>NC_092657.1:69390-426890 GCF_032118995.1 Asterias amurensis
CCCAACCCCCCAACCCCCCAACCCCCCAACCCCCCAACCCCCCAACCCCCTAACCCCCTAACCCCCCAACCCCCTAACCCCCTAACCCCCTAACCCCCTAACCCCCTAACCCCCTAACCCCCTAACCCCCTAACCCCCTAACCCCCTAACCCCCTAACCCCCTAACCCCCTAACCCCCTAACCCCCTAACCCCCTAACCCCCTAACCCCCTAACCCCCTAACCCCCTAACCCCCTAACCCCCTAACCCCCTAACCCCCTAACCCCCTAACCCCCTAACCCCCTAACCCCCTAACCCCCTAACCCCCTAACCCCCTAACCCCCTAACCCCCTAACCCCCTAACCCCCTAACCCCCTAACCCCCTAACCCCCTAACCCCCTAACCCCCTAACCCCCTAACCCCCTAACCCCCTAACCCCCTAACCCCCTAACCCCCTAACCCCCTAACCCCCTAACCCCCTAACCCCCTAACCCCCTAACCCCCTAACCCCCTAACCCCCTAACCCCCTAACCCCCTAACCCCCTAACCCCCTAACCCCCTAACCCCCTAACCCCCTAACCCCCTAACCCCCTAACCCCCTAACCCCCTAACCCCCTAACCCCCTAACCCCCTAACCCCCTAACCCCCTAACCCCCTAACCCCCTAACCCCCTAACCCCCTAACCCCCTAACCCCCTAACCCCCTAACCCCCTAACCCCCTAACCCCCTAACCCCCTAACCCCCTAACCCCCTAACCCCCTAACCCCCTAACCCCCTAACCCCCTAACCCCCTAACCCCCTAACCCCCTAACCCCCTAACCCCCTAACCCCCTAACCCCCTAACCCCCTAACCCCCTAACCCCCTACGGGAATCGAACCGGGGTCTCCTAGGTCAGACGCGAGCGTCTTATGCACAAGCCAACTGTGCTACCTCTCTTAGTATATCTCAACAGAATTCATAACCATAACAAGCCTGTGAAAATGTTAGCTCGATTGGTAGTCCAAGTTGCTAGATTTCTATGAAAGAACATTACACTCTTGTCACACCAAGTGCTGGGCTTTAAATGCTAAATGTAAAGACCTTAATTTAAAAGGTTTCACAATCAAATTCGTGGATAATTACTTTACTGGCAAAAAATACATCACTTCATACGGACTTGTTTGTCACAATGTTTTCAACTATCAATCTCTCACCATTACTAGTAAGAAAGTGTCGTGGCCGAGCGGTTAAGAGCACCGAATTCAAACTCTGGTGTTTCTGATCAGCAGGGTTCGAATCCCCAGACACTTGACCATTGCTTCGTCCAGCGGTGGGGCAGAGGGGGGTGGAACTGTGTGCCCATGACACCGGGTTGATGAACTAATTTTTAGTTAACACACGGCGTACTAGTAAAGAAAGTGAAGGGTGTAATTGGAGCTGATCACCGTTGATTGTTTTATAGTTTAATGAAACAAACAATATTCCCCTTCAACATACATGTACTATTGTCAAGATACACAGATATAACACATGTAGTCTTGTTGTACAATCATCTGTGTGACTGGTAAGGGTTAACGATTTATACAGAGATAACATACATAGGTGTACAGTTCTAATAAAAACATTGAATAGTGTGCGTTTTTTTCTCATTATTGTCTGGGTACCTCACAGTCGCACGACTACAATTTTGCAATGTTCAATTCGCAATGTCAAATTAATGTTCACATATGTTTTATTTAATATATGCAATAGAAGACCAGTATCCAGTATGACTTTTTACAAGCAAAAATTGTGTCACGTACATTAAACATGACAGTTCAAAGTAAGAGACTTGGGGAATAAAACAAAATGTTACTGACGTTTAATAACTTCTGTACTGGGGCTGGGATACTTTAAGTTTATGTTTTGCGTCACACTGGAAACTTCAATACTTTAATTGGTTTAGGGAAGGTTCACAATTACTTGCATTGTAGTGCTATATGGGGGTTCCACATTGTGATTAGGTTGTAAGTACGTTATGAATGTTTGGCCGGTTTTTACCGTCGTTTCACGCGGTTTGACGCTATTGACGCTGTAGTTGTCGCGATGGATTTCAGGATTTAATATTTAGGTAATTTGAAAAGTACACTAGTGTTAATGAAGGTCAGTCGGTCTCCTTTGATGGTCAAAGAAATTATTGACGGTGTGATGGGGGCCATCACGGAGGTTTTATGGGGGTCACAGACAGTTCGGAAGATGGTAGATGGTCAGTGATGGTATGCATCGGGTGCGCCGTTCAGTGTTCACGCTGTTTTAAATAACAATTTATTGAAAAAAAAATTAATTCATGACGGTCTTTTTGATGTCTTGACGCTGTATAGAGCCATCTTGACGGTGTTTTAAAAGAAATTACGGTCAATTCAATTGACGGTCGTTTTCCTACATTTGTATTTTGTCGTATGCCTCATTTGCATATACCTATAGCTAGTGCAGCCCCACCCTACCCAGTAACCCACAAATACAAATTAAATTAACCCCGCCCACAAATAATTGCCACTCTAAAAGTGGCGCGTGACTTTGTGGTCGGGTTGTGGATCCCTCTATGTTCGTAGAGAATATCCACTGCATGTATAGCGCGCCTAGCAGTGAAGCTTACCGCAGCAGGGAACCATACTATCCACTGCCTCTTCACATCTAACGAAGCTTCAGGGTTCATATATAAGTGCATTCAAGTTCCAAAAATCCTAGTCATGGTTGCTAATTGTTGCTAAAAGTCGTCAGAGAAATACACATTCAGCACATACAGTTCTACCGAACCTTACAAAACTTATCTCAAAAATGATTTGTTATTGTTTATTATAAGATTACAGCGGAAGATGGTTCAAAAACAACGCGACATTACCGAAAAGCCATATTTTCACGGTCGAAACTTGTCGATTTCATATGCAAACTATCGTTTTCAGCGCTGAAAGTGAACCAATCACAGACCATTCAGTTTTTTTTAACAAACCAATCGGAAACAAATAGCATGTAAGCCGGTCTCTCAATCACAAACCCTTCAGGTCATCCACGATAACATAGTACGACGATCACCAAGAACAGCTAAAAACAACCATTTCTTAATAATAAGCCAACAGCAAACAAATTCTACATTGCCGGGATCAACAAAGAGATTCAAGTATTAAGGTAAGTCTCACGTTTTAGATTGTTTGGACACGATGTCTACATATTCAGACCGAACAAGTAGAAAAACAAACTTTCTGTTTGTGGCCAATAAGCAATAGTCTACCGATGCATTGTAAACGTAACACTCTGGGATATTTAACCATAATGACACACAAGTTAAATTTCAACTGGCAAAAAAACAGTAACACACGTTTAGTAAGATGGGCATGGACAGGAGGCAAAATATTGTATAAAAAAAAATCTCAGACAACAAACAAAATCGTAATACTAATAACAACACTTTTTAATACACATCTGTTTCGGTTGTCATCAAATGCTAAGATTTTTATACCACAATCAGTAACCAAATCTGTTCATACTAAGAAGGCTGATTATCGGTGGTTTAGAGAAGAAGGTTTCTTTCAAGTAGGGATAAACACAAAAATAACAATTGATCAGTGCAACTACAACAGTTCAACATAATATATTTATCCAACTGTTGTTTAAAAAAAAAATGATTGATAGATGAACTTTAGAGATGAACTTTTAGAGAGTTCAAATAGTGTCACTTTAAGGGAAGGGTTACATTGGAGTAGGTAGCACTCCTAATGTAAGGGCATTACAAACTATTCATATACTAGCATCAACAATTAATAAAGCAACAGGTAACAGTGGACTAACACTCTTAATGTAAGGGCATTACAAACTGTTCATTACTAGCATCAACAATTAATAAAGCAACAGGTAACAGTGGACTAACACTCTTAATGTAAGGTCATTACAAACTGTTCATTACTAGCATCAACAATTAATAAAGCAACAGGTTAACAGTGGAATAGTACTCTTACATATGTAAGGGTAAATACACTTACACATGTAACAGTCTTACTCCACTGTAAACTATTGCTTACTAGGATGTCTAAAGGGACCTGGTTACATTGGGATAACACTCTTACACATGTAAGGGCATTACAGAGTAGTGCTTACTACAATAAATAGAAACTTTTGTATATATAATTGCAACGACATTTCACATTACATTAATGTAGTTATGTAAAAGCATAACCAAGAATTACAGGCCAAAGTTTGACAGCAACAAGAAAACATTTTCACATATTATGACAACAACACTTCTCAGAGTGCATTTTAAGTCTATTAGCCTGTTAAACAGGAACTTATTTTCAGGCAGGTAAACTTAACTATATTCACACATTGAATGCACCCCAAAAAGTTCAGGTGGTTTTTCAAGACCTGACTGAATGCCAGCTTTCAGCTTTTATCAAGATAACTCTCAATAACAAAGATAACTACAAATGGGGTCTAAGGACATTTCAGCAGGTCAAATGGACACACCCACTAATAATAAGTTTTATCAGGTTAAAGATTCAAATGGGGTCTGCGGCCATAGACCGGTGGTTTACAAAATGTATGACAGTACCCATGCCTCGATACATGGCACTTTACAAAGTCTTTTCATCGTGCTTTTTTAAGGTTCACTCTCCAGCTGATAATAAAAGCTCTACGTTGAGGTACCTGAACATTTAATGACTGTCAAATATGTTACTTGACATTCAGTGTAGTAGTTTCAGTTACTAGGTACATAAATTAACTATTTTTTGGTTAAACACACTGCACACTATTGTCAACGACCAAATCTTCTCACATGCTGTATCTGAAAATATACAAAACAAAACAAACCTGTGAAAACTTTAGCCCAATTGGTCGTGGAGGGTTCCGAGAATAATTGACGAAAAAACACCCTTGTCACATAAAGTTGTGGGCTTTTAGATGGTGCATTTAGAGACCTTATTCATTCGAAATCTGAGATCTCAAAATCCAATTTTTGGAAAATTAATTCTGTCTAGAAACTACTCTACTGCAGAGGGAGCCGTTTCTCACAATGTTTTGTACCATCAAGTTCTCCCCATTACTCATCATCAATTTAATGCCAATAATTATTTTTAGTAGTTTACCAAGGTGTCCACTGCCTTTCACTTTACTAAATTACCTACAGTACAAATAAAGTTTACTTCAAAGAAAATTCAGTGTTCTTTAATTACACTATATGTCCTCCAAGGGAAATTTACTGTACTTTAATTAAAGTATGTACTTCAAGGAAAATTTACAGCACTTGTTTTACAATATGTAATTCAGGGAAATTTACTATACTTTAATTACAGTATGTACAGAAACACCTTTACAATTTTAAATCACACTTTCACGTTATTTTCAAAATTAGGTTTGATTATTAAAGTCACTGTATTTGGTGTAAAATTGCTGTTTTAATTCTATGAATTTAATATTATTGTTGGTTTCTTTCTAAAGGAATAAAATAAGTGTCTTTGTTTCAAAACAACAGGTCATCAACAAAATTTGTTTCATTTATGTTTTGATAATGTATTGTTCTTTCAGTCCTCAAATTTGGACACTTTGAAAAGCAACAACACCATTTACTGACTGTTTTGGAAAACTTCACATTTGGAAACAATGTTTTTCACCTGTTTCCTGTCAACTTGAAACTTTTAATGATCGAGCAGCAACTTTGCTTTTGTTTATGTTTTCAGGACTTACCAAGTAAATCAGATTACATAATGCTGCTTCTTAATATAATAATTTTTATGTTATTTTTGATACTTTTTTTAATTACTAATATTTGTTAACATGTTATATTTCGACCTTTTGGGTGTAAAGCTTGTATTCAGTTTTCGGCCTGATATATACTTACATTCATGTTCTATTTGCATTTAAAACAACGCAAACAGTTATCTCTGATGCATTAATTTACAATGCCTTGTAGCTAGTCTAACAATACTTTAATAATCAGTACCCACAAAATGCAAGGACTGGTATAAAATACAAGTCTACTTTCAAGCGCCACCCAGACTTCGCGTACGTTTAACGAATGTACAAATGGCTTGAGCTCATGCTTTTCTTCCAGGAGTATCTCGACATCGTACACTTGTTTCACGGATTGTACAAGCTTTTTTGTAAGAGAGGATCTACAGATAATAAGATAGCTTCTGTCCCAAAAAGTAGTCAATAAGGTTACTTTCTACTTTGATACTTGAGCCTATTTTATGTCGTTTCAACAGTGTTTGTGACCTTCATGTTCGTGCTCATTGACATTGAACTGGTGTTGTGACCGGGCCACTGCACACATGGAAAGTTGCATCGTTGTTTGGAATTCTTCACTTTCATCGGTAAGTGTGTTACTATTAATGTACTATACTTAGAATACGTAGGACTAGGTTGTAGGTAGAAGCTCACAGACTTTTAGGCAATGAGAACGAAAATGATAGATTTGCGTCCACCGCCCGCATGCTCTGAAAGCTACCGCCGAAAAATTTAATTACTTTCACAAAATTTCATTAGTTTCACAAAAAAGGCTATGCATCATCACAAATGTTCAAGTTAAAATCATCAAACAAGGGTAAAAGGTTATATTTACGCATTTTAGTATTGTCATTGCGATCGCGATCATTCTGTTTGCAGTTAAACCCGCATAAGATCTGCTGCCGTTCATCTGTCGAGCACAATCGACAAATTTGCCCAATTTCTGCACAATTTTTAATTTGCGCTATGCAGAATAGACAAATTTGTGTATCGAGCTCCACTTTGCGCAATTTGAAGATTGCGCATCTTCATGTGCAAAATAATGAATAGAAAAAGAAAAAAAGCCTCATGTCCTTTCAAAAAGGCCCGGACGCAAATCTAAAACTTTCATTCTCATGGCCTTAAACAAGTAAATAAGGGGAGTCCAAAAAAAACTTTGCAAACGTTAGCTAATATTTTATAAAATGAAATTAAAAACAGGATTCCAAATTGGATTGGGTTGGCATTTTTATCTAAGTTTCGTCTGTTTGATTGCAGCATGATTTCAAATTTTCATACCTTAATATGTAAAAGTGGTGCATCAGTTCATCGTAGTCATGATAATTTATGTTGGTTTTTCAAGACATTTATGCCAAAACACAACCCCATGAAGTAGGCAGCCCCATGAATACCCACTGACAACAGTAGGCATTAAAACTAAGATCATGGGTCACTTTTTGCCATTTTGTACGTTTCATGAGGACTGTAGCTGACTGAGAATCACAGAAGAAAAAAAAAAACAGTTTAAGAGCAACATAGTAAACATAGCCCACGATTTGTCACAGGTACTTCTAAAAAACTACAGTAACTATAAAGCTCCCCGTGAGAGAGCCTTATAGTTTCTAGAAGTATGTCACTCTGTCTTCAATTAGAAACTTCAATAATGGACAGACTCCTCCTAAGTTCCATAATAAATAGAGACAAAGCTGCAGGATATGTTTCTTTTTCAGTACTTCAAGGAAGCAGCTTCATGTAACACATATTCTAATAAAAGGTTTTACATTTGACGGAATGGACAGAACTGTGAGGTCCTAATCAATCATGTGTTTCGGGAGTACTTGAGTACAATCAATAAGAAAGCTATAATGCATAAACTTACAACTATGCTTTTTCGTGTCCCCTTCTAAAAACCATTTTAATCCTGTCTTGCTAGGAACTTTATGATGTGCCTGTGTTATTTGTACATATTATAATGAAATTCATCTGAATGACTACATATTAAAACAATTTTGTTTTTCTCTCTCTCTTTCTTCAATAGTTCAAACTACAACTTCTCTGATTCTTCCTCGACTTGCTGTCATCACAGAAGGCCACAAGCATGGTGAAACAGAGTGACAATGTCACCTCATAGGCTAAACACTCCAAAAAGAGATTGAACTTGTTGTGTCGGCAAATGTACCCTGTAGGGATGTAAGCATTTGACCAGTCCGTTGGGACAGTTTCTTTTCCTCTTTTTCGGCCAATTGTGTCAGTTCACCTGACGGGACAAAAAGTGATTGACGGGACATAATACGACTGACGGGACACTATTTCAAGACGTCACATTATTCTCTTTACTAAATATCAGTAAACAAAAATGGTTTTTGTTTTTTAGTTCAGGCGAATTGGATAGTAGATACATTTAATACACTGGACACCTTTGGTAATTGTCGAAGACCAGTCCTTTCACTTGGTGTATCTCAACATACGCATAAAATAATAAATCTGTAACAATTGGAGCTCAATATTTATCGAAGATAACAGACAATAATGGAAGAAAAAACAGCAAACGTTGTGTATTTTCAGATTCTTTAATTTAAGACCTCAGCTGAGGTCTCAAATTCAATTCTAAATATCTTGCTTCAGAGGGAGCTGTTTCTCACAATGTTTTATACTATCAACAGATCTCCATTGTTAGTTACTACTAAGTAAGTTTGTATGCTAACAATTAATAATTTTGAGTAATTACCAATAGTGTCCAGTGCCAGTACCAAAACAAGGATATACTTCAGTATACGGATTTGTGAAGAATATATGACGATCAAAACCCACCGCAGAAAAATGTATGCTGCCATGGAATGTGAATCTGTTGAAATTGGTGCTTTCTTGCAGGTAAAATTTGAGTTCTGAAGCTTTGAAATTTTTCGGCCCCAGAAATGGACCCTGATATCCAGGACATCACTGTAGTACAATACGAAAGTGTAAGGCCTCCAGGGCTAAGTTCACAGGGAACTTTGATGGCCCAACGTTGATCACAGAGATCGACGCTCAGAGTGAGCTCACTGGGGTTGACAAGTGCTTGTTTATTATCAGTTGAATAGTCCACCTACTTTGGAAACTTGAATGAGACAAAGCAAAACACAGGCATGGGAATGGGCGATGATGAAAAAACAGGAAATCAATTTTGTACGAAAAAAATTGAACGCTAAACATGCGTGTCAGGATTTTGGGCAATGTCCATAATTTGGGCAAGCTAGCTAGGTGACCCAGGCGTCAGTGCTGCACCGAGTGAACTGTTGTCAGTTCCTTTTCTGCAAAATAGGTCAACTTACATTTTCAGATTAGAGAAGAGGGATATTAGCGAAATCCAAATGTATACCCAGGGCCTACAACTCACCCCCCAAATTTTATATCAAATTCACACTGAACTCGAAGACCACAAATTTGAAAGGGGAAAAACAGGAATTCATGTTTAAACAGGAAAATTCTCATGCCTGAAAACAGTCGGCGTGCTAGTGCATGCGTTTTGGCCTTGATAAATTTGCTAGTGCATTTGGGAAGACAGGTTTGTTGAAGGTATTTCGATTGGATTTGACAAAGTGAGGCAATTAAAGAATTTTTTCACATAGAGCTGTGTGTCAGAGTCCCCTCATTTATGTTCTCTCAAACCCCCCAGAGATATTTCCAACCCGGCCCCCGGAGTGCAACAGACAAACAGTAACCGGTCGGGCGGTAGATTTCCACCAAAACGAGCCTGCAGCCTTAGCCCGAGACTGCTCGTAGTATTCCCCGGGTCTGAGGTTCGATTTGGATTCGGGATAAGGGGAACTTTAGGCCCAGTGGTTAGACTTCTCCCAAGACTTTAAAATTAGTCTCGCAGGAAACACGCCACAGTATGTGATCATAATATTTCATGTGGGAGTGTAAATTTCACCCGGGATTGGAAAAAAGGTCTCAAAGCTGATATTTAACCATAAATACATATCTTAATTGGATGTGAACTACAACACAAATGTGTGATTCAATATTTATTTCCTGATTTAGGGTACCCACACCTGTTCCAGATCCTCGAACTTCAATTATCATAAACATTTATCAATCTAAGGAGACAAAAGGGAAAAGTGGTTTTGGACAGCTTAGATTGTCTACTTTGCATGCGGTAATTATTTGAAAGCATATATGAGCTTTTACAATTCAATGCAAAAACAACACATTTATGTGGAATTAGCCAAACATAAATTTGTCTGGGGATCATGTCATACGCAAGTTAAGTCCAAGGAAGAATGGGCTAGACTCTTAACTGATCATCAGCAGTAATAAGTTGTGACACATCTTATGCATTTTGTGAGCACTGTAATGGAACACAAAGCCTTTTAGGGCCTGGGGTCCGGGCCTGCCTACAGGAACAAATTTTGCATTTCAGATGCTCTGTGATGCAATCTAAGGCAATTAAGAGCCCTAATGGCAAACAAAACAGAACAAAATAAACACCCTCACATACTTCTCAAATGAATATGGAGTCAAATAATAACAGCCCTTAGTGCAAAGTTACCTGGATAAAACATGGCCAATATATCGCTCAAACAAGTCATAGAGGCCGCAGACTGACAATAGCATACAGAGATGGCGCGTCTCAATAAAGTAAACATACAGTAACTACAGTACAAGAGAACAAAAAAGTATGGAGACAACACGCATGTACATGTATTTGCCCTCTTATGAGACACACAAGTTAGCAAAAACTGGGGGAATATTGTTCACCGCAGAACATGGGGGGGACACACATGTCCCCAATTCCCCTACCCCTGATTGACGCACATGCATTGACTTAGTGTAACCCTGATGTAGCTTCGACAAAAAGAGCATTTGAGGTACTGAGCATTATTTTGAGGTAGTGGTACAGTAGTACATATGCATTTATTTTTTAAGGCCAGCTATGGTTAGTAATGGTGTAAGAGGAAATCGCAGCTTGGAAACAGTTCTATTTAATTTTAGATATTGAAAGTGTACATATATGCAGCACAACTAAACTTCTTTTCCTTGTGGGGGAAACACTTTATACACGTACATGGGTCAGCGCATTGTACACAACACAGCTCTTTCTTATTCGTTAAGACATTTTATTGTGATTATAAAAGTGGGAACAAATGAACTTGCAATTTGAACACAGCAAATTGTAATTAATCACAGCAGTACCATTAGGATCTATACAGGTAGATTCACAGGTAAATTTATGCAGAGTTCTTTTGATTGTTGGAAACAGTTTCCATTGTAAAACAGAATTTCAGAAGCTTTATACTGTGAAACTTCTCAGATTCAACACATAAATACATAGTGTATGTTTCTACATTGACACATTAATTTTAACTTAAATGTAGGGCCATGCATGCATGAGGGTCTGCACGTTTATAGCCCAGTGGCAGAAGTTTGTGCAGTAAAGACAAGACAAGGCAGTACCATAAACAGGTTCACAGGCAAAATATTTCTTGGAACTATCCGTTCAATTGTTTTAATACTTTATAAATGTAGTTGTATACAATCTTAAAAAACGGGCCCATTTTTTAGATAGCAGAAACTTCCCAGCAAATGTCAACAAAGAAATAATAATCCCTATAGGGATACACACTTTGAAGAGCGTTACCAGCAAATGTCAACAAAGAAATAATAATCCCTATAGGGATACACACTCTGAAGAGCGTTACTGCCATTATGCTTCTTATATTTAAAAGGCAATGTATTTACTTCACAGTGAAATGTGTCTCAAAGTGCACTTTACTATACAAAGCTGCTGTAATTTTTACTACATGTATGTAAGTCTGTAATTAGTCATTTTAAAATGTATACAAACCATTTGATCAGAAGATTTCAGTTACAAGTTTAGTCATATTGCTGGTTAGCAAATTTAAAAGCATGTTAATTGTAAGATTAGATTGGGGCGTCTGAATTTATTGAAACGGGATTTTGTACAATTAGTGTATACCTTTGATTCTTTGAACCATATCAATGGTAGAGAATACAATAAAATGAACCTGTGACAAATTAATTTTAATCCGCTTCAGGAGTCGCAATGTGATTGCAAAAATCATCCACTGGTGTATAGCTCACTTAATAAGTAGTGGGGTTTCAAAAGACTACAAAATCATTTAAATTTTTTAATCTAGTTAAAACTTGACGTTTATCTAATAGACAAAACAGTGGACATTAACCAATTAACAATGTTGGTTTTACACAAAAGTACAATTTGATTCACTTTACGACCATTTGGATATCTTTATCATACCACAGCAGTCTCCACTCACAAACAGGGCCATTCCAATAAGGAGATCAAATCAATCTAACAGTAACTATGTTCCTTTAGAACTTCCTATTTGTACATGTATGTATTCTTTGTGAAGAGATCAGTCCTTGTACAAGCTTAGGCTTCTTGTCTGCGACCTCCCACTATATGATTAACTTCTGTTAAGTAGTTTTTCATTATATTGCACTACCTAATGGTATGGAAAATAAACCTAATATCTGAACCACCATAATTTAAGTGTGCCACAAACTACAAAAAGAAGAGTGGACTCAAAAGCTATTAAACTCCCACCAGTAAACAAACACTAAATTAAGAGCAAATCAAAAACATGACAATAAGTGTCATACATTAGCCTTTTACCTTTACTAAATTGTATTGGACTTCAGTTTCCATCCTATTGGCTAATTGAAGGAGGTTTACAGTCACCAAGTACTGGTTCTATTCTATTTGATTCTATTCTATTCTACTATCCTATATTTAACGATTCTTTTTAGGAGATTTCTTCAACATAGTTAATTGATGGGCTATCTTTGCCTGAGTCTAAAGATGGAGTTTGACCGTAAAGAAGCAGCACGCACCTCCGCACAAGGCAGAAGTGCCACACACCTCCGCATCAATGCAGAAGTGGCACGCACCTTTGCATGATGAGTGCAATCTCACAATGTCACCATTATAGGAGCTGATCACCCATGATGAGAGACAGACCGTACTGGGATACAATGCAAGACATCATACTGGGGTGACGAGCCTTCCAAACGCTGTCGCCTCCATCTTTTGAGTTTAATTAGGTTTACAAATGTAGACTAACCCCCCCCCCCTTCACACTGCATAATCCCACTCCCCCCTCCCCACCCCCCCCCCCCTCCCCCAAAAAAGATAAAAATAAAAAATAAAAGTATGTTCCCGAGGCTTTGCACTCATGAAATGTTAGCTTGGTAGCAGAATAATTCCATTCCAATATTGTGCATGTGGCGTGATTGTGTCCAGGAAAGGTTTTTCATACTCACAGTCCTCACTTTTTACAATGAAGTCACATGGGAAGTTGGGTCCAAAGTGTCCTCTTGTCCAATTAGTACAAATTATTAAAACCAAACACCCAACACAAATACATGTCACTTTTATTCTAAAGATAAGGTATTCCATTATTCTTCAAAAGAAGTCTTAATAATAAGGTATAGCATTATCACTCAGTCTTTGGTGAGGAAAACACATTAAATTTGTGGACATACCAAATCTTTAAAATTAAAAGTATTTCAATTGAGAGCTGACAACTCATCACAATTACACATTAATGCCTAAGAATAAACATAAAAGTAAAAATTACCAGACACTTCTTTACTGCAGATACACATGATTTATTCGCAATAACAAACTTTACAATACCCAATTAAAGGCAGTGGACACTATTGGTAATTACTAAAAATAGTTATTGGCATAAAACCTTTCTTGGTAACGAGCAATGGATATAGGTTGATGGTATAAAACTTTGTGAGAAACGGCTCCCTCTGAAGTGCCATAGTTTTCGAGAAAGAAGTAATTTTCAACAAATTTGATTTCGTGACCTCGAGTTAAGAACTTGAGGTCTTGAAATCAACCATCTAAACGCACACAAGTTCGTGTTGCAAGGGTTGTTTTTCTTTCATTATTATCTTGCAACTTTGACGACCGATTGAGCTCAAATTTTCACAGGTTTGTTATTTTATGCATACAGTATGTTGAGATACATGTACACCAATTGTGAAGGCTAGTCTTTGACAATTACCAATGGTGTCCACTGCCTTTAAAACAGCATTGCTTTTTATTTCAAATTAAAAAACAATTTGAAGAAATAAATTAACATAAACAAGTACAGGTACACGTATGTATTCACAAACACGTAACAAGACAGATAAACTGCAAAGTTGTCAGCTCACAATTAAAATATTTCAAAGCCATGGCACAACAATTTCTAATAATTGTCATATCGAACACTCGTATGGAAAAAAGGATTAAAAAATTTTTGTTTTTAAAGGATTAATAAAAATAAAAAAAAGGTATGTTGTTGTAACTCCTAAGCTTGAATGTAAATGAGGAGTGTACAATTTTGTGAACTTCTGGGAATATAAAGTATACTATCTGATTGGAATTTCACAGATTAAGTCATAATGCAAATGGCATTATCAAGGTGTACAAAAGGGTGATAGTTCCATACCTTTGACCTTTATACCCCAGAAACAAATGGAACTTTCTGTTCTCTCAAGTTGCAAGTTCCCCCCCCCAAAAAAAAAAAAACAACCATAATTACAAAACTGAGTTTGCCCGGTGGCTAGAGGCAGTGTGAATCCTTGCTTAGCAGCAGGTTCTGCAAATGAATTAATAGATTTGCATCCAGTATAAAGAATATTAATTTGGTTTGTACCCATATACACTGATGAATTGCCACTGTTTACTCCGTACTAACACAAGTAAAAAATCACAGGCATATTACTCGGTTGGGATTCAAACCCACGACCGTTGCAAATCTACAGCAGTGTCATACCAACTAGACCACTGAGATTGCCCGGTGGCTAGAGGCATTTTGAATCGTAAGTGTAGCAGCGGGTACTGCATAGGATTTATAGATGTTACACTTGCATCCGGAATAAAGAATATTAATTTGTTTTTTTTACCCTTACACACCAACAATTGTTAGCACTTATACTCAGAACTTACCAGAGTTCTGCGAAGAAAAAATATCAAAGGCATAAAAAAAACTATTAATCAGGTGGGATTCAAGAAAAAAAAAAATGACATCGCACCGTGGCTTTGAAGACAACACAAAAAAGAACAACACTAATGCATGCAAGGCAGTATGACAGTCTGATGGTCAACAAACTCCTACAATATCAAGCAAATCTGAAAATGAACAAGCACATAAAGATTTCTTACATGTACACATTTACAACTTCAATAATGAATCATACTGTCTTGCATAGCATTTTTGGGACGGGAAAGGTGCACAAATACATAACTCTCATCCATTCATTCGTTCATTCATTCATTCTATCTACTGTACACAACTAAATGATATGGTTTCATGGATAATGTATAGGAGCAAATAGAGTCCATTTCATACTGTAACAACTACACTTAAAACATTATGAAGTATCAAACACTTTTCAGTTACAAAATGAAATTCATTTACAATTTGTACAACAATCATTCATAACTCCTAACAAAATACATACGTGCAGGGATACATCTATATAGACCACACACACAAATGTTTGTCATTGGATTAGGGAAAAATGCTTCAAGTGTCATCATTTGTAGGTACCAGAAAAAATCATTCACAGCACGTCTGTGGAAATGTTTTTTTTTCAAGGAAAAGTAACGGAGGACAGGATTGAAATCTACATGGCATTATCTGCATTTCAGTGTTGGGTATACAAGTTTCTGTGTCTTTTGCATATTCATGGAGAGCATTTTTTCCAAGGACAAGCATCTATGAGTGATTATAGTACAACAAATATTGAATACATTTCCTTTTTGCATTGTCAGAACTTGATCAATCTGCACCATGCATTCTCATATGCATCCAATGTTTGCATTTAACACAACTAACCATAGTCCTTTGATAATACTTGCTCCTTCAGTGATGTCAAACATTTCACATAGACAAATCCTAAGAAACATGAAAAAAAGACACATTCAATTTAAATGTTTTATAAAACTATTTATGAACAATGACACACAGCATTACAAAATTATTCTGAACTTGTAGGTGACATTAACATAAAGAGACCCAGTTAAGGAAAGGACATACAAAAAAAATGAATCACAGTTGTGGGTACTCTTTGTTCTTTGATGCATGGTGCACAATTTCAATAATCATGAAAACAGATTACTTTGTTTTCAATACTTCATATTCATGGACTCACAGTCTGGTGTCTCTATTAATTCAGACGTTTTTTCCCTTCATCTCAAACTAGGGTTTCTTTTTAGCTCTTTTTGCATTCGATTTTGTTATGTGCGCACATGATTGCATTTTTCTCGTTCAGTCATTCAATGTTGCTTCGCTTTAGGCATTCTATTTCATTTATCATGTTTATAGGTAATCAAGACTTCACTTTGACCATTCTTAAGTTGAATTTCTATAGGCTCTTTGTCTGGAATATGAATTCCCTAAATGAATCAGAGAGGCAATGAAGAAGTCCATAGTGTTCACCTTCAAACTTGGGGGTGTGTATAGCAAAAGGTGGAGGGGAGGGTTACGGTAAGGCTCTTTGTCTGGAAAATGGATTCCCTAAATGAATCAGAGAGGCAATGAAGCAGCACAAAGTGATCACTGCATACATGGTGGTATGGATAGCAAAGGGTGTGTGTGTGTGGGGGGGGGGGGGGGTTAGGGTTAGGCTCTTTGTCTGGAATATGGATTCCCTAAATGAATCACAGAGGCAATGAAGCAGCACACAGTGATCTTCTGCATACATGGTGGTATGGATAGCAAAGGGTGTGTGTGTGGGGGGGGGGGGTTAGGGTTAGCCTCTTCCTCTGGAATATGGATTCCCTAAATGAATCAGAGAGGCAATGAAGCAGCACACAATGATCACCTTCATACTTGGTGGTGTGGATAGCCAAGGGTGGAGGGGGGGGGGGGGGTTAGGGGGTTAGGGTTAAGCTCTTTGTGTGGAATATGGATCCCATAAATGAATCAGAGGCACTGCAGCACACAGTGATCTCCTTCATACTTGATGGTGTGGATAGCAAAGGGCGTGTGTGTGGGGGGGGGGGGGGGTAAGGGTTAGGCTCTTTGTCTGGTATGGAAGTTCTCTAAATGAATCAGAGAGGCCATGGAGCAGCAGACAGTGATCACCTTCATACTTGGTGGTATGGATAGCAAAGGGTGTGGGGGGGGGGGGGTTAAGGTTAGGCGCTTTGTCTGGAACATGGAAGTTCCTAATGGAAGTTCCTAAATGAATCAGAGAAGCAATGAAGAAGTCAACAGTGATCAACTTCATACTTGTGGTGTGAATAGCAAAGGGTGGAGGGGGTGGGGGAGGGGTAGGGTAAGGCTCTTTGTCTGGAATATGGATTCCCTAAATGAATCAGAGAGGCAATGAAGAAGTCTACAGTGATCAACTTCATACTTGTGGTGTGAATAGCAAAGGGTGGAGGGGGTGGGGGAGGGGTAGGGTAAGGCTCTTTGTCTGGGTGGATTCCATAAATGAGTCAACGAGGCAATAAAGAAGTCCACAGTTTGTCCAATATTGGTAAACCAGGGTGTTTCAACCATAAGGATTGTAGCTAGACTCTTTCATTAATTTGTTTACTGAATTGTTGTTGATGTTAGCAGGGATTCTGGCATGTGTATGTGTGTGTACTCCAGCTTATCACAACTAGCCATTCTACACTATACACAGCTAGTGAAGAAATTAAATGCTGGTGTTCATAAGCGCAGAATAATTTTGCGGTAAGCAGAGCCAAGATTTTGAGCCATAGAGTGATGTTTTCCGGTCTTAAGTTCCTCCACTTATTTGATCAGCCTCTTCACAATCAGCTTTAAATTGTTCCTTTCTACATCCTCATATTTTCGTTTGTGCCAATTATTTATAAGAGATTTAAAGTGAAGACAATTATTTGTTTCCTTTTTCTTTTGGTTTCTACAGACAAACAGCTACAGAATAACTTACTGGCATCTGGCCAATGAAAATGAAAGCCAAACATGAAACCAGCTCCCTCAAGAGTTCAGCATGCACGATCCAACTCCTTTTTTGAATTTCTCATCCATAGGTGTTTATGCGCATGTGCATGTCTCATTTGCATATTTCATAGGAAGGGCCTATTCGTCATCAAAGTTAAAAAAAACAATAACGATAGAAAAAACACCCTTGTTGCAAAACTTTTTTCAAAAACTACCTTTAAACCTATGTTACTTCACAGGGAGATGTTTCTCACAATTTGCTTATACTATCAACAGCTCTCTACTGCTCGTGACCAAAACTATACAGTTTTTGGGCTAACAATTATTTGGTGTAATTACTACTAGTGTTCAGTGCCTCTATAAAGACCATTTTAAAATACATGTATGTACTTACCACAGAACAACAGCAAGATGATTTACAAATCATTGTCAGAAACATTTGTATCAGAGTTTCTGTCAAAGCATGGTCTACAAGAGAACAAAATGTACACATAATCAGTTAAAACAAGTGTTCATGATCAAACACACTTGAATCACATCAGGGCCTAAATTATAATAAATAAATAGTAATATTAATACTTGGTTCTTATACAGGGATGTATCAAAGTAAGAGACACATTCCTTTACAGTATCATGTAATGGTTTCAATGTGCTGTGGTGCAATATGCTGCGGATCAGACCAGGAACATATGGGCAAAACCATTCTCTATATATGATAAGTGTGCTGATTTTCATACATTACACAACAAACATGACCTACATCTTTACGTCCAATCCGAAGGACGGAGCAATAATGGTTAGGACACTTAACCATCGCTTTGACTTTCTGATTGAACGTAAAGCTGTAGGTCCCGTGTGTTGTAAACAGCATGTAAAAATAGTGCAGTTCATATCGAAAAGCGAACAGGTTACTGCGCCCCAGTATTCCTGGTTTAATTGGCTGCATAATGCGCCATAGCACCTTGTAAAACAATTTCCAAAAATAGGTCTCATAAATGTAAGCTCCACTGTACCTGGCAGGTAAAATAATGCGCACTTTGATATGCCCCTTAGGGGTGTGATAAAGCGCACTGTAAATGTACATGTAAAACCAAGTATTATTAAAAACGGTTAATGACACAAAATGTCACCACTCAGAGTCGAACCCATACTCTGTTGATCAGAAACACCAGAGCTTGAATTTGGTGTTCTCATCAGCTCGGCCATGACTGCCGCATCAAATGGCTCCACCAAAACATAGTGTTAGCCAGAGGGGTGTCTGGGTGTCTTTTGGACACCCTGTTTTTAATTTGGACACCCTGTTTCATCTGTCATTTACATGTAAACTTATTGTAAGTGAACAATTTGGACACCCAGTTTTAAAATTTCCAGCAAATTTGGACACCCTTTTACCAAATTCTGGCTAAAACCTTGCACCAAAATATTGCATTAACAGCCCACCAAGGTGGGCTACCTTAGAAAGATATAAATATTAATTAAACTGTATAAAATGTAAGGTGTCTTTCTTCTTCATCTGTTTTTCCCCCTCAAAAATGTATGTTTATGAGTGTATGTCGAATGCTGAACTTGCATTTCTAGCCACAGATATGAATTGTGAAGGGATTAATGAATGTGAAAGAATGTATAAAATATAAATCACTTAAGTAATCAAAGTGCCATTTTTCAGAAAGTCAATGTTGACCCTGATAAGATGTTTCTTGAAGAATTGATCTGTGTTTTGAGGCCCAACGTAAGGAAATCCCAGTTGCAAGAAGTGCAGGGCAAAATGTTTGTCACTCTAAGGCTTGAGATTTAAAGAAACGGTAGCTAGCAAAAAGAACCTATTTTGGTAGTCATGGTAGAACACATGGCACTTACATGGCACATGGTGCAAATGGAAGTATAGGCCAAATACTACTCCATCAGGTTATTATTCACCTTTTACTATTAAAATGGCCAGCCCAGCACTACCACAGTCACCTCTGTCCTAACTCTATGCATCCACTGACCATGCTGCTTAGAGTAGCAGAACTTCATGCATTGTCAGTGCTTACTTACAAAGGTCTTACAAAATGCTTTCAAAGGAATTTCATGGCAACAAAGGCTCCATTAAAAAAAGGAAGTGAGTATGCAAGAGCATAACAAAGAAAGTGTTTAATGTTGATAATGACCAGCTGGAACTCTGTTTATAACCAATTATTTTTGGTTACTATACACTACTCTTGGTGCAAGACAGTTCTTGTTGCGGGCAATGCAGGCGCTGTTGGTGAGTTGGTCGCGCTGTGTTAAAGAAAAACGAGGAATGTCTTGCACCAAGAATACATCCGAGTCATAGAAATTAAACAAACGCACGGAGCTCAAGGTCGTCAGAAAACGGATACATTTTTACAGAGTTTCTTAATGTATTATGCCTTTGAACCAAAAAGGCATAAATGAATGGGAATAAAAGAGCATTCACTCGTTCTTAAATTTGTGTTTAAAACTATGCAGGGTCGTGGCCATGATAAAAGGCCCTCGCCTTTCGCTCGAGCCTTTACCAAATGGCCAAGACCCTTCCGGTTTCACACTGCTGTTCATGACTACCATTTCGTTCCATTCATTAGACCTTGTCTATTGGATTAACAAAAATTAAACTTACCTTTATAGCTACTGGCCAGAATGAGTAATGCCGGGCGTGCATTAAGTTACTTCATTGTATGGTGAAGATCTTATTGAATCTAAAACAGATCAATGGTCAAAGAATAGAAATTAAGGATAAATTATAAATTATTATGTCAATTGCATCAAATAATGTCACTACCCTCCAGCAGGACCCCACCAACCTCCAGAAATTGTTATTATTAATATTATTATTATTTTGGACAATCTGTCGTTTTGTGCGCACAGTCTTGTTAACTCCCGGGAGAAAGGTTTACGATATCGCAACTCACCATTCACACTAATCTCTCTCATAGTACAAACATTGGTTTAACATCTATGATTATGAATTGCACAAATCAAGAAATTGTGATTCAGTAACTAGACGACAATATTTGTTCTCTAGTCATTGTGAAAACAGCGGTTAGCTGGGGGATTCGAACCCACAATATTGTGATGTAAGTCCTGCAGTCTAACCACCTGACCACGGTGACACTACATTAACATGTACTTTAACTATACTAACTACTCTGGATTTATAGTTATAGCCCTATTTAGTATTATTAAAAGGAAAGTACACGTTTGGTTATTATTACTCAAAATAAAAATTAACTTAAAAACTGGCTTGACGATCATTGGACTTGGATGGCTGATGGAAGTATAAAATAATGTAGGAAATGACTCCCTCTATGGTTTATATGGGATACACCTAGTAGTAAGAAGACTGGTCTTTAACAAAATAACAATTACCAAACGTAAACAATGCTTTTCAGTACACTACGTACATACAAACGTGTACATTAGGCTTAGCTTACTACATAGATGCGTAGACCAGCTATCCGAAGAAAACGATTTAAAAGTAGCTTCTCTCGAGCGGACGGCGGAATGAACCATATAAATGTACTCTAACAGCCCTTAGCTTGACTTGTGTGCTTTAGTTGCTTCATAAATAACACTTAACACAGATATTAACAGTCAAAATTGTACACTTACTCATTTTATACTTCCCGCGATGATGTTCACCATCTTGAATTGATCGCGGAATGCAACACTAAACATAACTAGTCTACAGAGGGCGCTAGGGTTGTTCTTAGATGAAATTAATTTTCTTTGGCCCTGTTATAACAAAATATACTACCAGACTAAAGTTACCATGTCATGTTCAGCTTGCGAGTGGTATCCAGCTCGTTTCTGCTTAACATACAATTCTTTGAAATAATGGGCCCTGGATGCCATGCCACCTAGGCCCCCCGGGGGGGGGGGGGGGGGATGGGGGATGAGGGAGGGGCAAACCCGGGATTGTTCAGGTCCTGGGGAGAATGGTGGAAATTGCACTCTGTGTCCTATTAAACTAATTTTGACCATTTAAAATATTGCCTTGACGGGAACAGCCCTTGACTAATAATATTATAGTGGTTATAATGTTTACAAGTTGGCAATATCTTAAAAAAAGTATTCAAAGTGTACAGAGGTAACACAACTTCTCAGACTGAGTGCACATTGCTTAAGAGTTTTGGCAATATCTCAACTTCTCAGATTGTGTACTACTATGGGAATCTCTTCTCTCAGGAATTTTTGCAATAATATCTCAAAAGAAGTATAAGAAGCGTTACTGCGATATCTCCAACTGTGTCTTGATCTAGGGATAATTTATTCTTATAGTTTTGGCAATAAAGTAGTGCAGCCAAGCTTGAGTGCAGCGGCTTTGGGTTAAAGTAAAATGTGTTTTAAGACATTTTTCACTAGTGGCAAAATAAGCAATTTCTTTTACGGGGGTATTTTATTATTTTACAATGTTAATTAATCACAAGGTTGTTTCTTGTTTCACATGACCAAGGTATTTATTTCACACTAAGCCATAAACATAAATGTGGCAAAATAAAATGAACACTTTGATATTACTATACACATAACGGGCAAAAACACTTAAAAGTTAAAGACAGTGGACATTATTGGTAACTGTTAAAGACTAGTTTTCAACATATGCATAAAATAACTAACCTGTGAACATTTGAGCTTGATCGGTGTCAAAGTAGAGAGATAATAATGAAAGAAAAACCCTCGTCACACAAAGTTGTGTGCTTTAAGATGCTTGATTTCGAGACCTCAAGTTCTAAATCTGAGGTCTTGAAATCAAATTCGTGGAAAATTACTTCTTTCTCAAAAACTATGGCACTTCAGAGGGCCATTTCTCACAATGTTTTATACCATCAACTTCTCCCAATTACTCATTACCAAGTAAGATTTTATGCTAATTATTGTTCTGAGTAATTACCAGGAGTGTCCACTGCCTCTAAGTGATTGATAGTTATGGTAATAGGCATTAATAGGGCCAACTGAAATTAATTAGGTTAGAAGACAATACCAGTATGAAAACAAGGGGTAGTGCTACATAGATTGGTTTTGACCATTGCAAATACTTGGTACGCAGGCATAGCGATTAAGTTTGATTGCGAGCTGGATCAGCATGCACCTTGTTCAACAGCGAGGGCTTCCCAAAAGAATTTGCGAAAAAGGTCTTTGATGACATTAGTTAACAACAGGGTGGACCACGTGAAGGTTGTCATCTTCCACCCCACAACAGTTAAAGGGATCATAATACATCAAAGTGTGTAACCATTACAACGATTGCTTCATTGGAAATGTTACCCCCTTTGATACCTAGCCTACGGAGTAAAAAACCAGAGATAACAAATACTCTGGAAAACCCCACTTAAACTTATCTATAATAACTATGACTTAAGAAATGGTTTCAATTTTTCAATTAAAGTTGTTGACCATGATTATGCGGTTAAAGAAAATTGTATATACTGTTTTCTTGCAGTAAAACCAATTAATTACTTTCCTTTGTCTAAGATAAGATACATTATATAATTTAAATCAATATCCTATATCGGAAGTCATCGTTAATAGTGGCTAGCTCCCTTTGTCTGCAGAGTGAAGAAACACTCTTGTGTGAAAGTACTCTTGAAAACCCTGATATTAGCATCAAATAGCTACTACATGGGCATTATCAAACTTGTCAACAATTTTGTAATTAAAAAAAACCTTGTTAACAAGTACTCTCAACTACAAAACTGTTGCGAATGGTATATCACAATACCAATCTTTGTGTGGCATTTTTGCCACAAAATTAACACAAGATAAAACAATGTCATGTCCTTTGTATTAAAAAAAAATACCATAATTAACAAGCAATCTCAAATATTGCAAGGTATAAAGATTATGGATACTGAGTGTGACATTAATGCAACATAATTAACAGTAGATAATATAAATGTTGTCACCATTGTTATAACCATTGTCATTAATATAGCAACTTGTACTCGGTGCCCGGCGAACAGCGCCCTCTATTGAGCAAAAACTCAACATCATGCAAATTTATAATAAATAGAACTGCCTAGCTCATAACAATGAACATTATAATTAATTAGCATAACAATGAGGACTCAAACACCCTCAAGGAACACAGTACAATGTCATGACCATAATTTAAAACCTCAATAACAGTTATTGTGAGTCACAATATTGATGTCCTTAAATAATAATACAAAAGAAAACATGGTGGCCACCATGTGGGGGTACCCCCAGAACACTTATAATATTGTTTGGATGAATAACGGAAAAGACAGAGTGACACTTAATAAAAGGTACCATTCATATTTAATACAATATTCAAATTCAGTAAAAGTAAAAACTAAATTTTATTAGTTTGTAATGTTAAACCACTCATAATATAGAATACACTACATGACAAGCTTGTTGTCTTTATATTTCTGATGAGTTTACCCTATTGTTTCATATTTGTAATGAGCAATTGCATTACAAATTTACATAACTTGTTTCATGCTTGTAATGCAGTACTTCATTACACACTTGAAACTATTACATACTTGCAATGAGGTATTTCATTGCAAGGATGTTTTGCATGAGTGTAATGAAATACCTCATTACAAACAAGCAATATTAAAAATGTGAATACATTAACTTGTAAGGAATTATCTCATTACAAGTTATTACGTATTCTGTCTACAAAATAAGTTGAACAAGGCAGCTTGAAGCAGGAACTTCATCACATCAAGACATCACTACAACTCAACAAGTTAAATACCTTAAATTCTTACAGCCAGCCCAAGCCATTCCTCATCACACCAGTAGACAAAAGTCCGCAGTTCAAGGCTACCATCACCCTTTGAAACATCGGCCATGCATCTCACAAGCTTCAACGAATCGTCAGCCAAGCTCAACTCAAGACCTTCCCAGAAACAAACAAGATTCAAACATCACTTCACACAGACGACCAGCATGCATTCCCTCCGAATGCGATGACACAGAGGAGACCTGCTGCATTCATATCCATGAGAATCAAGAAACATAAAGCGCACGACAGTCTGGGACACCATGACAAATCAGCCTTGATCAAACACTCACACAAACAAAAGGTCTTTCAGAGCCAACACTCACACAAAAGAGTGTACCCACAAGTTAAATATACATATTTATAGTTTCTTCCTATTTCTATTTACCATGCAAAGCTTCAAGCAATACTACAAATATTCAAGTCATTGTTCCACAATATGAAAACTTTGTTGTGTAAGTGAGTTTAATCTGCAGATGAATCCGGATGATCATGCTGTAATATCAAGATCCATTGGAAGAATTGTTCAATGTTGTTCATGCTCTTGGAAAGTTAACTCATTGGTCGAAGTACATCCTTAGTAACAGTCGAAGCTGGTGGATATGACCTTTGATGAGGGCAGTCATCATGAAGAAACAGTCCTCCTTTACAAAGACGGTGTTGAAGCAACAGTTTTATTGGTGCTGCATAATGTGGCTCAGCATCTTGACGTAACCAGCTCTTAGTTGTTCCACTCTGTTCATCCTGTAATATGGTATAAAACAAAATTGAAACAAAAAGATTTGTAAGTTCAATTTTTGTGTTTAAGCAAAGTTTATTTTCCGCACGTTAATGGATTTCTCAGATTTATTAGCTAAAAGAGATCTTACCTTCAAGGATCCTGGTAAGTAGTTGTAGAAATACTTAATGTATATCTCCTCAAGCCATGACGTATCTATCTTTGTGTTGTGATGTCACATCTTCATGGTCCATGTTGACAGGATGGCAGAAAAGTAGTCATCACAATAACCTGTATGTAAGTAGTAGAGCGACAGGTTGTCTTTAGCCGACGCCATCTTGAGAACCTCTGATGGCAGCCTTCTACGCCCGTCCAGCATCAGCATCTTAAGCTCAGTTGTTTCTGGTTGTGTGCTGTGTCATTCAGCTGATGTAAGAATGCTACATCAATGGCCATTGGTAGTATTCTTGTATAGACCCCGTCTAGCGGATGACCTCTAGGGGTGCGCCATCTGAAAGAAAGTTGTTATCACATCAGTACAAACCATATAGAGACTAATATAATGTAACCATCTGATGATCATTACGGGACTACTGCTTCAAAATAAAATCACAAAATTAGCTCAAAAACTGAGTTCAAACACCACTTTTCATAAACAAGTTTGAAGTTTCTGTCATCTCAAAGATGCAGACTGTTAAAAAGATTGATGCAACACGCTCTATCCACAATCCTTTAAAGTTACGTTATTACATATGTAACGTCTGTTTTAGTTTTATGTCAAAACAAATATAGTTGCCATTATTACATCTGTTGTTGATCCATCAGACTGCAATGCATTCTCTCATCCACCAGACAGACAGGAACACTCCTCTATGAAGCCAGGCAACCAGCGGTTGTCTTCTTGGTCATCGGCAGATGGACGTCACCAGCACGAACGCAGATTCCATTGATGTGCAGTTTTCATTGGACTCCGTAGTTCACAGGCAGTTGGTTTCGCATTTCACCATTGCAGTTAATAAAAGACAAAAATAGATACATTCAGAAATGCACTTCCAAATAGAGTTATTCCATTTAGTTTGGGAATAGTTCAGGTCAACATAAATGTGGGTTTGAGTTTTTCGATCATATTATTCGTTAGGGTTTATTTCTTTGAATTTTTAGAGTCAAATATTTCTCATCAACTCATGTGTCAGCATTTAACAAATGGTAAAATAAATTGTAAATTTTTCGTTAAACTTTGATGAACACTGATGAACACATCAGAGGAAAGAAAGGAATGTTTAGGTTTTTTTAAGGGTTAAACTGCATGGTTTTATTGAGCTAGTTTTGTTTGGCCATTCAAAATAAGCCACATTAAGTTTTCAAAAGAACTTTTTTACGACTTAATACTCATGGACACCAATAACTTAAAGTGTATTTTACTTTCTTAAGTCGTCTTACCTGGAAACTTGCATCCTCAGACCATAAGACACTCTCGTCCTCCTTCCATGATCCTTGGTAGACATTATCCTTTTGACATCACCTGTATATGAAGAAACATTCAACAACTGCATCACTAAGTTAGTTCAAAAATTGAGTTCAGTCGCTGCTTTTCAGCAACAAGTTTGAACTATTTATGTCATCTCAAAGACATCGATTGTTGAAAAAAAAGATTGACGCAACAAACTTTCTGCGCAATCCTTTAAAGTTATGTTATTACATGTGTAAAATCTGTTTTAGTTTAGTGTCAAAACAAATATAGTTGCCATTATTACATCTGTTGTTGATCCATCAGACTGCAATGCATTCTCTCATCCACCAGGGAGACAGGAACACTCCTCTATGAAGCCAGGCAACAAGCGGTTGTCTTCTTGGTCATCGGCGGATGGACGTCACCAGCACGAACGCAGATGCCATTGATGTGCAGTCTTCATTGGACTCCGTAGTTCACAGGCAGTTGGTTTCGTATTTCACCATTGCAGTAAATAAAAGACAAAAAATAGATACATTCAGAAAATGCACTTCCAAATAGAGTTATTCCATTTAGTTTGGGAATAGTTCAGGTCAACATAAATGTGGGTTTGAGTTTTTCGATCATATTATTCGTTAGGGTTTATTTCTTTGAATTTTTAGAGTCAAATATTTCTCATCAACTCATGTGTCAGCATTTAACAAATGGTAAAATAAATTGTAAATTTTTCGTTAAACTTTGATGAACACTGATGAACACATCAGAGGAAAGAAAGGAATGTTTAAGTTTTTTTAAGGGTTAAACTGCATGGTTTTATTGAGCTAGTTTTGTTTGGGCATTCAAAATAAGCCACATTAAGTTTTCAAAAGAACTTTTTTTACAACTTAATACTCATGGACAGTAAAATAACTTATACTGTATTTTACTTTATTAAGTCGTCTTACCTGGAAACTTGCATCCTCAGACCATAAGACACCCTCGTCCTCCTTCCATGATCCTTGGTAGCCATTATCCTTTTGACATCACCTGTATATGGAGAAACATTCAACAACTGCATCACTAAGTTAGTTCAAAAATTGAGTCCAGTTGCTGCTTTTCAACAACATGTTTGAACTATTTATATCATCTCAAAGACATCGATTGTTGTAAAAAGATTGATGCAACAAACTTTCTGCGCAATCCTTTAAAGATATGTTATTACATGTGTAAAATCTGTTTTAGTTTCATGTCAAAACAAATATAGTTGCCATTATTACATCTGTTGTTGATCCATCAGACTGCAATGCATTCTCTCATCCACCAGACAGACAGGAACACTCCTCTATGAAGCCAGGCAACCAGCGGTTGTCTTCTTGGTCATCGGCAGATGGACGTCACCAGCACGAACGCAGAGGCCATTGATGTGCAGTTCCATTGGACTCCGTACTTCACAGGCAGTTGGTTTCGCATTTCACCATTGCAGTAAATAAAAGACAAACAATAGATACATTCAGAAAATGCACTTCCAAATAGAGTTATTCCATTTAGTTTGGGAATAATTTAGATGAACATAAATGTGGGTTCGAGTTTTTCAATCATATTATTTTTTAGGGTTTATTTCTTTGAATTTTTAGAGAGTCAAATATTTCTCATCAACTCGTTTGTCTGCATTTAGCAAATTGTAAAGAAAATTGTAAAATTTTCGTTAAACTTTGATGAACACTGATGAACACATCAGAGGAAAGAAAGGAATGTTTAAGTTTTTTTAAGGGTTAAACTGCATGGTTTTATTGAGCTAGTTTTGTTTGGGCATTCAAAAATAAGCCACATTAAGTTTTCAAAAGAACTTTTTTTACGACTTAATACTCATGGACACCAATAACTTAAAGTGTATTTTACTTTCTTAAGTCGTCTTACCTGGAAACTTGCATCCTCAGACAATAAGACACCCTCGTCCTCCTTCCATGATCCTTGGTAGCCATTATCCTTTTGACATCACCTGTATATGAAGAAACATTCAACAACTGCATCACTAAGTAAGTTCAAAAATTGAGTTCAGTCGCTGCTTTTCAGCAACAAGTTTGAACTATTTATGTCATCTCAAAGACATCGATTGTTGTAAAAAGATTGACGCAACAAACTTTCTGCGCAATGCTTTAAAGTTATGTTATTACATGTGTAAAATCTGTTTTAGTTTTATGTCAAAACAAATATAGTTGCCATTATTACATCTGTTGTTGATCCATCAGACTGCAATGCATTCTCTCATCCACCAGGGAGACAGGAACACTCCTCTATGAAGCCAGGCAACCAGCGGTTGTCTTCTTGGTCATCGGCGGATGGACGTCACCAGCACGAACGCAGATTCCATTGATGTGCAGTCTTCATTGGACTCCGTAGTTCACAGGCAGTTGGTTTCGCATTTCACCATTGCAGTAAATAAAAGACAAAAATAGATACATTCAGAAATGCACTTCCAAATAGAGTTATTCCATTTAGATTGGGAATAGTTCAGGTCAACATAAATGTGGGTTTGAGTTTTTCGATCATATTATTCATTAGGGTTTATTTCTTTGAATTTTTAGAGTCAAATATTTCTCATCAACTCATGTGTCTGCATTTAGCAAATCGTAAAATAAATTGAAAATTTTTCGTTCAACTTTGAGGAACACTGATGAACACATCAGAGGAAAGAAAGGAATGTATAGGTTTTGTTCAGGGTTAAACTGCATGGTTTTAGTGAGCTAGTTTTGTTTGGGCATTCAAAATAAGCAACATTAAGTTTTCAAAAGAACTTTTGTTACGACTTGATACTTATGGACAGCAATAACTTATACTGTATTTTACCTTCTTAAGTCGTCTTACCTGGAAACTTGCATCCTCAGACCATAAGACACCCTCGTCCTCCTTCCATGATCCTTGGTAGCCATTATCCTTGTGACATCACCTGTATACGGAGAATCATTCAATAACTGCATTTAAACCACAAATTTAGCTCAATCATTGAGTTAATGTAACATGACATCATCGGTCATAAAATAAATGGGTATGTTCATTCCCAAGAGGAATGTCTGTGTCAGTCACATTAACTAAGATGTAATGCCATTTGGATTGAGTTTCAAAATGAAATTAACAATTTATGTACAACAATTTATCGACCATGTATTTCAAAATATGATGATATCCACTATTATTTTATTTCTATAAAATAAATTGTTGGGCATCAGACATAATGGCATTTTACACCATTACAATATGAAGTCATAGACCCTCCCCCCCAAATAGTGAATCCCCCAGCTCAATTTGACCTTTGCAGGAGCACCTCTTTAACATAAATAAACAAAATATCATCATTTCAGGAAAATTCTTTACAAATTACGGTCCTGAATGAACTTCCAAACTATTAACATCATGCAAATAAACTTACCCTCAGGTTGTATTCCTGAACTTTAAATTGAGTGTCGTTTCCTCACAGCATACCTCCACTCACCACAGCTCCAATGGTCTCAACAGGGTCTGGAAAACAGCTGAAGGGAATGAAACATAAAAGATGTTGAAGGGTATCAAACATAATAGCATTTTACACCATTATCAAATGAAGTCAGAGACCTCCCCCCCCCCCCAAAAAAAAAAAAAACCAAAAGAACTCAACAATTTTCATATCAATTTGAAAAGTAGTGAAGCGCAGAACTCGCAGGAGGCTCTCTTTTAAGCAATAGCACATCAACGATAAAACAGTATTGTCCAAAGACCCACAGTTCCTGTATCACAACTTGTACACAAACCTGTGAAAATTTAAGCTCAATCGGTCATCAGAGTCGGGGGAAAAATACTGGGAAAACCCACCTATGTTTACGCACGTTTCCCCGAGTCACAACAAGTGTTTATAATAATCAGTTGTTCTCAATATTGAGAATTGAGAATTGTATTAATGTCTTCTCAAAAAGTGAAGCATCTCATGGAATAATATTTCGCAGGGAAGTCTTTAACCATTAGCTTCTGTAAAACCTGTGAGTTATTTATTATTCTGTGAACTTTAATTTGTTGTTCTGTTCAGAGAGTGTTCATTGGCTTTAACCAAAATTAACCAAATATGATAATTTCAGGATTTTTTGTTAACAATTTTGGTCCTGCAAAAACTTCTAAACTATAAACATCCTGAACATAAACTTACCTTCAGGTTCTATTCCTGAACTTTAAAATGTGTAAGTGTTGTTTTCCTCGCAGCAACCTCCGCTCACAACAGCTCCAATGAAGTCTTCATGGCCCTGGAATGACTGGTGCAGTTTCCATTGGACTCCATATTGCGTATTCACCATTGCAGTGAATAAAGAACAGAAAATACATACATTCAGAAAATGCACCTCCAAACAGAATGATTCCATTTAGTTTGGGAATATTTCAGGTGCATATAAATGGTGTGAGTGGTTGTTACATGACAAGTGACTGATAACTGATGGTGTGGAGTTATAGATGGGGTACGTTTTCGCTGTCGTATAACGAACCCCTGATTGTTAAGATGTAACATGCAAGCATGGAAATGAGCTTAGTAGATTTTAAAGTGATGGTGTAGATGGGAGTGAGCTTGTTAATCATGCAGTTTGGTGCAGGTTTGATGTTAGAGTGAATAAATGGTGATAATAATATACCTTTAGGATGGACGTAATCCCTCTGTGCCGTAATACCACGAGATTACAGTGGTTGCTGGGTCTGTCATAAGAGAGCATGTAGATGAGAAGGACTCCATCCCAGGTTCTCAATCTCAGTCACTGCATGTTGGGAAATAAAGATAACATTCTCTAAGTTGTGAAACATGTTTACCAACATCAGAGTAAAAGATGGTAGCTCCAGTGGTTAGAGAGTAGTTTTGGAACGAGGGGCAAGGTGCTAAATAATGTACTTGAACGAGACTGAATGCATTGGAATGCCATTTACATGTAAACTTGCTTATAATACGTTTGTCATGTAATTGTATTTCTGTTGCTTTTACACTTCTTGTTTTCCTGTCGTTATCATTCACAAAAACTACTAAGCATGTAGAGTGAATTTCTCAAGAACTACAGCACCTCAGGTAGTAATATTTTTAGGAAAGCTTTACACAATCATTATCTTTGGTGTAACTTAAATGTAAATCTGCGGACATTGTCTTTTGTGTTACCAAAAGTATCCAATTGCATTAATTTTTAAAGAGAAGTAAAGATCACACACTTTGTGTAAGCTTTAAAAAATATATCCAGTGTCTTTCACAGGATGCAAAGATCTTGCATGTAGCAACTAGGGTTCTCCAGATATATTTTTTGGTAAATACTTAAACATTGATTTAAAGTTATAACGTCATCTTATTCCAAAACTTGTTAAATTTTATTGCCACACTGAGGTCTAAGTTCAAAGTGAAACCCTAGCCTGTTTGGATCACACACTAAGCGCTGGAATCCAGAATCCATAACCATCCATATACCATAAAAAAGAATTGTGTAGGCTTCTAACGAAATTTGTCTCATTAACATTATTTTTAAGAGTGACCACTAACTGTTTAACTTTCTTTTATTAACCAGTCTTAAAAAGATCAGGTTTCAAAGAAGTTTGACAAAGATCGGTTTCCCATAAGCAGCCCATTCCACATGCAGGATTGTAAAAGAATGATCGCTGGGGAGTATTTGGTTTTGCCAAAGTTGTTTCTGTAAATTAAAAGATATCAAACTACACACTATCCACTGTGAAACTATCCGAAATCTCATTGAACGCAGGAGTTGGCTGAAATTTAATTGTTTCTCTTTTGTGAACCATCCAATTCACCTTGGCCATTTTTTTCTTCACCTGGGCTCTGTGACTTTCACTATGGTTTCAAGGAATGCTCCCCATCCAAGCCCAGACCTTTTAAATTGTTGACTAATTCTCTGAAATAAAATTTCACACTTCCCCAATTTCACGGCCTCATTTGCTCTTACTATGTCATGCTCTACTCCAAATGTAAACAAGCACAGTATGTTGGACACTGCTGGACCATAGAGCTAGGACCCTAGATCCATGGCTGGATACAGTACTGCTGACCTTAAACAAGGTGAAGGCTTACCAATAAACCACTTATCACTCAGGTTGACTTCCCCTCATTAAACAGTAATCTATCTGGCTGTGTTCATGATAGCCTTAAAGTGAAAACAATTTAAAACTGAGGTTATTGCTAGTTAGCAGAGAACTCTATGAAAACAAGGTCAAAAGGAATTGAAAAGGCAATTTCAAGGAGAATGATGAACTAGACAAAGATTTCATAGTGAGAGCATCTCAACCGCAGAGTTTCTGTAGTGTTTTTACTTAATACATGGAGGCATGCATTAGCCCACAAAGATAACCTGGAATTGTGGAAGAGTAGTGGCCGAGCAGCACTGTCAAGAGCACCGAATTCAAACTCTGGTGTTTCTGATCAGCAGAGTGAGGGTTCAAATCCCCAGCCGTGCCACTTGTGTCCTTAGGCAAGACACTTAACCATTGCTTTGTCCTTCGGATAGGACGCTAAAGGCAGTGGACACTATTGGGAACTACTCAAAATAATTATTAGCATAAAACCTTTCATGGTGACGAGTAACGGGGAGAGGTTAATGGTATAAAACATTGTGAGAAACGGCTCCCTCTATAGTGCCATATAGTTTTCAAGAAAGAAGTAATTTTCCACGAATTTGATCAAGAGACCTAAGATTTAGAACTTGAGGTCTCGAAATCAACCATAAAACGAACATAACTTCGTGTGACAAGGGAGTTTTTTTTTCTTTCATTCTTATCTCGCAAGATCGATGACCGTTTGAGCTCAACTTTTCACAAGTTTGTTATTTTATGCATTTGTTGAGATACACCAATTGTGAAGGCTAGTCTTTGACAATTACCAATAGCGTCCACTGCCTTAAAGAATCTTATTATATTTACTATAGACAAGAGACACAATTTTATAATCCAATGTTATGCTCAAAAAGTAAAGTGGATGACATTTATGTATCAATGTTTGGACTATTATCAGGCAGGCTACAATAGAACTTGAGGCAGAGATGAGGCAGACACAATAAGAAACTTAGTCTTAAACCTAAAACAATTCAACGAGGGGGAGGCATATGTTAACTAACGAAGGTGAAAATTGGGTGAGCATTTGTTTGCTACTTCTTTTTTGCAGGGATAATTTTCTGGACCAACGCGGCTGAGCTCACTGTGAGAACAAACATAGTTTCTGGACCAACGCGGCTGAGCTCACTGTGAGAACAAACATAGAGACAAGCTTGCAAATAGACTTATTGCCAGATGCAGTTTTAAATAAGAATTCCAGGAGTGTGAAGGGCAAAATGTTTCCTAGCCCACCTTGTTGAGCTGTAAATGATTTGTATTTTGTATTTATGTTTTCATTATTTTGTTTCCTTAATATATATAGTAAAACATATTAATAATAATTGAATCACCTAGCAAATGTTTTAATATTTAATATTAATGAGGGTTAAAAAAACATTCTCCAAAGAAAATGATGTAGGGCACATGGCTTATTTAAGTCTTTGTATTTATTTCACTAAATGGTCAGCAGAACATTCAGTCACAAGATCTGATCCTCGTAAAATTTAAGTTAAAAAGTGTTTGATAAAACTTTTCCGGAGGGCAATTTTTCTTTATATGGCCCATTATCGTGACCAATTTTTGTACCTAGTAAAAAGTTGTAGAAACGCCTAAAGTACTAAGTTTGCATTTGCAAGTGCAACTAACGAGTGGAGCCTTACATGGTTCTAAGTTTTGGTCAAGTGATAGGAGACTCTTTGTTTGGCAAGTCAAACCATGATCAAACCACAAACAATTTATTTACAGATTGTTTTTACATCAAGCGCGAAAGGTAACAGATTTGCCGCGATTATAGGGACACCTTGAAAACAGGATGTCCTACGATACGAGAAGAAGCATTTACATGTAGACGGCGAACACAGCATTTAGTAACGCAGCACAGCATAGCACATGGTGCACAGGAAAACAAGGCAAAATACTCCCATAAATATAAAACAACATCTAACTAACTTCAGTCATCTAGCTTACTTTAAAAAGTTACCATCCGCATCCTGCCACAACCACCCTTACCGTAGCTTAGCGGTGAGTCAACTGGCCGACCACGCTGCCAGAGTTTTAACAAAAGTGAAAGAAATCTGAACGGAAATTTCCACTGAATCACGTGCTAACAGAAAAGAAAAGGAACTTACGTAATACTTTTACAACTGGGTAAATCATCAAAACAAAGGCTCATAGTCGAGGGGTAGAAAACTCCACATGATAACAACAAACAAAAGCTGGGCCTGAAGAAATGCAAGCTGTATTTATGAATGATTTCAATGGATGGATAATAGCTTGCATTTCATGGGCTTTTACTTTCCGTGTTCTGATTGGTCTGCTCAGTGACGTATAAGTCACGTACACATCCAGGGGTCAATTTCATGAATACTGCTCAGCAGGTTTGTCTGCTTCTGATTGGATGGCCATGGATCCTCATTTTGTCACAAATTCTTAATGGGATTTCGTGTGTTAAATGCCCTCCATTAAGAACTGTGCTGGTGAAAATACCAAGATCTGATTGGTCGACCGCTCTTGAGCTTGGATCCTCATTTTGTCACAAAACTCTTAATGGGATTACGTGTAGTAAATGCTCTTCATTAAGAACTGTGCAGGTAAAAATACCACGATCTGATTGGTCAACCGCTCTCGAGCTTGGATCCTTGTTTTGTCACAAAACTCTTAATGGGATTTCGTGTGTTAAAGCCAGTGCGGTGTAAATTGATGCACTATATATACATGCTAAGAAAAAGCAGGTAACTGGGCTGGGGTAATGTTCTCTTTTTTATTTTGATATCTGTCTAGCCGCTGCAAAACTTTTGAAGAAATTCAAAATTAGAGCGCCCCTGTTCAGTGTTACTGGGTCTATTCGTTCTTTTTCTCTATTGGGTTTTGCTGAAAGGACATTAATTACACTAAATAGTGCATAAATGACTTACTAGATTTGTGAGGTGGCAAATTGTATGGTGTCAAAAGGTCTATTGTGGTGAACCCTGCAACATGTTTATGAGATGGCAAATATTATACGAATGTGCAATTGTTTTTGCTAGAAAAAGTTAATTTGTTTATTTTTTAAAGCAAATACACTTCTTAAAACCAAAGTTCTTATTGTGTTTTTACCATTCTATTTTGATTGAAAAAGCAATGTCTAAGTTGCCAGTCCATTAACTAATGGCATGCAGCATTCAATTCAGTGTAATGACTGGTTAATTAATTGTAATTATTTGTGATTGACTGATTTTAGACCATCTGATTGGCTGACAAGCTACAATCTTAGACTGCTCCAACTTTCCCTATCCATAGGGAAATACACAACTTCCCTGAAAACTGAACAAGCAACCAACATACTCTGTGCACTGATGCCCCAGCTAGCACACAATGTTTTCATGCAGTTTGATTGGCTACAAGTTTGATCTTCATTTGAATAGAGACTGTTCCAAAACATGGAACACAGTGTCACCTCTATTACAGTGTGTACAGTGGTGTAACTAGACATTTTCATTTGGTGGGGCAAGTGGGGGCAAAGATTAAATTTGGGGGGCCAAAGAAGTGCAAGATAATTATTAAATATGTTAACTGATATATAGTTGATACACACCAATGCAGTTCTAAAACAGTCTATAGTCAGCATATAACAAAAGATTGCGAAAACAACAAAATCTTAGAGAACATGTCATTTTGTATAAGATAAAACTTTTTGACTGTATAAAAGGATTAAATTACCAACTGTGGTCAACAAGTACCAATTTAGAGTTGTATACGGTATTCTCAACTAGGCTTTGTGGGTGTGTAAATACCCAAAACATAATAATATTAGGCCAAGTAAAAATAGAAAAATAGAAATGTTTAGCGTCCCCGCCCGCTTCCTTTTTACAGGACACCTCTTTTTTTCCTTAAGTTTTTGTATGCACCTTTTTTTTTCTTTTTTTTTTTTAAAAAGGGTTATTTGAAATGATCTCAGCAAAAAAAAAAAAAAAAAAAAAAAAAAAATCTGAATGTCTTGTCTGAATGCCTTGACCGAACTGTTTCATTAATGTTTTGTGTATTTCAGCAGCAGAAAAAACCAGTTGATATTTGACATTCATGGCGACCTATGAAATAAAAAACAAAAAGCCCCTCCTCCTTCCTTATTTTTGAGAAACCCAGACACTAAACATGTTTCTTTTTTTACTCGGCCTTATTGTAACAAGTGTAAGCCAAAAATACAGGATCGAAATAGTGGGTGTTTAATAGTCACATTTTAGTTACGAAACGGATGTTTAAAAATAATAGGCCTACCTCTCAATTGCACCGCTTGCTTCAAAGGAGAAGAAATGGTCTAAGCAACCTTTTTCGCTGGCCATTTTTGTGCTGTAGTAAATTTCTATATAGTGCATCTGACCATGGAGGTAGAAATTTCTACCTCCATGATCTGACTTTGTGTTTACGGAGCTATTGGTCTGCGTTCAGACCACCACGTATTTAACAGAACTTTGTCACATCCTGCACTCTCTGTAACTGCAAAACCACAACAAACATTTACCGCCAATACGATCGCGCGCGCGTTTCCACGTATTTTTCATGTTATAGTCCACATAGGGCCTACTGATAATGAATAAAAGTTTTCCGTTTTACGGCAGCATTTTATGCAGCCTTAAACGATTTATATATAAGGCCTATAAGAATATACTTATCTCTGATTTCATATGGTGGGGAAAGAGGGGGGGGGGCAAGGGTTCTGAGCGGGGGGGGGGGGGGGGGGGCGCCGGCCCACCTCTATTACAGTGTGTTGTTTGTGTGCTGGGATTCACAGCTGTGTACCACCTCTATTACAGTGTGTAGTTTGTGTGCTGGGACTCACAGCTATGTACATGTAAACAACGAGAGTTGTTCTACTTCCAAACCTTACAGCTAAATATTTGTCAGTACAACAAACCATGCTTATAGCATTAATATCTGAGAGATTCCTAGTATTATACAGAATGCATTGAGTAAGCCTAATAATTGTGCATGCTTTTTGCAAGTAGAAATAATTTGATCTTCAAGAGATAAAGTATCTTGTGGTATTTATTATTTATTTCATTCACCTTGATTATGAAAACAAACATGTTTATTGTTAATTTTGCTTCATTTAGCAACCAATAAACAAATATATACATTTAGTTCAAAAGATGATACATTCACAAAGTACCAGCTTGAATGGCAAGGTTAATATCAGCAGGGGCACAGTGAAGGCATTCATTTCTTTCAGAGGGTTGTATAAAGACAGCTTGCCAAACAAAATGTTGCCCATTAACTCATTATTTAAAAAAAGACTGACTAGTTCATACAGCATGTAACCCTTCTTTGTATCCAAAACAACAACAAATAAATGTTGCTAGATGTAGAAGGCAGAATTAATGGACTAGAAGAACAACTATTGTCATTTGGCAATTTGACTGATTTTTAGTCTGGATGTTCTTGACTTATAGTTTTTCAATAAGCTTTTAGTGAATCTGCATTTGGGTACAAGTTGAATTCTTCAGACAGCAGAGAGTTGCTATGTCACATGGCTCAGGGCAAGGTTTTGTGGAGGTTTATAACATACAGGAAATGCTGACAATACACAAGATCCTGGCACACTGGTACCAGGCTTTACAATACAATTCTCTGCATGTCTGATGATGTCATCGCAAGCTTGTCACTGATTGGCTAAAAGTCACAAGCACATTCTTCCTCATTTGCATACCACACAATGTATGCAGTCTAGTGACTCACAAACAAGTTAAGTCCAGGGACTTAGTACTGTATTACACTGTTAGAAAAAAGACAATCCTGGCACAATGGTACAAGGCTTTGACAATTTGGAGGTTGTCTTTTGTCTATAAAGCTCCCCCTTTGTAACAGGGCAACACTGTCTTCTTGTCAATCCAATTTGCGTATTCACTAATGAAAGACCATCAAGTTGTTGTCTTAGATATTATTCAACCCCTAACTTACACATGGCTGAGTGCCAACTTGGCCTAAAATACAAACTAAGGCAATTTGTAAACCCCTCCCCCCCCCCCCCCCCATCATACAAAAAAAACCTTAAATGTACAATCAATCACAAATTACCCAAAGTATACAATACACAATTGTTGCACGCTATAACAGGGTCCATGGCGTTTTGTACACTCGAGGAGATCAACGGAACCGGAGGTGAAGTTCAATCTGGATATTATTTCAGGAAAATTAACAACTCAGCTTGAGATGAATCTTAGTGTTTTTAACATCAATCGTTTTTGAAGTCAGTTATTTATATTCATAAAAATATTTATACATGGGTCATTAAATAGCAATTGGCTTGATCATCACCTTTCTTTCATGCTTCTCTATAAATTTAATTACTGAGTTTTTAAGTATCAAATATTTTCATTGGTATTAAAGGAACACGTTGCCTTGGATCGGTCGAGTTGGTCTTTGAAAAGCATTTGAAACCGTTCGTTATAAAATGCATATGATTAGAAAGATGTTGTAAAAGTAGAATACAATGATCTACACAAATATGCCTCGAAATTGCGTGGTTTTCCTTTTACCTCGTTGACAAACAAAACGTGTTAGTTGGCCACATATAAAGAATACCACGCAATTTTGAGTGATACTTGTGTGGACCATTATATCCTACTTTTAAAATATCTCTCTAACCATATGCATTTTATATTAACAGTTTCAAACGCTTTTTACCAACTTGTCCGATCCTAAGCAATGTGTTCCTTTAATTGCATCAAGCACAATTTAAAAACTTGTGTAGATCAACATAATTTATCACAAATACTAAACACTGACTTAAAGGCATTGGTTACTGTTGGTAATTCTCAAAGACCAGTCTTCTCACTTGGTGTATCTCAACATATGCACACAATAACAAACCTGTGAAATTTGAGACCTCATCTGAGGTCTCCAATTCAATTTGATTCTCACAGTGCTTTATACTATCAACAGCTCTCCATTGCTTGTTACCAAGTAAGTTTGTATGCTACTAATTTGCTAAGTAATTACCAATAGTGTCCATGCCTTTAGGAATATGATATGTGAAGCTTAATCCAATTAAAAAGGCACTTGATTATCAATCAAAATAAACAAGATCACCTACATCAATGCTTCAAGGAAATATTGCCAAGTTTTGATGCTGCATGACATGTCTAGTGTGCCACCATTGCTATATGGTCCATGCTGTCAACATTGAGCACTTTGTCTGTGATGAGATCCCTGGTTGTCTTGGTGATACCATGGAGATAAGATGTAAACATATCACTCTTAAGAATTAGAAGACTACGAGGTTGAAGGAGCAAAGATAAGACATGATGTTGGACTGGTCTCTCAGATAAGGAACTCCCATCCTAAAGAGGAAAGAAAACAATGTGAAAATAAATCATTAGAAACCAGTATCTCTATTGGAATAATCTGTAAAACTGTTAAGCACTCAAAAGTACACAGGAAAAATGTGGAGCTGAAATAACAAACTGACCCAAATTCCATGACACTATTTGTTGCTGGTTGCAGCTAGATGCAAACTTGTTATGCCACGCAGATTTGCTAAGTCAATGCAAGCATTTCTTACTGGTTACAAACAAACTTTTGCAGAGCAGATATGCATACAAGTCATTTTTACTATGTATTCAACCATAGATTTGCTAAGTATACAAGTCATTCCTGCTGGTTGCAAAGCAAACTAACTTTTGCTAAACAGATTTGCTACGTATTCAAACACTGTTCCTAGATACAAAACTTGTTTTTGGTAGCAGATCCGCTAAGTATACAAGTCATTCTTGCTGGTTGCATTGCAAACTTGTTTTAGCTAAGCAGATTTGCTATGTATTGTTCCTAGAAGCAAACTTGATTTTTGCAAACAGATTTGCTAACCATTCTTAAAGACACTGGACACTATTGGTAATTGTCAAAGACTAGTCTTCACAGTTGGTGTATCTCAACATATGCATAAAATAACAAAACTGACAAACCTATGAACATTTTAGCTCAATCAGTCGACGTAGTTGTGAGATATTAATGAAAGAAAAAAACACCCTTGCTTACCGTAAGCAAATAATCAACGCTAGTGGAAGCAGGGAATTCTGCGCTTACATGTCAAGTGTGTTTCACAAGATAGCGGGGAATTTTGGCTTGAGCGTTTGCGTTCTCCACGGTAGCATTCTACACTTACACACAAGAGGGCAGTATACCGACTTAATTGGTTGATTAGCGCTTGCATCACAGCCTGAGAGAGTTGATGGTAGTCCTCACTTTGCTTCCTGGTTCCATGCTGGAGAGTTGAGACGCTTGCATGTGCTGGGCTACTTCTAGGTCAAAAAAAAGAATAAAGTTTAACCCAAATGAACAACAAAAATGCATGATTTAGACATGATACACAATTCAATTCAGTTCAATGCAATTCAATTCAATTTATTTATTTCATCACAGATTACAGGTAAAAAGTGAAAATTGCTTTCCCTGTGTGCACTAAAAAGATTCAAATATGATACTTATAGAAAAACAAACAAAACATTACATTTTAAAAACACAGAATTCATTACAATACTTCTAACACTTGGAAATAACATCCCTCTCTGAGAAACCTGCTCGTAGCTTTCAATCCCCAACTTCTAGTTGGTAGCTAGAGGCAGTTCCAATCCTATGTTTTAGCAGGGGGCACTGCAAATTAATAGATGTTAAATTTGTATCAGGGATCAAGAATATTCATTTTGGTTTTACCCACATAATATTTTGTTTCCCTCGATACAAATTTGAAATCATTGCAGTACCTGCTGCTAAAACATAGGATTCGAACTGTCTCTAGCTACCAGGCAATCTCAGTGGTCTAGTTGGTAAGACACTGCTCTAGAATTCGTCGGTCATACCACGAACTGACCAAACTGACTCAAATCACACAATTTTGCAATTTTTTTTTTAATTATCAGCAAGTTTCAATGCCTAATATGTAATAGTTTGGTATTTACACTAACTAGTAAGAACGACGCATCGCTGGACTTGCCATTTTGTCGTTTCACAAAGTGACCTAACTAGATACGTCGCTTTACCAATGGTAAAGGATTAGGGCGCGCGAGAAAATGTTCGTACCACAAAGTGACCTAACTGGGGAGCATAGTATTTTCACAAAGTGACTGATCTCAGTAGGTCTCTATTACACATTGCTTTGTACACAGCGCGCTGCAGGCAAAAATGAAATTTTCATTTTCACAAAGTGACCTATCTGTTTAGGAATTAATTACTAATTAAAATAGTTTTAGGGATGAAAACACATTGATAGTTCTGTATGAATAAAGTATTCAGCTTTGTTTTCATGATAAAATAGTACAATAAAGTTAGTAAGCAGACTCCGAAACAGCAGTTTGAAAAGTAGTGCAACTTCAATCGAGATTTTCTCTGAAAACGTTTTTTTTAAACAGTGAACGAGTTAGGTCACACCGTGGTACGGACGACGAATTGCAAAGGTCAAGGGTTCGAATACCAACCAGGTAATATGCCTTTTTTTACAGAACTCAGGTAACACACATTGGTGTATATGGGTTTCACAAAATCAATTCAAAGCCCAAGAAAAACATTTGGTATATTTGGATTGCACACAAGTGGAAAAAGACAGTGTTTATGTGTCTTGAATATAAACAATATTTGTTTCAAAATTTTTCAACCAGATTTGAGAGTTGAAATGGACGTGTTACGTTCCCACGTAACCTCTTCTGACTATGAAACCTTAGATGAACACTATCTTCTTTGTCATTAGCCCTATGTGCAATAGTGATAACCCAACACTGAATTTGTTCGTACCAAAATTGGACCAGACTATTTGTTTGTGTCCCAGGCTCTGTTGTGTTGCAGTGAGTTGAATGAGGGACAGAGCTGTCTGAGTTGACTAATATCTTGAATATTGCTTCCTTGGTGTGAATTGAAACGCCAGTTATCAGGTTGATCTATCCCTTCAGCTCATCAGTTACTTCCAGACCAGTAGACAGAAGGCTGAAAATGAAACAAAAACAAATAATTCATTATTTGTTTGTACTTTTGGTTTGCAGGCTGCATGATAGAATCAGAAAGTGGATTCCAAAAGGTGTTTTCAATTTCAAGCAATGTCTTTTGCCCCAAAGATAAACAACAAATAGTCTTAACTATTTTTTTAATTATCTTTGGTGAAAAAGACATTAAAATGACCTGACGTTTGAACCATAGCAGAGTCTTGAGTTGTAGGCACTTCCCAACAGCCATTTATATTTTCTCAATATTTTCTGAAAGATACACAACTTTTTTTTTAAACTTCATGATCATTTCCTTTGATGAGAGGAGTATTAATATGTTTATGTTTGTGCAATTCTCAACTTAAAACCTACTTAACAAGTGTTTGAATAAACAGTGGCTTCTTAGAATGAGAGCAGCGTTTTAATTATGATACCTATTCCTTTAACATGTAAAGCACCATAATGGTTTACAAGGTGCTGTGGCGCAATATGCAGCCTATCAAACCAGGAACACCGGGGCGAACCCCTTCTTTTTTCAATAAGTGCACTGCCATATTCCAACAATGTACAGTTCCTTTATTCTTATAGTTTTTTCCCCAATCAAAAAAAAAACAAAGATCTACTTAGATTGGTATCATCCACAATGTGCCAGACTCAGGTATGAGCAGAATGCGCTACTTTCAAACGTTTTTACAAAGCAATTATTGTTAAGTGTCTTTTTTAATGGCACAAGAGTCTTAAACGAGTATCAAACCCACACTCTGCTGCTCACAACACCAGAGCTTGGCTCCAGTGATATGCCAGTCATCTGTTAATCCAGAGGCATTGCTTCAAATCCAACGCCCATAATGTTGTTTTTGTTCAACCCCCAAATCATCTAAACTTTAACCAGTTATTTTCCCATGTGGGTTGATGTTCAATAAGGCATTCTTGAGAACCTTGTCTAACACAGAATGTTATTTGTTTTTGATAATTAAGAAAGTCTATCAGGAAGAGGATGAATAACAGTAATAATAACTATCTATTTTATGAGCATTTTAGAATAATGTGTCAATGAGCTTTACAACTGCTCTGTTCCGTGCACTCTTAAAGCTTTTTCAAACACAATATTAACCGCTACCCTCGCAGATGCCTATTTATACCCCTTAAAGGATACAAGCGTCATGACCAGGATTCAAACCCACAATTCCATGTGTTAAGATACACCAAGTGAGAATACTGGTCTTTGACAATTACCTAATGTGTCCAGTGTGTTAAAGTCCATATTAGTTTTACAATCCAACTTGTGCTGTCAATAGAAGGTGTGTATCTCAGAGGAAAAGAGGCATAAACTCAAAACAATTGTCTTACCCATAATAGATACAGGCTTTAAATGTTTTACTATTTCACTTGTTTGGTTCCATAAAAGTATATTATTTTACTATTTCGGACAAATAATAACTTGTTTGCAAAAAAAACCCTCACACATCAAATCATGGTCTGACCAAATCACTTTGCGTACCCAGCGTTGAATCAGCAATTTAAGGGTTCTGGACCCAGCCAACCCTAGGTTCGCAGGCGGCATAGAAAAACAGCTCAGGGAGGCCATTCCCCAACTTGGTATGCAAGAACATAATATGGCAAAAGGAATAAATAGCAGTGAGAATGATTGTGATGACATTGTCAATGTTAATGGCCTTATCCAATCGTCATCCAGTTGTATGATACCATTAATCCTCTGATGATACAAGTTGCAATCATCTTAAAGACACTGGACACTATTAGTACATTGTCAGAGACCAGTCTCACTTGGTGTATCTCAACATTCTTAAATACACTGGACACTATTAGTACATTGTCAAAGACCAGTCTTCTCACTTGGTGTATCTCAACATTCTTAAATACACTGGACACTATTAGTACATTGTCAGAGACCAGTCTTCTCACTTGGTGTATCTCAACATTCTTAAAGACACTGGACACTATTGTTACATTGTCAGAGACCAGTCTCACTTGATGTATCTCAACATTCTTAAAGACACTGGGCACTATTAGTACATTGTCAGAGACCAGTCTCACTTGGTGTATCTCAACATTCTTAAATACACTGGACACTATTAGTACATTGTCAGAGACCAGTCTTCTCACTTGATGTATCTCAACATTCTTAAAGACACTGGACACTATTAGTACATTGTCAGAGACCAGTCTCTCACTTGATGTATCTCAACATTCTTAAATACACTGGACACTATTAGTACATTGTCAGAGACCAGTCTTCTCACTTGATGTATCTCAACATTCTTAAAGACACTGGACACTATTAGTACATTGTCAGAGACCAGTCTCTCACTTGATGTATCTCAACATACTTGTGATGACATTGACAATGTTAATGGCCTTATCCAATTGTCATCCAGTTGTATGATACCATTAATCCTCTGATCTACAATAATACAAGTTGCAATCATCTTAAAGACACTGGACACTATTAGTACATTGTCAGAGACCAGTCTCTCACTTGATGTATCTCAACATTCTTAAAGACACTGGGCACTATTAGTACATTGTCACAAACATCAACAGATTAACCTGTAGAAATTTGAGATCAATCAGCCATTTTGGTCGCGAGATATAGTGAACAAATTATTACATATTTTGCATGACAATGATGCCAAACAAAAACGAATTAAAAGCTCACTGAGCGATAAACTCCAAACGCGAGATAAATTTTATTTTTTTCTCATCAAATATGACATTTCAAACAGAAATGTTTCAAGAGATGTTTTCTGCCATCATCATCATTAGATCGTGAATCTGTAATCTGAGACAGTTTTTTTTTTCTTACCAATTCTGTCATGTTCCTTTAAAGGCACTTGACACTGTTGGTAATTACTCAAAATATCTGTTGGCTCAAAAACTTACTTGGTAATGAGCATTGGAGAGCTGTTGATAGTACAAAACATTGTCAGAAACGGCTCCCTCTGAAAGAACGTAGTTTTTGAGAAAGAAGTACTTTCTCACTAAAATATTTGAATAGAATTTGAAACGTCAATTAAGGTCTCCAATTCAAGCATCTGAAAGCACACAACTTGTGTGACAAAGGTGTTTTACGTCAATTATTCTCTCCCAACTTTGACGACCAACCAAGCTCAAATTTTTGCAGGTGTTATGTTGAGATACACCAAGTGAGAAGACTGGTATTTGACAATTATCAAAGGTGTCCAGTGTCTTGAAATGTGATGATAACAATAAAATATACATTTCACATTCTTTTGAATGTTAAGGCATTTTCATACATTGCTTACAACTTTTCTAATAATAAAGGTTATCTAACTTACAAAGCAAATTATGGCAAAATATACAATAGTTAGTTTTATTACATTTTGATGAGTAATGATTTTCAAAGCAACTCGTTGCATGCAATGTTAAACTTCATAGAATGCTTCTCTTATCAAAAGGAAAAGGTTGCACTACTTAATGAACAACCCCATAATGTAATAATCAACCCTTTGCATGCAATGTTAAACTTCATATATTGCTTCTCTTATCAAGATGAAAAGGTTGCACTACTTAATGAACAACCCCATAATGTAATAATCAACCCTTTGCATGCAATGTTAAACTTCATAGATTGCTTCTCTTATCAAAAGGAAAAGGTTACACTATTTAATGAACAACCCCATAATGTAATAATCAACCCTTTGCATGCTACTATTTCTTGCAAATACTATTTTCTGCTTTTATTTCTTGCAAATACTATTTTCTGCCCGATGGAGTGTTTTTCAGAAACTCCTTAAAATAAACAAGCCTGTACTCGAGATAGTTTTTCTCCGAACATTATTTTACTGCAAAATGCAAAATGAGTCAACAATGTAAATAATTGCAACCAGGTATTACAGACAGATTTAATCAACTCAATGTCATAACATTGAGAACTAAAATTAATTGGTTATTTGAACTTTTCAGTTTGCACAACTTTGTGATTTAATTTGATTGCCATAATTTGGTGGTCAGTTCAATCAATGAGACAGTATTTGACCAGTATCATCATTATTAGATAATATTACACCTTGTTATAAATCTTCACTGATTTGTTGTCTGCCACTGCAAGCTGCTGACCATCTGATGTCAATGAGATTCCACCAGGGCTGAACAGACCCTGAGCAATACAGCTGAGAAATCTACCCTGAGTGTCATACTGATGAATATGACCAGTGCCTGCCCCATTCCACATTGCAATGTAGATAGATGAGCTATCACAGCATACACCTTTGCAGTTTCCAACTGGTTGACTATTGATCTTTGGATTGATGCTGAATAGTGTAATACCAGTGAGTTCAACAATGTCTACTTGATGTCTGTCCCCACTGACTACAACTCTGTCCTTGCTGTCAATGGCCAAGTAGTGAGGTTTTGTCTGAACTAAAACAGTGTCAATGAGTGAACCATCACTGGATCTGTGTTTAGTTATAACTGACCTCTTCACATCCCCGACCATGATTGTATCCTTTATGACTGCTACACACTCAAGGTCTACTGATGTCTTGCCAACTTCACTATGAGGCACTGTGTGGAATTCAAACATCTTGTTGCCATTCCTATTGTACATCTTGACAGAGTCGGTCCTATCTACAATCACTAACTGATTCTGGAATGCAGCAACAGCCAGAGGGTCTGGAAAACAGATAAACAAACGGATAGAACCCAATACAATGAATGAATATTCATTTGAAAAAAAAACTTACAATAATTTGATTTTTGTAAAAAAAAAAAAAAGATCATTATTTATTTGAATGTTTCCTGTGCTGTAAAAGCTCTTTGTATGTTGCTTCCAATTCACAATCATACATGTAACAATGACATGTAACAATGACATACAGTAGAACAATAAACAACAATTTGTTCATATTAGCAAGGTTACTATTAATCAAGATATTCAAATAGTATTGAATTCTTTCTTTTTAATTCTTCTTTTCTGTTTTCACCAAAATAATTAATTTGTTTATTAATTTATTTATTTATAATATTAATTTGGTATTAAACTGCTTTTGTTGGTTTAAATTAGAGGAATGTCAATTATTGAGAATAACAGCAGCAGAGTGGATTTAGTGATCATGCAGCAAATGGATGTAGTCCTAGTCTACAAGGTACAGTGAAATAGCAAGAACCATTCAATTTCATGACATACAGTTTGACTACCACAGAAACCTTGTATTGATCACAACCAATGCTGTGATGTTTGAACATTCTAATGATTGACTTGAGTTGAGAAAAGCAAACAATGTTTGATAAATATTTCTCAGATTTGATTGTGGTATTGGATTGGAATAAATCCTTATTTTCATAGAATACTTTCTAACTGTCACCTTGAAACCAAACAAGAGTACTTTTTCCACAGTTATATCTAAGATTTACAACAATATACCCCTGACTAAATGATTTGTATGGAACTTACAGCTTGATAATGGGATAGATTTCTTCTGTTGTCCCTTAGTGTCGTAGATTACCACTCTTTTATTCAAGTGGTCTGCCACTGCCATCTCATCCCCAGGTACAGATGCTTCAATATCAGAGGCCCCATTGATTCCTTCATCATACTCCAAACTAAGCTCCCACTTTGGCTCCTTCATACATGTACTCAGATTACCCAGGGAGATATCACAAACCCCTGGAGTGAATCTCAGATGGTCGAGGGTCGAATCTATCTTGGGTTGATTTTGATCTATGAGTCCCTTCAAGTCCTTACTGATTGTTGGATAGCTTGCAAAGAAGTCAGGCACTGATGAATTCTTGAAGATGTCTTTGGCGCTCTGAAGTGATTGCTGTATTTGCTGCAAGTTTACACTAACTGCTTGCTCAAATTCCTCCAATTTCTTGTTTCGATCTTTAAGGATTGTTTGTAATTCATCCATGATGCGACTCTCTTGAGCTGTTACCTTAGCCCTGATCCCATCAGCTCTGTTCTTCACGTGTGCCATGGTTCTCTTAACTGCAATGTTTAGGTTGTCTTTCATTGTTGAGGCAGTTGCTTGAGATTGTTCAAGCTTCTTCATGGTTTCTTCAAGGGGAGTAAAGAGTTGAGCCAATGTCTGTTTGTATGTGGATGAGGCTTGGTTGCAGTCAATATACTCATGTTGTGGATTACGGTGATCGATGACAGTACAATCTCTACAAATCATCACATCACATGTTGTACAGTAGAACCTCATCACTTCACCTTCATGAGGTTGGCATTCTGGATGGCGTTTTGGTTTTGTCTTTTTCATTGCAGTTTTCCCATCTCTAACATCTTTCAAAGTAGCTACTGTATGGCTTAACAATGAGGGAATTTTCTTGTGCATTTTGTAGCAGTTTGCACAAATAAACATGGGGCAGTCGTAACAGAAATGTGTTGCCTTGTTTTTTTCCTCACATAAATTACAGACCAACTTGCTGTGTTCAAGTGAACTGACCTGCTCCAGTTGACCTGCAAGACCAGTTAAAATGAAGTTACTCTTAAAATCTTCAACACCCGTCTCAGGAAGTTGTGTCTCCTTTCGACACAAAGGACAAATAAGCATCTTTGCATCTTTGTAGTTGGTAGTGTGATATTCAAGTAAACAGTGTTTACAGAAGCTGTGAAGACAGTCTAGTAGTTTGGGTTCCGTGTACTCCTCTTGACAAATACTGCACTCCAGATAATCCTTTCTGATTTGTTCTAGAGCTGAACCTTGTGCTGGTTTAGAAAATGCCATTTTGATCTGAATAAAAAAAAAATAACAAACTCGTTAATCAAATATTATAAACCACAAGGGAAACTGACCGGATAAATTTTAATTGATTTGGGTTTGAACAAACATTATCACTAGAGTGGGACTCGAACCATGGACCTCCAGATTAACATGGCAGTGCTCTGTATACCAACTGAGCTATCTAGCCAACATAGAGAGACTGATAACACAGGGCTAGATAATAATTTGGGGTTCTAATCATCCTTACTCACAGCTAAGAGCTGAATTGCGAAGGATGCGGCTACAACGTGTTCGAGAAGCTGGCATGCAAGGGCGCCTTTGGCTGCCAGCCACATCAACCCATTATGACCACAGAGCACAGCCAAGATCGAAATTGTTACATTTTACCTGAGGGAGGAAAACCCGATGGTCTGGAAAACCCTCGATGCACAGCAGAGAACAAACGCACAACTCAACTCACATATGGCCCTGGCCAGGAATGGAACCGGAGTCATCTTGGTGAGAGGTGAGCGCTATACGCACAAGCCAACCATGCCATCCAGTCAGCTCATAGCCAGTCAGCTCATAGCCAGTCAGCTATAGTTGGTAGAGCGCCAGCACATGTATCCAGGAGTGCGTTTTGGCGACCCCAACCAAAAACTGTTTTGGTTGTTGGTCGTTGATTCTGCTGTTCAGACTGAACGACAACCGAGTAGTGAGCTCGGTTACCGTTTTGGTTGTGACGTAAGAAACAGTTTTTGGTTGGGGTCGCCAAAACGCACTCCAGGGGTCATTGGTTCAAGTCCTACTCTAGTAGGCCTAAATTTGTCTTTGTTCAAACCCCAAATAAAAATAGTTAACCTTCAGTTTGCCTGAACGGTTCTTGCTATTCTACATCAATTTGAACCATGTATTGTACATTAGATGGGAATGTAATAAAACATTTTAATATTTCATCATTCAATGTCAAATCTTCATGTTCACTTAGAATGTTAAAACATTCTAAGTGAACATGAAGATTTCTTTGATGTTGTCACAGAGTGAAATAAAAGAAGCAAAATTACTCCAGATCTTACGGTAGTAGAGTAACATAATATAATTTGTGTATGGCCAGAGTGCATGTACAGTACTTTAAATTTGTCGTGTAAGATAACAAGTTTTTATTTTTGAGTGGCAAAACCGCGCCCCAAAATTCCTTAAACTTGGTGAGCCATCTTATTTTATGCAAAGAAGTAATGTGACTTCAACATAGGTTTTGATTGGTGAAGTAAAGGGTTATTTTGAACAATGAATATTCATGAGCAGGCTTGAGCGAGCAGGGATAAAAAGTTCAGGGGGAAAACAAATAAAATTCCTAAGTTTCTTTTCAGTTTGGGAGGGTGTGTAGACCCTATGGGAATAGAATATATATTTTTGGCATTCAACATCAGAGCTTCTTGAGGAGAGGATGTGAATCCAGCCTCAAAGATTTAAATTGCGAGCCTTAGGAGAGAGGGCATAGCCAGCTTTAGGCAGTGAGAACTAGTGAGAGTTCAAGTCAATAATAGTTTTGAGTGGAGTGTCGCTTGCTAATAAATATTTTATATGTGGCGATTTTGAGAAGAACTTCGAGAAAGCCAGGATTCGCCAGTATTCCTGTAAGTTAACTTTATAGTAATTGTTGTTAAATTTAAAGTGGAACTCAGCATTTATTGTACAGTTTTAGAGAATTTATTTTATTTATTGTCACTGGAAGGAAGTTGTCCAACCTTTAAACAATGCAAAGAGTGTGTGATTTAATATCCAAGACGGGCGAGTTAGCCAACCGAATTTAAAATTATGTTTCCCTATTCTTGCGGTATTTAATAATGGGCCCGAGTGGAACAAAGGCTTTGAGAAATAAGTTTATATTCTTTTATGATATTGTGAGATGACTTGTTGCAAATAGACCGAGTAGTTAGAATGGTGTTCATTATGTATTTATGTACAGGGCTTGTGCCTTGGGAGAAGCGTACTTGAGAAGTGGAAGGTGGACGGAGATCTCACACCGTTTAGACGAGAAGGACGGAACATCTTCCCCCCTACCAAGTCAGAGGAAGGCAGAACCGAGTAACATTAATGAGAGAGCTTGTAAATATTGTAGAAAGTAAAATGTAAATAAATTTGTAAATATAAATGAGAAGCGTCATCGTAGTTTTCTTGCGTGTGTGTGTGTGTGTCGAGGGGGTGGGTGTAGAATACTGAAGGTCTATACTTGGGTTGAGTCCTGGGTATGTGACAGATGTAGCAATTTTCACTCAGCTTTTAAACAACCACAAGCATCTATTTAGTCAGTTTACAAATAATTTAATACAATGGGATTTGGGACTCATTGGTTCAGCACTGAATATTGGGGACGCAAAATATAATAATATGAACTAGCCAAATTGAGTCTTTCTGATTAAATAGTTGTGAACACTAAAGTGCAAGCATTTACAATATTCTTGAATTTTGCTGGAAACAAGCAGAACTGAAAATAATTTGTTTGTAGATTATTTTCTTCATATTTCTCAGAAACTACAAATTCTCAGCAAGAACTATTTTAAGGGGAGCTTCCTACCATCATTATCTTTAAACCGTGTAAGTTTAATGTAGATCTGTGGACATTGTGTCGTTGGACCTACAAACAGTACACAGAACCTTTAAGACCCCAGGTATGCAAAGAATGACCTAAACACTAATTGGCATGTTACTATGGCAACAGGCAATATATTGATTTTCAAAGTCTATACGCCTCTCTTAATATTTATGCATGAGGTACGTCACAATAGACTGTGCAAGTCTCGCGCGCACCGGAGCGAGAAAACATGACAACTGAAGAACTTTATTTTTTTATGAATCAAATCTTTGCTTTAATTTATTCTTAATGCTGAATCTGAACCACAAAAATACCCTATAGAGCTTGTTTAAATTAGTTTTAGCTTTTTAAACAAACACACAATTATCGGTTAAAGTCTATGTATGGACAAAAGTAAAGCTCTGGGACAAGGATGTTTGTTTGATCTTAAATTTTTTGAAACCCCTTTTGTAAATCTACGCCCGAATGTGAAACTGCTAAAAGCTGGTTTATACGCGGACGCACGATGGTCGCAAGGGCGTTAGATAAACGCGTGACGCAGTTTAAAGAGGAAGCCGATGCCTAAACGACTAATGAAAAAGCTTTTCACCCCGCGCGACAAAAACAAGCGTCTGCGTAAGTTTCGTGATCGGAGATGGGCAGAAATTCTTAATTTTTACCAAGTAACCTGACCTGAGGTCCAGTTTAAATATCGATTTCCTTGTTATCATGTTGACTTTATTTTTACTTTTATATATGATGTTAATTAGTATTACATTTTTAACAACATGTGTCATTTTTATGGTCATAAACTACATTAAACTAAAGTAATGGACAAAACAAAATCTCCCCAACGTAAAACTCCATAAGGGCAATTCCACGTCATGGACATTACGTTTTGAGACATTTTTAGAACTTTGTTGGTCAGTTAAACACACCAAGTGGCTTTGATTTATAGTTTTGTGTTTGATACTAGTATCTTGTGTCCTAGTAAGTCAATTGATACTATGTATTTGGAAAAGTTCAAATTAATTAAGGAGTCAGAGCACTGCTAACGAGCGTCATGGACATTACGAAAAACGGAAGTGGGTTTTGGGTACAACACACTCAATTCCAAAACTCTGTGAAGTTAAAATTCAAAATTTTTAGAATACCTTTTTATTTGCTAAACAGGGAAGTAGTTAACATGAACAGTGGTAATATTTTTAAGAAAACCTGTCAACTTTCTTGTTACGCGTCTTAATGGAGCATCATGGACATTACATTTTGGGTTATTTTTAGCGTCATGGACATTACGTCAAACTTGTAAAATGATGCACCATGCTTTTACCCTGAATTTGTAAACCCATGTGCTGCCTTGCTCTTAATATGGGTTTTAAACTATAATGAATGTCCCTATCTTAATGTTTAACCTCTTCCAAACATTTTTAAGAACCAAACCTCCCCCAGAATCTCACTTAAACCCCGCCCCTCGGTAAGTCCCCTTTTTGTACTTTCCGTCCACATCCAACCAGGCTGGCTTCTGCCTTGGAGTAGTTATGATAGACCAGAGATGTAGATATACATGATGTAACCTTTTTTTCTAATTATCTTTAACATAATTCCCTTTTATGTGTTTCTCACAAGGTGATTGTTCATCTTGAGTAATATACTGAACATCTTGCGTCAACATTTTGTGACGACAGTAAATGGAAATTAAACATCAAAGGTTTCTGTAATTTTCAAAGTTGATCTGGATACTGCTATGTTCAAGACTGGGTGAACAATTCCCAGAAGATCAGTTAAAATGAGTTGGGATGACTTCTTGGGAGGAACAGGTCAAACGTAGATGCTTCCTTAGTTTTCCAAATACGAGACAGTCATTGAGGTCATCCTCTACACGTTCCACCTAGATTGACATGCAAAACAAGAATGGAGAACAACAAATGAGGGAAAAATTGGCTGCATGGGGCTTTGTTTATCACAATCATGTTTCCATGTTTTGTCTTGTTTTCTCTCTATACTTTTTCTGCCTTTCTACTCAAGTCTTAGCCATTCTGAAATTATGTAAAAATAAAAAAATATTTGATGTATGATGCCTTTGTATCCAAGCTATCCGTAGATGTGTACAAATCTGCATTACGCCTAAGCCTTGAGAAGTCTTCTTTGATAATAAAGTGTGTTTATAATGTCCTACATTCATTTAAACTTGTCTCACCAACAGTTCACATACATTTCAGTATGAAAATGTCACTTGAATGTTTTTAGGAAAGATCAGTTCCATGAGAAAACTCACCTGAAAATCTCGGATTTGGGCTGTCAGTTTGTAGAATCTGTGCACGATGTTGCCACTAAACGCGCTGCTAAAAAAGAGCTTGAAACAAATTTCTGATGAGGTCTATGACAAATGTTCTCTTTGACTAGTCCAGGTTGACCAACAATAGGTCCAATTGATAAATTGTAGCATTTACCTTCAAAAAGGTAAGTTTCATGTGACATGTAATGTCCATGACGTAATGTCCATGACGCTAAATGTAATGTCCATGACACTCGTTAGCACAGTTGTAATTAATTTTTTTATTAATTTTCTTGCATTATAGGATTAGCCCCTAAAAACTAGCTTTGCGTATGAAGTCTCATGAAAATATCTCTAATTGGCTTTAAAATATAAAACTAAACACCATGCAATGTCATGGACATTACATTTCATAATTGGTAATTAAGGGCTAATTAAAACGAGTGGCAGCACCCTGTGAATAAATTGACAATGAAGTTTCTTTAAAATTGTGAATACTTACCACCAGTTATATGTTTTAAGCCAAAAATAATTGAAATATCATCTAAAATGTAACCAGGAGGGGATTTTAGACAATTGTGCCAAACATTTCCCAAAAATCATGAATTTGGCACAAAAAAAACTTTTTTAATAAACGATGAAAAACATGGAAAACCAAGGGAAAAAAAACAAACAAACATAGACTTGAAATCACTAGGCATCACTCTTTCTTGCTACTTTAAATTTAAATCCACAAGTTTGACTTCAATTTTTTGGGCCGAGGACACTTTTTGGTGGAATTGCCCATAAGGTTGGGACCACAATGGTCCCGGAAGTTCAAATCCGCGCGAGACTTGCACAGTCTATGCTAACTCCAAACGAGGCGATGGGCGCAGCCACTGGAAGTGATGGGGGAAGTGCGCCCATAGCCTCATTTTGGGTAAGAATTATGACGTCATGCATTAAGTATTAAGAGAGGCGTATTGGTTGAGTCGCATCCCAAGTCCTTTATATCAACAAAGATAAAAAATGTCTGAAGTAGGGCCTATTAATGCCAAAGATGTCAAACAAGTTTTGATCACCACTACCTTTAAGATTAATAATCAAACAATACCTTCCCTTAAAGGTAAAAACATGAACGATAAATGCATGAGACAAGTCCTTTGCATTGGAAATTACTGTTGATTATTTAATGTTTGGGATATCGTCTCTTTTTGTTCATAACACTGAATTCAAGTCTTAGAAAATGTTGCAACCAATTGAGAAGAATGACCCTTAATAACCAGCCATTACATTGTAATTCCATTGCAATGAACGGTAAATTCATTCTAATCTGAGTCAATCATGGAGCTAGGACACAGATTTCTACCCTGAGTGATCTCATAAACCATGCAGTCGTGTTAATTGTACAACACTTTTAAATGTAAACCAAAGATAACATCATAATCATCTATATAGGCTGAAATTACAAACAAATTATATACTGCACAAATTAAGTGGTATTTGTATACAATCTTAGGCCTGTTTTAAATAAGCTGCCAGAGTATTTTAGCAAAGTTGAATCAGTTTGTGATCTGTACTCACCTAAGCACTTAGTACTGTTCAAAAAGATGTCCAAGATACGTCTGCAATCCTGTCAGGATGTTCACTGAGTTTACAACAGTCTCTTATTTCCTGGTAGAATGTAGGATTATGTCGCAACAAATACAGTCACAAAACACTTACGTAGCAAGTTTGTACTTTGTACTGTGCGGGGTGTGTCCACAGTTGCTGGATTAATATACAACATACAACATACAAAGTACTGTATGTTGACAATGAACTTCAGTGTCAAAGGTCATGGAGCTAGCGATACTGCACGTCTATGTGTTGAACAGTTGTCTGGGCTGTTTTAACAATGAACTTGGCAGTGTACATGGTGTAAACAACTCCATGAGTGTACAACAATACACAGTGAATGTACAACGTACTGGGATAGTAGACTACAGTGTGTTGACAATGAACTTCAGTGTCCTCAAAACCAACAATCCTGAAGATGTTTTGATTTCCCAAGTCCTCAAAACCAACAATCCTGAAGACGTTTTGATTTTCCAAGTCCTCAAAACCAACAATCCTAAAGTCATTTTGATTTTCTAGCTGGGCAGAAGCTAGAAATTCAGTCAGGACTACTACTTTAACTTTTAGTAGATCGTTATTAACTTTAATAATGCGGAGTGAGTTTTTAATCTGTCTCATTGTTTCAACTAACTTGCTTGAGTCAACCTCAGGAGACTGTCTATAGAAAGAAGAATAACCAAAATGATCTTACCGTACTTTCTCCTTTGCATCCACGAAGATTCAAACGGCAGGTACAACTTTGATGTGCAACTTCTGGACACAGAACTGAGCAATTGCGACGCTGTTCGGAGCAAATTTAGATCGGAAATGTTTCTCGGCTAAAACCTGACCTGGAAATAACAAGAAGAGGTTCAGTGAATTAATGTTGAATAATACTAGATATAATAGCAAAATGTTATTAAGCGCATTTCACAACACCATCTCAATGTACTTCATATTAGTGGCCTGGTCATTGTTCCAATAGTATTCATTTCATCTTTCTCAGCTCCCTTTGGGAGTATCCAGTCTGAGCTGCTGTGATGCTCAGAAGGCTTTTTCTCAGCTCCCTTTGGGAGTATACAGTCTGAGCTGCTGTGGAGCTCAGAAGGCTTTTTCTCAGCTCCCTTTGGGAGTATACAGTCTGAGCTGCTGTGGTGCTCAGAAGGCTTTTTCTCAGCTCCCTTTGGGAGTATACAGTCTGAGCTGCTGTGATGCTCAGAAGGCTTTTTCTCAGCTCCCTTTGGGAGTATACAGTCTGAGCTGCTGTGGAGCTCAGAAGGCTTTTTCTCAGCTCCCTTTGGGAGTATACAGTCTGAGCTGCTGTGGAGCTCAGAAGGCTTTTTCTCAGCTCCCTTTGGGAGTATACAGTCTGAGCTGCTGTGATGCTCAGAAGGCTTTTTCTCAGCTCCCTTTGGGAGTATACAGTCTGAGCTGCTGTGGAGCTCAGAAGGCTTTTTCTCAGCTCCCTTTGGGAGTATACAGTCTGAGCTGCTGTGATGCTCAGAAGGCTTTTTCTCAGCTCCCTTTGGGAGTATACAGTCTGAGCTGCTGTGGTGCTCAGAAGGCTTTTTCTCAGCTCCCTTTGGGAGTATACAGTCTGAGCTGCTGTGGTGCTCAGAAGGCTTTTTCTCAGCTCCCTTTGGGAGTATACAGTCTGAGCTGCTGTGGAGCTCAGAAGGCTTTTTCTCAGCTCCCTTTGGGAGTATACAGTCTGAGCTGCTGTGGTGCTCAGAAGGCTTTTTCTCAGCTCCCTTTGGGAGTATACAGTCTGAGCTACTGTGGTGCTCAGAAGGCTTTTTCTCAGCTCCCTTTGGGAGTATACAGTCTGAGCTGCTGTGGAGCTCAGAAGGCTTTTTCTCAGCTCCCTTTGGGAGTATACAGTCTGAGCTGCTGTGGTGCTCAGAAGGCTTTTTCTCAGCTCCCTTTGGGAGTATACAGTCTGAGCTGCTGTGATGCTCAGAAGGCTTTTTCTCAGCTCCCTTTGGGAGTATACAGTCTGAGCTGCTGTGGAGCTCAGAAGGCTTTTTCTCAGCTCCCTTTGGGAGTATACAGTCTGAGCTGCTGTGGAGCTCAGAAGGCTTTTTCTCAGCTCCCTTTGGGAGTATACAGTCTGAGCTGCTGTGATGCTCAGAAGGCTTTTTCTCAGCTCCCTTTGGGAGTATACAGTCTGAGCTGCTGTGGAGCTCAGAAGGCTTTTTCTCAGCTCCCTTTGGGAGTATACAGTCTGAGCTGCTGTGATGCTCAGAAGGCTTTTTCTCAGCTCCCTTTGGGAGTATACAGTCTGAGCTGCTGTGGTGCTCAGAAGGCTTTTTCTCAGCTCCCTTTGGGAGTATACAGTCTGAGCTGCTGTGGTGCTCAGAAGGCTTTTTCTCAGCTCCCTTTGGGAGTATACAGTCTGAGCTGCTGTGGAGCTCAGAAGGCTTTTTCTCAGCTCCCTTTGGGAGTATACAGTCTGAGCTGCTGTGGTGCTCAGAAGGCTTTTTCTCAGCTCCCTTTGGGAGTATACAGTCTGAGCTGCTGTGGTGCTCAGAAGGCTTTTTCTCAGCTCCCTTTGGGAGTATACAGTCTGAGCTGCTGTGGTGCTCAGAAGGCTTTTTCTCAGCTCCCTTTGGGAGTATACAGTCTGAGCTGCTGTGGAGCTCAGAAGGCTTTTTCTCAGCTCCCTTTGGGAGTATACAGTCTGAGCTGCTGTGGTGCTCAGAAGGCTTTTTCTCAGCTCCCTTTGGGAGTATACAGTCTGAGCTGCTGTGATGCTCAGAAGGCTTTTTCTCAGCTCCCTTTGGGAATATACAGTCTGAGCTGCTGTGGAGCTCAGAAGGCTTTTTCTCAGCTCCCTTTGGGAGTATACAGCCTGAGCTGCTGTGATGCTAAGAAGGCTTTTTCTCAGCTCCCTTTGGGAGTATACAGTCTGAGCTGCTGTGATGCTCAGAAGGCTTTTTCTCAGCTCCCTTTGGGAGTATACAGTCTGAGCTGCTGTGGTGCTCAGAAGGCTTTTTCTCAGCTCCCTTTGGGAGTATACAGTCTGAGCTGCTGTGGTGCTCAGAAGGCTTTTTCTCAGCTCCCTTTGGGAGTATACAGTCTGAGCTGCTGTGGAGCTCAGAAGGCTTTTTCTCAGCTCCCTTTGGGAGTATACAGTCTGAGCTGCTGTGGTGCTCAGAAGGCTTTTTCTCAGCTCCCTTTGGGAGTATACAGTCTGAGCTACTGTGGTGCTCAGAAGGCTTTTTCTCAGCTCCCTTTGGGAGTATACAGTCTGAGCTGCTGTGGTGCTCAGAAGGCTTTTTCTCAGCTCCCTTTGGGAGTATACAGTCTGAGCTGCTGTGGAGCTCAGAAGGCTTTTTCTCAGCTCCCTTTGGGAGTATACAGTCTGAGCTGCTGTGGTGCTCAGAAGGCTTTTTCTCAGCTCCCTTTGGGAGTATACAGTCTGAGCTGCTGTGATGCTCAGAAGGCTTTTTCTCAGCTCCCTTTGGGAATATACAGTCTGAGCTGCTGTGGAGCTCAGAAGGCTTTTTCTCAGCTCCCTTTGGGAGTATACAGCCTGAGCTGCTGTGATGCTAAGAAGGCTTTTTCTCAGCTCCCTTTGGGAGTATACAGCCTGAGCTGCTGTGATGCTCAGAAGGCTTTTTCTCAGCTCCCTTTGGGAGTATACAGTCTGAGCTGCTGTGGTGCTCAGAAGGCTTTTTCTCAGCTCCCTTGGAAAGTTTACAGTCTGAGCTGCTGTGGTGCTCAGAAGGCTTTTTTAAAGCCTCACAGGTACTCATTTATACCCCTGAAATAGCAACAACCATTCAATTTCATGACATACAGTTTGACTACCATAAAAACCTTGTATTGATCACAACCAATGCTGTGACGTTTGAACATTTGTTATGATTTGACTTGAGTTGAGAAAAGCAAACAATGTTTGATAGATACAGTGTATATCAAATAAAAGCAAGCTAGAAAATCAAACAGAGCCGAACTACACAGCCCAGAGACACTTTATTATGACCAAGATACTAAGGTGAACATGATCCTGTCTGACCCATCCCATCCCTTGTACCCTAAAGTTTTATTAAGTCGTCGGCGGGAGGATCTCCTTGGACACAATGCCACAACAACTCCTTTGTCCCTACTGCAATTCATGTTTACAATGGTTCTTAAGTTAGCTGCACTTTGTTTTATGCGTTGTCGGTTTAAAGGACCTCGCTTGTGTACATTTTACCTTGTATATAAATATTGATGTGAATCATTTTTAATCCATGCCGGAAACATATTTTTATACCTGATATTCTTAATTTTATCTCTCTGTTTATTGTTATAAAATGTTTAGTGTTTTTGTACTGTTTGAAGCAAGGCCAGTTTTAATTTCCCCAGTGTGGGATAATAAAGTATCTATCTATACCTCAGATTTGATTGTGGTAATGGAGTGGATTAAATCCTTATTTTCATTGAATACTTTTTGACTCTCACCCTGATAACCAATCAAGAGTAACTTTTACAAAGTTTTATCTGAGATTTGCAACAATAAATCTCTGACTAAACAATTACTAGGAAACTTACTTTGAGGTATGTCAATAGTTTCCTTCTGGTGTCCCTTACTGGCATAGATCACCACTCTATTCCCAGCATCAGCCAATGCCATCTCATTCCCAGGTACAAAGACATCAATATCCAAAGCATTGATTCCTTCATCAAACTCCCAACAAAGCTCCCACTTTGGCTCATCCGTAGGCTCCTTCATAATCAGATTACCCAGGGACATATCACAAACCCCTGGAGTGAATCTCAGATGGTCTAGGGTCGAGTCTATCTTGGGTTGATGTTGATCTTTGGGTAATTTCAAGTCCTTACTGATTGTTGAATAGCTTGCAAGGATGTAATTTAAATACAGGTGACAGTTTCTACTTCAATTCAATCTGAAGACAGAAAACACACATTTAAAATAAATTGTTTTGCCTTGTATTTATCATTAGTACAGACTAACTGAATCCTTTCCTAATAGTGCTAAGCACAAGTTCATTTCATGCTTAGAGTCATAGCAATACCGGCTAGCTGACTCCTTGCCTAATGGTGCTAAGCACAAGTTCATTTCATGCTTAGAGTCACATAGCAATACCGACTAGCTGACTCCTTGCCTAATGGTGCTAAGCACAAGTTCATTTCATGCTTAGAGTCGCATAGCAATACCGGCTAGCTGACTCCTTGCCTAATGGTGCTAAGCACAAGTTCATTTCATGCTAAGAGTCACATAGCAATACCGGCAAGCTGACTCCTTGCCTAATGGTGCTAAGCACAAGTTCGTTTCATGCTTAGAGTCGCATAGCAATACCGGCTAGCTGACTCCTTGCCTAATGGTGCTAAGCACAAGTTCATTTCATGCTTAGAGTCACATAGCAATACCGACTAGCTGACTCCTTACCTATATATTTTTGTCAGTACTGTGTGTTGACAATAATCTTTCGTGTCAAAGGACATGGAACTAGTGATTGCACAATGAACATGCAATATGGAAACAAAAGCCCTTGATACAATCAAGGTTAAATAAGGGAATCAATGTGTGGTGAAGAGGTTTTCAATTAGTGGTTTAATCGCAACGAGGCCTGGTTCTTGATAATTTTACTGAGACAAAGTCCAGGTAAATTATAAAGAACCAGGCCTCGGCAGGTTTAAACCACTAGTTGAAAACTGATTCAGCACACTTGGATTCCCATTCATAAATACCTTTTCGGTCAAAAACATCAACACTTTTTGGCCAAAAAGTAAAATAAATGCAAAAATTATAATTGTTCAATGATTTCTTTCAACACAACACCCCTCCAGCTATGAAATGGTAAAGCCCTCCGCCGCCCTCGGGTAATCAACTCTTTATAAGGGAATGCTGTGCGGTCGCGCGTATCGCGTGATGTGGCACAACTGTTTCAGCCGTTGCTCTCGACCAATAGGAATGAAGAAACTGTCTTATAAGAACAGGTGCAAGGTCACGTGTCACGCCCATGGGCATGACAATGATGCGAAACAAAAATGAATTAAAAGCTCACTTAGTGATAAACTCCAAACGCGAGATAAATTTTATTTATTTCTCATCAAATATGACATTTCAGACAGAAATGTTTCAAGGGATGTTTTCTGCCATCATCATCATTAGTTCGTGAATCTGTAATCTGAGACAGGATTTTTTTTCTTACCAATTCTGTCATGTTCCTTTAAAGGCACTGGACACTGTTGGTAATTACTCAAAATATATGTTGGCTCAAAAACTAACTTGGTAATGAATTTCAGACCTCAATTGTGGTCTCCAATTCAAGCATCTGAAAGCACACAATTGTGTGACAAAGGTGTTTTTACTTGTTAAGGTATTATTCTGTCACAACTTTGACGACCAACCGAGCTCAAATTTCCACAGGTTTTTTGTTAAGATACACCAAGTGAGAAGACTGGTATTTGACAATTATCAAAGGTGTCCAGTGTCTTGAAATGTGATGATAACAATAAAATATACATTTCACATTCTTTTGAATGTTAAGGCATTTTTATACATTGATACAACTTTTCTAATAATAAATGGGAATCTAACTTAGAAAGCAAATTATGGCAAAATATACAATAGTTAGTTTTATTACATTTTGATGAGTAATGATTTTCAAAGCAACTCGTTGCATGCAATGTTAAACTTCATAAAATGCTTCTCTTATCAAAAGGAAAAAGTTGCACTACAAACAGACAACCCCTTAATGTAATAATCAACCCGTTGCATGCAATGTTAAACTTCATAGAATGCTTCTCTTATCAAAAGGAACAGGTTGCACTACTTAATGAACAACCCCATAATGTAATAATCAACCCTTTGCATGCTACTATTTCTTTCAAATACTATTTTCTGCCCGATGGAATGTTTTTACAAAACTCCTTAAAATAGACAGGCCTGTACTCAAGATATTTTTTCTACAAACATTATTTTACTGCAAAATGCAAAATGAGTCAACAATGTAAAGATTTGCAACCAGGTATTACAGACAGAATTAATCAACTCAATGTCATCATATTTAAAAATGGAAATTGAGTGGTTATTTGAACTTTTCAGTTTGCATAACTTTGTGATTTAATTTGATTGACATAGTTTGGTGGTCAGTTCAATCCATGAGACAGTATTTGACCAGTCCCATCATTATTAGATATCATTACACCTTGTTATAAATCTTCACTGAATTGCAATCTGCCACTGCAAGCTGCTGACCATCTGATGTCAATGAGATTCCACGTGGGTAGTACAGACCCTGAGTAATACAGCTGAGAAATCTACCCTGAGTGTCATACTGATGAATATGACCAGTGTCTACCCCATTGCCCACTGCAATGTAGATAGCTGAGCTGTCACAGCATACACCATTGCAGTTTCCAACTGGTTGACTATTGATCTTTGGATTGATGCTGAATAGTGTAGTACCATTGAGTTCAACAATGTCTACTTGTTGTCTATCCCAACCACTGACTACAACTCTGTCCTTGCTGTCAATGGCCAAGTAGTAAGGTTTAGTCTGAACTGAAACAGTGTCAATGAGTGAACCATCACTGGATCTGTGTTTAGTTATAACTGACCTCTCCGCATCCCCGACCATGATTGTATCCTTTATGACTGCTACACTCAGAAGGTTTACTGATGTCTTGCCCACTTCACTATGAGGCACTGTGTGGAATTCAAACATCTTGGTGCCATTCCTATTGTACATCTTGACAGAATTGGTCTGATCTACAATCACTAACTGATTCTGGAATGCAGCAATAGCCCGAGGGCCTGGAAAACAGATAAACAAACGGATATTCACAATCATACATGTAACAATGACATGTAACAATGACATACAGTAGAACAATTAACAACAATTTGTTCATATTAGCAAGGTTACTATTAATCAAGAACAAAATAGTATTGAATTCATTCTTTTTAACTCTTCTTTTCTGTTTTCACCAAAATAATTAATTAATTTATTAATTTATTTATTTAATGTTAATTTGGGATTAAACTGCTTTTGTTGGTGTTAATTAGAGGAATGTCAATTATTGAGAATGACTGCAGCAGAGTGGATTTAGTGATCATGCAGCAAATGGATGTAGTCCTAGTCTACAAGATACAGTGAAATAGCAAGAACCATTCAATTTTATGACATACAGTTTGACTACCATGGAAACCTTGTATTGATCACAACCAATGCTGTGATGTTTGAACATTTTAATGATTGACATGAGTTGAGAAAAGCAAACAATGTTTGATAAATAGTTCTCAGATTTGATTGTGGCGTTGCAAAGTAGATTAAATCCTTATTTTCATTGAATACTCTTTGACTGTCACCTTGAAAACCAAACAAGAGTAATTTTTCCACAGTTATATCTGAGATTTACAACAATATACCTCTGACCAAATGATTTGTATGAAACTTACAGCTTGATAATGGGATAGTTTTCTTCTGTTGTCCCTTAGTGTCGTAGATTACCACTCTGTTACTAATGTATTCTGCCACTGCCATCTCATCCCCAGGTACAGAGGCATCAATATCAAAAGCCCTAATGATTCCTACATCATACTCCAAACTAAGCTCCCACTTTGGCTCCTTCATACATGTACTCAGATTACCCAGGGAGATATCACAAACCCCTGGATTGAATCTCAGATGGTCGAGGGTCGAATCTATCTTGGGTTGATTTTGATCTATGAGTCCCTTCAAGTCCTTACTGATTGTTGGATAGCTTGCAAGGAAGTCAGGCACTGATGAATTCTTGCTGATGTCTTTGGCGCTCTGCAGTGATTGCTGTATTTGATGCAATTTTACACTCACTGCTTGCTCAAATTCCTCCAATTTCCTGCTCCGATCTTTAAGGATGGTTTGTATTTCATCCATGATGCGACTCTCTTGAGCTGTTACCTCAGCCCTGATCTCATCCACTCTGTTCTTCACCTCTGCCATGGTTTTCTTAATTGCAATGTTTAGGTTGTCTTTCATTGTTGAGGCAGTTGTTTGAGATTGTTGAAGCTTCTTCATGGTTTCTTCAAGGGGAGTAAAGAGTTGAGCCAATGACTGTTTGTATGTGGATGAGGCTTGGTTGCAGTCAATATACTCATGTTGTGGATTACGGTGATCGATGACAGTGCAATCTCTACAAATCATCACATCACATGTTGTACAGTAGAACCTCATCACTTCACCTTCATGAGTTTGGCATTCTGGATGGCGTTTTGGTTTTGTCTTTTTCATTGCAGTTTTCCCATCTCTAACATCTTTCAAAGTAGCTACTGTATGGCTTAACAATGAGGGAATTTTCTTGTGCATTTTGTAGCAGTTTGCACAAATAAACATGGGGCAGTCGTAACAGAAATGTGTTGCCTTGTTTTTTTCCTCACATAAATTACAGACCAACTTGCTGTGTTCAAGTGAACTGACCTGCTCCAGTTGACCTGCAAGACCAGTTAAAATGAAGTTACTCTTGAAATCTTCAACACCCGTCTCAGGAAGTTGTGTCTCCTTTCGACACAAAGGACACATAAGCATCTTTGCATCTTTGTAGTTGGTAGTCTGATATTCAAGTAAGCAGTGTTTACAGAAGCTGTGAAGACAGTCTAGTAGTTTGGGTTCCGTGTACTCCTCTTGACAAATACTGCACTCCAGATAATCCTTTCGGATTTTCTCTAGAGCTGAACCTTGTGCTGGTTTAGAAAACGCCATTTTGATCTGAATAAAATAATTTAAAAAATAAAAAATAATTTATCAAATATTGTAAGCCACAAGGGAAACTGACTGGGTAATTTTAATTGATTTGAACAAAGAAACTTTGACTAGAGTGGGACTCGAAACCATGGACCTCCAGATTAACATGGCAGTGCTCTGTATACCAACTGAGCTATCTAGCCAACATAGAGAGACTGACAACACAGGGCTAGATAGCTCAGTTGGTAGAGCGCCAGCACATATATCGTTGGTTCAAGTCCCACTGTAGTAAATTTGTCTTTGTTCAAACCCCAAATCAAAATAGTTAACATGCAGTTTGCATGAACAGCTGTTGCTATTCTACATCAAATTGAACCATGCATTGTACACCTGGAGAGCGCCCCCTATAGTTTTGGGACGTCTACGGTTCAGCACTGAATATTGGGATGCCAAATGATATCATATGAACTAGCAAAATCAAGTCTTTCCTATTAGTTAATTGTGAACACTAAAGTGCAAGCATTTATATTATTCTTGAATTTTGCTGCAAATAAGCGGATCTCTTGCACTTTTCTTGAAAATAAGTTTTTTCTTCTTAGTTTTAGCACAGACATAATTTTCCTTTCACTGAAACAAAAACATTTTTACTCACTTAAAACTACAACACACTAGCAAGTAATATTTTCAGGGAAGCTTTCTACTATAATGATCTTCAAACTATGTAAGTTTAATGTAAATTTGTGGTCATTGTGTTTTGGGTCCTACAAAAATACCCAGACCCTTTCAGACCCCCAACTTTGCCAAAAGTTACCTAAATACTAAGCGTACCGTATTGGCTAAACACAATCTGAGAAATGTGTCTGACAGTAAATATTTCTCAAATTTAAACTTTAGGGCATACAAACTTGAGGCTTGTTTGTCTTCAGTACTTCTACCCTATACGTTTTGATCACCACTACCTTTAAGATTGATAATCAATCAAAACCTTCCCAATAAGGTAACATGAACGATAAATGAGACAAGTCCTTTGAATGGTTAATTACTGTTGATTATTTAATTATTGGGATATCGTCTCTTTTTGTTCATAACACTGAACTCAAGTCTTAGAAAATGTTGCAACCAATTGAGAAGAATGACCCTTAATAACCAGCCATTACTTCCATTGCATTGAACGGTAAATTCATTCTAATCTGAGTCAATCATGGAGCTAGGAAACAGATTTCTACCCTGAGTGATTTCATAAACCATGCAGTCGTGTTAATTGTACAACACTTTTAAATGTAAATCAAAGATAAAATCATTATCATCTAGGCTGCAAATTACAAACAAATTATACTGCACAAATTAAGTGGTATTTGTATATAATCTTAGGCCTGTTTTAAATAAGCTGCCAGAGTATTTTAGCAAAGTTGAATCAGTTTGTGATCTGTACTCACCTAAGCACTTAGTACTGTTCAAAAAGATGTCCAAGATACGTCTGCAATCCTGTCAGGATGTTCACTGAGTTTACAACTGTCTTATTTCCTAGTAGAATGCAGGATTCTGTCGCAACAAATACAGTCACAAAAACACCACCAACAAATACAGTCACAAAAACACCACCAACAATTTATACAGTCACAAAAACACCTACGTAGCAAGTTTGTACTTTGTACTGTGCGGGGTGTGTCCACAGTTGCTGGATTAATATACATGTACAACGTACAATGTACTGCAGTACTGTATGTTGACAACGAACTTTAGTGTCAAAGGTCATGGAGCTAGCGATACTGCACGTCTGTTTGATGTCTGGGCTGTTTTAACAATGAACTTGTACATGGTGTAAACAACTCCATGAGTGAGCAACAATAAATTTGTAAAGAGTGCTATAAAAATAAGATTATTTGATAACTATGAAAAGGTCTGAGCTATAGCAGCTATGGGAAATATAAATACAACCCTGCAATTTTGTATTTTATTTTATTCTGTCACATCACTCGTTTTCCAACCCCACTTTAAAACTATCAGATTAAAGCCATGACTTATCAAAACATCATTTTGTGATGAAATCACAGCAATTGAAATAATAATGTACACCAGAGTTTTTCCTTGCCAAAATGGAAGCACAAAATTCAGTTTATGCTTAAGAGACACATAGCAGTACAGGCTAGCTGACTCCTTGCCTAATGGTGCTAAGCACAAGTTCAGATCATCATGCTTAGAGTCACATAGCAGTACAGGCTCCCAGGGCCCAATTTCATAGAGCTGCTTAAGCACAAAATTTTGCTTTTAGCAAAAAAACCCTTGCTCAGTAAAATCAAATAACCGGCCAAGACTCCATTCAATTGTTATGCTATGTAAACAACAGCTAAATACCAGTCACAAGCAATGTATATGGCATGAAACTTTGGCCAGGGTAACATGTGTAAAATAAACGAGCTATTTTCGTGCTTAACGAATGTTTTGCTTTAAAAGCAGCTCTATGAAATTGGTCCCTGATTGGTACAGCTAGGTAATAATAACACAGCGTTTATAAAGGCGCACTAAATCTGATGTAAAACCATTCAAAGGCGCCGGTCAAGATGGAAAAGAGGGAATTCTCAAGTGTTAGGGAAAGCAAGCGTGAACAGGTGTGTCTTAAGTTGCTGCTGAAAGAGGGAGATGTTAGTTATTTCCCTGAGGTTTTCAGGGAGTGAATTCCAGAGCCTGTGTGCTGTAATGGAAAACCCCCTGTCCCGGTAGGTACAGCTTACAAAGAAACCAATGAACCGTGTACTGAATATTTAACTTGATCTCAACTTTCAGTTTGTAAGTTACCATTATTGCCCGTCTGTGTAGCACCCATTGATCAGAGGTACACATTAATTTGTAGTAATTTAACAGTATAGGATTCAAACTGCCTCTAGCTACTTGGCAGTGTCAAAGGTCATGCTACTTGGCAATCATGGTGCTCTAGTTAGTATGACACTGCTCTAGAATCATGAAGTCGTTTTGATTTTCAAAGTCCTTAAAACCAACAATCCTAAAGTCGTTTTGATTTCCCAAGTCCTCATAACCAACAATCCTAAAGTCGTTTTGATTTCCCATGTCCTCAAAACCAACAATCCTAAAGCCATTTTGATTTCCCAAGTCCTCATAACCAACAATCCTAAAGTCGTTTTGATTTTCAAAGTCCTTAAAACCAACAATCCTAAAGTCGTTTTGACTTCCCAAGTCCTCAAAACCAACAATCCTGAAGTCGTTTTGACTTCCCAAGTCCTCAAAACCAACAATCCTGAAGTCGTTTTGATTTTCCAAGTCCTCAAAACCAACAATCCTAAAGTCGTTTTGATTTTCAAAGTCCTCAAAACCAACAATCCTAAAGTTGTTTGATTTCCCAAGTCCTCAAAACCAACAATCCTAAAGCCATTTTGATTTCCCAAGTCCTCAAAACCAACAATCCTAAAGCGTTTTTGATTTCCCAAGTCATCATAACCAACAATCCTAAAGCCATTTTGATTTCCCAAGTCATCAGAACCAACAATCACAAAGGGATAAAAACAAGTCTTTGTTCATTAAGTTCCTTGTTTACAAACAATACTGATCCGTTACAGAAATGTTTCCATTACAGAAATGATATTCCAGAGATAAGATCTGGAAGGAGGCTGAGAAGTCTCAAATGCCGAACCAAAACATATTTTCAACTCTTGTTTTATATTCTACTACCCCAAAGTAGATTCTCAAAACTTGGGAGACGCTTAGTTCTACTAGCTGGGCAGAAGCTAGAAATTCAGCCGGGACTACTACTTTAACTTTAAGTAGATAGTTATTAACTTTAATAATGCGGAGTGAGTTTTTAATCTGTCTCATTGTTTCAACTAACTTGCTTTAGTCAACCTCAGGAGACTGTCTTTAGGAAGAAGAATAACCAAAATGACCTTACCGTACTTTCTCCTTTGCATCCAGGAAGATTCAAACGGCAGGTACAACTTTGATGTGCAACTTCTGAACACAGAACTGAGCAACTGCGACGCTGTTCGGAGCAAATTTAGATCGGAAATGTTTCTCGGCTAAAACCTGACCTGGAAATAACAAGAAGAGGTTCAGTGAATTAATGTTGAACAATACTAGATATAATAGCAAAATGTTATAAAGCGCATTTCACAACACCATCTCAATGTACTTCATATTAGTGGCCTGGTCATTGTTCCAATAGTATTCATTTCATCTTTCTCAGCTCCCTTTGGGAGTATACAGTCTGAGCTGCTGTGGTGCTCAGAAGGCTTTTTCTCAGCTCCCTTTGGGAGTATACAGTCTGAGCTGCTGTGGTGCTCAGAAGGCTTTTTCTCAGCTCCCTTTGGGAGTATACAGTCTGAGCTGCTGTGATGCTCAGAAGGCTTTTTCTCAGCTCCCTTTGGGAGTATACAGTCTGAGCTGCTGTGGTGCTCAGAAGGCTTTTTCTCAGCTCCCTTTGGGAGTATACAGTCTGAGCTGCTGTGGTGCTCAGAAGGCTTTTTCTCAGCTCCCTTTGGGAGTATACAGTCTGAGCTGCTGTGGTGCTCAGAAGGCTTTTTCTCAGCTCCCTTTGGGAGTATACAGTCTGAGCTGCTGTGGTGCTCAGAAGGCTTTTTCTCAGCTCCCTTTCGGAGTATACAGTCTGAGCTGCTGTGATGCTCAGAAGGCTTTTTCTCAGCTCCCTTTGGGAGTATACAGTCTGAGCTGCTGTGGTGCTCAGAAGGCTTTTTCTCAGCTCCCTTTCGGAGTATACAGTCTGGGCTGCTGTGGTGCTCAGAAGGCTTTTTCTCAGCTCCCTTTGGGAGTATACAGTCTGAGCTGCTGTGGAGCTCAGAAGGCTTTTTCTCAGCTCCCTTTGGGAGTATACAGTCTGAGCTGCTGTGGTGCTCAGAAGGCTTTTTCTCAGCTCCCTTTCGGAGTATACAGTCTGAGCTGCTGTGGTGGCGAGTATACAGTCTGAGCTGCTGTGGTGCTCAGAAGGCTTTTTCTCAGCTCCCTTTGGGAGTATACAGTCTGAGCTGCTGTGGTGCTCAGAAGGCTTTTTCTCAGCTCCCTTTCGGAGTATACAGTCTGAGCTGCTGTGGTGCTCAGAAGGCTTTTTCTCAGCTCCCTTTGGGAGTATACAGTCTGAGCTGCTGTGGTGCTCAGAAGGCTTTTTCTCAGCTCCCTTTGGGAGTATACAGTCTGAGCTACTGTGGTGCTCAGAAGGCTTTTTCCTCAGCTCCCTTTGGGAGTATACAGTCTGAGCTGCTGTGATGCTCAGAAGGCTTTTTCTCAGCTCCCTTTGGGAATATACAGTCTGAGCTGCTGTGGTGCTCAGAAGGCTTTTTCTCAGCTCCCTTTGGGAGTATACAGTCTGAGCTGCTGTGGTGCTCAGAAGGCTTTTTCTCAGCTCCCTTTGGGAATATACAGTCTGAGCTGCTGTGGTGCTCAAAAGGCTTTTTCTCAGCTCCCTTTGGGAGTATCCAGTCTGAGCTGCTGTGGTGCTCAGAAGGCTTTTTCTCAGCTCCCTTTGGGAGTATACAGTCTGAGCTGCTGTGGTGCTCAAAAGGCTTTTTCTCAGCTCCCTTTGGGAGTATCCAGTCTGAGCTGCTGTGGTGCTCAGAAGGCTTTTTCTCAGCTCCCTTTGGGAATATACAGTCTGAGCTGCTGTGGTGCTCAAAAGGCTTTTTCTCAGCTCCCTTTGGGAATATACAGTCTGAGCTGCTGTGGTGCTCAAAAGGCTTTTTCTCAGCTCCCTTTGGGAGTATCCAGTCTGAGCTGCTGTGGTGCTCAGAAGGCTTTTTCTCAGCTCCCTTTGGGAGTATACAGTCTGAGCTGCTGTGGTGCTCAGAAGGCTTTTTCTCAGCTCCCTTTGGGAGTATACAGTCTGAGCTACTGTGGTGCTCAGAAGGCTTTTTCCTCAGCTCCCTTTGGGAGTATACAGTCTGAGCTGCTGTGATGCTCAGAAGGCTTTTTCTCAGCTCCCTTTGGGAATATACAGTCTGAGCTGCTGTGGTGCTCAGAAGGCTTTTTCTCAGCTCCCTTTGGGAGTATACAGTCTGAGCTGCTGTGATGCTCAGAAGGCTTTTTCTCAGCTCCCTTTGGGAGTATACAGTCTGAGCTGCTGTGATGCTCAGAAGGCTTTTTCTCAGCTCCCTTTCGGAGTATACAGTCTGAGCTGCTGTGATGCTAAGAAGGCTTTTTCTCAGCTCCCTTTGGGAATATACAGTCTGAGCTGCTGTGGTGCTCAGAAGGCTTTTTCTCAGCTCCCTTTGGGAGTATACAGTCTGAGCTGCTGTGATGCTCAGAAGGCTTTTTCTCAGCTCCCTTTATACCCCTGAAATAGCAATAACCATTCAATTTCATGACATACAGTTTGACTACCATAGAAACCTTGTATTGATCACAACCTGTGACGTTTGAATTTTTTATGATTGACTTGAGTTGAGAAAAGCAAACAATGTTTGATAGATACAGTGTATATTCAAATAAAATCAAGCTAGAAAATCAACCAGAGCCGAACTACACAGCCCAGAGACACTTTATTATGACCAAGATACTAAGGTAAACATGGTCCTGTCTGACCCATCCCATCCCATGTACCCTAAGTTTTTATTAAAGTCATCGGCGGGAGGATCTCCTTGGACACAATGCTACAACAACTCCTTTGTCCCTGGACTGCAATTCATGTTTACAATGGTTCTTAAGTTAACTGCACTGTGTTTTATGCGTTGTCGGTTTAACCCTTTCAACACCAAGCGCTTCCTTACCATTGTCGAGAAAACTCGATCGTGCGTTGTGTAGTCGCTCCGTCCCAATGTCGAGAAAACTCGACAGAAAAAAGCATTGCCTTTGAGAGATTGTATTTAATTTGTTTGGCGCCCTCTGTTGTTAGGTTTTATATAGACGGGTTGCTTGTTTACCAAGCATTACAATGGTATGTATTGTATAGGGGGTTGCCATTATGATTTTCCGAGAAAAGTACACCTCAAGATTTCACGCTTCCGTTTTTTTTTCGTCAAAAATCACCATCATGTCTGCTCATTGCACGGAGGTTTTGGCTTATATGTTTGTCTATAGTGACTCCATAAAAAGACTTGGGAAGTTCTATCAAAATATCTAGTGAACATTTGGCATCAAATCGTGGTATTTCGTCGCCAGACATGCAGTCAGATGATGACAAAACCGGACTATATACCAACGGTTCAACGCCGTGGCTTGGGCGTGCATGGCGGGCGGGCCTGGACCCACTTGTGCTGGTCGAAGTGACCGTGGTAGTTGAACACTTTCAAAACAGAGTAGATTTTTCAGAAAAATAGGTTCCGATTATGGTACAAATGAAAATATAATAAAAACGGTTACATTTTCTGAGAAGTTTTTACAAACTTTTCTTGAGGAAAAATAGGTTGAAAATCTTGTTATTTTCCTTGAGACAGAAATCCCAAATAAAAATAGAAGTATTTCTTTTTCAGCCAGAAATCTTGCAAACATCGTAGGAAAGGTCATTTCATATGCTACAAATTGCATGCACAAAGTAAAAAAAAAAAAAAAATGTCTTCCCACAGAAAATCAAGATTGAAAACAGTACACACTGCAAATTGCGTTATATTTATTTTAGTGTGAAAAAATTTGGTACACAGCATTGTGACCTTTGTCAACAATGCGGTATCCGGTTGGGTGCTTGCAATAAACAATGTGGTACTGAAAGGGTTAAAGGACCTCGCTTGTGTACATTTTACCTTGTATATAAATATTGCTGTGAATCATTTTTAATCCATGCCGGAAACATATTTTTATACCTGATATTCTTAATTTGATCTGTCTGTTTATTGTTATAAATTTTTTACTGTTTTTGTACTGTTTGAATCAGTTTTAATTTCCCCAGTATGGGTTAATAAAGTATCTATCTATACCTCAGATTTGATTGTGGTAATGGAGTATATTAAATCCTTATTTTCATTGAATACTTTTTGACTGTCACCCTGATAACCAATCAAGAGTACCTTTTGCAAAGTGTCATCTGAGATTTACAACAATAAATCTCTGACTAAATAATTTCTAGGAAACTTACTTCGTGGTATGTCAATAGTTTCCTTCTGGTGTCCCTTACTGGCATAGATCACCACTCTGCTATTCCCAGCGTCAGCCAATGCCATCTCATTCCCAGGTACAAAGACATCAATATCCAAAGCATTGATTCCTTCATCAAACTCCCAACAAAGCTCCCACTTTGGCTCATCCGTAGGCTCCTTCATAATCAGATTACCCAGGGAGATGTCACAAACCCCCTGGAGTGAATCTCAGATGGTCATGGGTCGAGTCTATCTTGGGTTGATGTTGATCTTTGGGTGATTTCAAGTGCGTACTGATTGTTGAATAGCTTGCAAGGATGTAATTTAAATACAGGTGACAGTTTCCACTTCAATTCAATCTAAAGACAGAAAACACACATTTAAAATAAATTGTTTTGCCTTGTATTTATCATTAGTACAGACTAACTGAATCCTTGCCTAATGGTGCTAAGCACAAGTTCATTTCATGCTTAGAGTCATAGCAATACCGGCTAGCTGACTCCTTGCCTAATGGTGCTAAGCACAAGTTCATTTCATGCTTAGAGTCACATAGCAGTACCGGCTAGCTGACTCCTTGCCTAATGGTGCTAAGCACAAGTTCATTTCATGCTTAGAGTCACATAGCAATACCGGCTAGCTGACTCCTTACCTATAATATTTTTCGTGTCAAAGGACATGGATCTAGTGATTGAACAATGAAGCAATATGGAAACAATGAGCACAGTTTGTGGTGGACACAACAATACATTAGGAGTGATGATCTTGGAAAAAGCCCTTGATACAATCAAGGTTAAATAAGGGAATCAATGTGTGGTGAAGAGGTTTTCAACTAGTGGTTTAATCCCAACAAGGTCTGGTTCTTGATAATTTTACCAAGACGAAGTCGAGGTAAATTATAAAGAACCAGGCCTTGGCGGGTTAAACCACTAGTTGAAAACCGATTCAACACACTTTGATTCCCATTCATAAATACCTTTTCGGTCAAAAACATCAACACTTTTTGGCCAAAAAGTAAAATAAATGCAAAAATTATAATTGTTCAATGATTTCTTTCAACACAACACCCCTCCAGCTATGAAATGGTAAAGCCCTCTGCCGCCCTCGGGTAAACAACTCCTTATAAGGGAATGCTGTGCGCATATCGCGTGATGTGGCACAACTGTTTCAGCCGTTGCTCTTGACCAATAGGAATGAAGAAACTGTCTTATAAGAACAGGTGCAAGGTCGCGTGTCACGCCCATGAATTAACACTTTTTACCGGTCATAAACAAAGGTTTATACACACCCACGTGACGCGCTCTCCACCAATAGGAATAGCGAAACTGTCTGAGGTATTTATGAATTATGTATTAGGTCTTCGGACCTTTCAGCTATGGGAAAATTATGGTGCAATCTTGTATTTTATATTATTTAGTCACATAGCCATGACTTGTCTCAAACCATTTTCTGATGAAATCACAGCAGTTAAACATGTTAAAACATCAAAATCTCATCAAAATCTCACAGGTAAGACTTTTCACTCATTGCCTTATAAATGGTTCTTAGCACAGGTTCAAAAAATGTCACGCATAGCTAGCTGGCCTCTGAACTTGGCATCTATGCCTATCTAGAATTGCAATAGGTCGTGGGTCAGAATCCCACCCAAGTACTGTGATTTTGTCCCCATTTTGGCACGCAATAGAATCCCAAATAGCAACAACATCACGTGATCTATCAAGTGACTGAAGGAGAATTAAACAATCTACCAGACGATAGTTTGGTTTTGAACTTTCGAGGTCAACTCAAAGGATGTCGTTTCGTTGACTCTCTTGTGAAAAGTTTCCGTATGGCACCGCGCCACCACTTTTTCATTCGATCTGAAATAATTTAGTATCTAATTTACCTTAATGAGATATCACTTTTTGTAAAAATGAGTGAAAAAAGTGGTGGCGCCATTCCCTCTTTGGATTTTTGGTAAATTACTGCAGTAGCTAGAGAGTCCAGTCTGTAGTGTCAGTTGATCTATTTATTGATTATTCATTCAAATGTTCGAGACATAACCTACGACAGAAAACTTTGTTCTTTGTTCTTAGCATGAAAAGCCTGGCATAAACACAGTACGTGGGTAAACAGCAGAGCTTTTGTCAGTTGTCACCGGCGGAGCTGGCACAGTCTCGCGGTAAATTTGAATCAAAGTTTGGGGTAGAAATCGGAAAATAATTATGTATAAAAAAAATGACTATCGAATAAACAAACGATTTATCCGACGTCCTTTTTCCGATCCAGAATCACTTCTCTTCATTAAAAAAGAACTGATGCGGTGAATTCTTCTTGACTTGTATAATATTGTGATCCTAATATTGTTATTATGAGACTCGAAAACCGAACAACTACTGGAAAAATTGAAGATTTCTTACCTCTCTTAGTCTTAGTCTTACTTGTCTTTCGGGCAGACGACTTTGACGGGGGAAACATTTCACAGTCTGTTAGAGCGCCCTCAATTTAGAGGGCGCTATATCGATATCGCGATAAGAAACTGTCAGAGCAACCGTTAAAGGAACACGTTGCCTTGGATCGGACGAGTTGGTCAAAACAAAAGCGTTTTTAACCGTTTTTTATATAATGCATATGGTTGAAAAGATGTTTTAAAAGTAGCATACAATGATCCACACAAGTTTGCCTCGAAATTGCGTGGTTTTCCTTCTACTGTGCGAAGTATCACCGTCGGCCATTTATGGGAGTCAAAATTTTGACCCCCATAAATGGCCGACGTGTTAGTCGACGAGGTAAAAGGAAAACCACGCAATTTCGAGGCATGTTTGTGTGGATCATTGTATTCTACTTTTACAACATCTTTCTACCCATATGCATTTTATAAAAAACGGTTACAAACGTTTTTCAAAGACCAACTCGACCGATCCAAGGCAACGTGTTCCTTTAACTGCGGTCACTCAACCAAGACATAGCCCTTATCGCAAATACCAATGCGCAAGCGCAGACTGTTGAATGAGGTGCATTGTGGGATATATATGGATCAAATTTGGATACCAGCAAGACCACAATGCACCTAATTCCAAGCTTTACGCGCGCGCCCCGGTATTTGCGAAAAGGTCTATTACAAATGCATGAAAATGTAGCGCCCTCAAGTGAGAATAAACAACGGGTGGGTGGATGCAGCTGCAGCCGTGGCCGTGTTTTGAGTAGCAGACTACGATGCAACTCTTTTGAACATGTGTATAGGGGCTTCATCAACATTTTAGTCTCGTCTCAAAACACGTTTTGGCAGTGGTACAGTACAAAACCCCTCACTGCGGTGTAAAAACAAAATGCGGCCGGGAATCAAGTGGGACAAGTGTATGGGCGCTTCATCAACATTTTAGTCTATCTCAAGATACGTTTTGGTAGTGTTTCAGTACAAAACCCCTCACTGCGATGTAAAAACAAAATTACTTAATGCCAATAACAAATTTCCTGGATATAGGAAGTACAAGAGTTTTGGTAATATATCAAAAGAAGTATAAGAAGCGTTACCGCGGTAACACTTCTCAGACTGTGTCTTCCTCTAGGGATTATTCTTATAGTGTTGGCGATAAAGAAGTACAGCAGCTTTGGGTTAAAGTACAATGTGATATGAGAAATGTTTCACTAATGGCAAAACAATGCAATGTCTTTTACAGGGGTAATTTTAATATTTTACAATGTTAATTCTATATCACACAGTTGCTTCTTGTTTCACATGATCAAGGTATTTATTTCACACTAAAGCCATGTACATAAACCTGGCAAAATAAAATGAAAATTTTAACAATTACTATACACGTAATGGGCAAACAACATTTCAAAGTAAAGTGATTGATAGTTATAGTAATAGGCCTTAGGGCCTACTGAAAATAATTAGGTCAGAAGACAATACCAGTAAGAAAACAAGGAGTTGCTACATAAATTGGTTTTGACCTTATCACAAATACTTGGTATGCTTCGCTAGTGATCAAGTTTGATTGCTAGCTGGATCAGCATGCACCTCATTCAACAGTAAGGGCTTCCCAAAAGAATTTGCAAAAAGGTCTTTGATGACATTAGTTAACAACAGGGTGGACCACGTGAAGGTTGTCATCTTCCACCCCACAACAGTTAAAGGGATCATAATACATCAAAGTGTGTAACCATTACAACGATTGCTTCTTTGAAATGTTACCCCCCTTTGATACCTAGCCTACGGAGTAAAACCTTGTTAACAAGTACTCTCAACTTTAAAACTGTTGTGAATGGTATACCAATTACCAATCTTAGTGTGGCATTTTGCCAAATAATTAACACTAGATAATAAACTAATCGCATGTCCTTTGTATTAAAAATAATACCCTCATTATAACGAGCACTCTCAACTATAGAACTTGCATGGTATGTCACCATTGTAAACATACAATGTCACGGCCATTGTCATTAATTAGCATATTAATGAGGTCCAAATTCACTCAACATACAACAGACAATGCCATGACCATTGTAATTAATTAGCATATGAATGATGACTCAAATACCATGAATAATCATACAATGTCATGACCATTGTAATTAATTAGCATATTAACGAGGACTCAAACTCACTCAATACACAATGTCATGACCATTGTAATTAATTAGCTAATTGATGAGTAAAATACCCTCAATAATCATACAATTCCAAAACCTCAATTAAGAGTTACTGAACCTTATGTGTGTCACAATATACATGTCCTTAAATAATAACTAATAAAAAACCCATGGTGGCCACCATGTGGGGGGTACCCCAAGGACACTAAATAATATTGTTTGGATAAAATAACTGAAAGACAGAGTGACACACAATAAAAGTTACCATTCATATTTAATACAATATTCAAATTCAGTAAAACTAAACTTTATTAGTTTGTAATGTTAAACCAATCATATACACTTCCTGACAAGCTTGTTGTCTTTATATTTGTAATGAGTTACCTCTAACCTTAAGTTGTTTCATAATTGTAATGAGCAATTGCATTACAAATTTACATAACTTGTTTCATGCTTGTAATGCAGTAGTTCATTAAGCACTTGAAACTTTGACATACTTGCAATAAGGTACTTTATTGCAAGTGTTATAATTGCATGAGTGTAATGAAAGTACCTCATTACAAACATGCAATCTTTTATGTGAATACATTAACTTGCAAGGAATTCTATCACTACAAGTTATTATGTATTCTGTCTACAAACTTGTAATGAAGTACGACCATTACAAGTAAGTTGACCTAGGCAGCTTGAAGCAGGAACTTCATCACATCAAGACATCACTAGAACTCAACGACTAAAATACCTTAAATTCCTGCAGCCAGCTCAAGCCATTCCTCATCACACCAGACAAAAGTCCGCAGTTCAAGGCTACCACCAAGACAAATCAGCTGTCATCAAACATTCACACAAACAAGATGCCAAGCTCATCTCACCAGTCCAGTTCTACACCGACGCAGAGTCAGGGACGCCATCGAGATACAAGCACATCACACAGTTCCGCAAGACATCAGGTTTTTCATCAACGACATCTGATTACCCATACTCAAGCAAACCCCTTCAGCAGCAGCTCACCACAACAATTCACACTCCAACTCACAGGCAGATCACCAGTCAAGAATAGCTTGGATCCTTCCGCCCCCGTAATGCATCCCCTCCAGTGCTACTTAAGCTCCACCACCATTACTAGTCCAGCTTTCTCCTGAAGGCAAGCCGAGTCTACTGTTTGAAATGTCGAGACCTCACAGGCTCTTTTTAGACTCAACACTAACACAAACGAGATTTACACATTGTTGTACACACAAGTTTACTATATACTTATAGTTTCTTTCTATTTATCCACACCATGCAAAGCTTCAAACAATACTAATATTCAAGTCATTGTTCCACAATAAGAAAATTTTGTGTTAGTGAGTTCAATCTGCAGATGAATCCGGATGATCATGCTGTAATATCAAGATCCATTGGAAGATTTGTTCAATGTTGTTCATGCTCTTGGAAAGTCTACTCATTGGTCAAAGTACATCCTTAGTAACAGTCAAAGCTAGTGGATATGACCTTAGATGAGGGCAGTCATCATGAAGAAACAGTCCTCCTTTACAAAGACTATGTTGAAGCAACAGTTTTATTGGTGCTGCATAATGTGGCTCAGCATCTTGACGTAACCAACTCTTAGTTGTTCCACTCTGTTCATCCTGTAATATGATATAAAACAAAACGAAAATAAAAAAGATTTATAAGTTAAATTTGTGTGTATAAGCAAAGTTTATTTTCTGCACTTTAGTGGATTACTCAAATATCAAAGCAAGCTTATGTCCTTTCACACAAGAGCACTTTAGCAAGGGTCCCTTGCTATTGTAGCCTGGTGGTAAAATTTAACAAAATGTTCCTTGTGTGAAAGGACAACCATGTTTTTCTTCTGTCCAAGTTCTCTTGCAAAATCTTGTCAAACATTTCTACATTTTACAACCAGGCTAAAATTAAGCAAGAGACCCCAGTTAAGTTGCTGTCACGTGAATAGCACTTAAAGAGATCTTTTACCTTCAAGGATCCTGATAAGTAGGTGTAGAAATACTTGATGTATTTCTCTTTATGTTGTGATGTCACATCTTCATGGTCCATGTTGACAGGATGGCAGAAAAGTAGTCATCACAATAACCTGTATGTAAGTAGTAGTTGAGCGAGAGGTTGTCTTCAGCCGACGCCATCTCGGGAACCTCTGATGGCAGCCTTCCATGCTCCGTCCAGCATCCACATCTTAAGCTCAGTTGTTTCTGGTTGTGTGGTGCGTCCTTCTGCAGCTGATCTACGAATGTTAGTCTACCCCTACCCTTGCTCCTGTTTTTCAGCGATGGGTTCCAAGAGAACTAGGGGCTCACAGCTAGCTCTAGATGGCAGATACAGTGGCCAGCCAGCCTCATTCTCCGTTTCTTGATCTTGACAGATACTCTTGGTTGGTCATCGAAGAGCTGGAAGTTGGGCATAGATGGTCTTCCAAGTTTACATCAAGGGCCATTGGTAGCATTCTTGTATAGACGCCATCTAGCACTCTTTCTTGAGCTGCATCAAGATCAGCACAATTTGCACCACGAAACTGAAGAGAAAGAATGACCTCTAGGGGAGCGCCATCTGAAAGAAAGTTGTAATCACATCAGTACAAACCATGTAGAGTCTAATATAATGAAATCATCTAATGGTCAACACTGGACTACTGCTTTAAAATCAAATCACAAAATTAGCTCAAAAATTGAGTTCAATCCCTACTTTCCTAAGTTTCTGTCATCTCAAAGACGCAGACTGTTGAAAAAAGATTGACGCAACAAACTCTCTGCACAATCCTTTCAAGTTATGTTATTCCATGTGTAATAACTGTTTTAGTTTCTTGTGAAAACAAGTATGGTTACCATTATTACATCTGTTGTTGATCCATTAGACTGCAATGCACTCTCTCATCCACCAGGGAGACAGGAACACTTCTCTATGAAGCCAGGCATCCATCTGTTGTCATCTTGGCCATCAGCAAACGGACGTCACCAGCACGAACGCAGACGCCATTGAGTTCGTTATGGCTCTGGATTCGGATGTATGCAGTTTCCATTAGACTCCGTATTTCACTGGCTGATGGTTCCGCATTACACCATTGCAGTAAATAAAAGACAGAAATAGATACATTCAGAAAATGCACATCCAAATAGAATTGTTCCATTTAGTTTGGGAATATTTCAGGTGAATATAAATGTGGGCTTGAATTTTTCAATCATTATTTGTTAGGGTTTCTTTCTTGGAATGTTTAGAGAGTAAACTTTTTCTCATCAAATTTTTGTTTGGCATTTTTAATTAAAGTTTGGTGATCACATTCCAGAGGAAATAACAGAAGGTAATTCATGTTTTGTTTGGGATTGATTGTTTATTTTGAGCTAGTTTTGTTTGGGCATTCAAAATAAGCCACATGCAGTTTTCAAAAGCACTTTTTAAGACAATATTACAGACAAAAATTACAATTACTGTATTCTACTTTTCTAGGAGTCATCTTACCTGGAAACTTGATTCATTAGACTTCAGCATATCTTCTCATCCACCAGGGAGACAGGAACACTTCTCTATGAAGCCAGGCATCCAGCTGTCGTCATCTAGGCCCTTAGTCATCGGCAGATGGACATCACCAGCATGAACGCAGATGCCATTGGATTGGGATCCGTACTCACATGCAGATGGTTCCGCATTTTACCATTGCAGTAAATAAAAGACAAAAAGAATAGATACATACAGAAAATGCACTTCAAAATAGAATTATTACATTTAGTTTTGGAATATTTCAGGTGATAAATGTGGATTTGAGTTTTTCAATCAAATTATTTGTTAGGGTTTCTTTCTCTGAATTTTTACAGTTAAATGTTTCTCATCAACTCGTTTGTTTGCACTTAGCAAATCGTAAAAAAATTGTGAATTTTCATTAAAGTTTGATGAACACATTCCAGAAGAAAAAAAGGAATGTTCATGTTTTGTTAAGGGTTGACTGCATGGTTTTATTGCTAGTTTTATTTGTGCATTCAAAATAAACCACATGAAGTTTTTTGCCGCACTTTTTACGACTTAATATTAATAGACAGAAATGACTTATACTGTATTTTCATTCTTAAGTCATACATCTTACCTGGAAACTTTCATCCTGAGAGACCATAAGACACCTTCAACCAAGGTCTTCCATGAAGCCTGCCCTTTGGATGATTCCTTGGACATCACCTGTATATGGAGAATCATTCAATATCTGCATCACTATTAAGTTAGTTCAGTCGCTGCTTTTCATCAACAAGTTTGAACTGTTTCTGTTATCTCAAAAACACCCATTGTTGGAAAAAGATTGATGCAACAAACTTTTTGCACAATCCTTTCAAATTATGTCAATCCATGTGTAAAAACTGTTTAAGTGTCTTGTGAAGAAGTATGGTTGCCATTATTACATCTGTTGTTGATCCATTAGACTGCAATGCATTCTCTCATCCACCAGGGAGACACGAACACTTTGCTGTGTAGCCAGGTATCCATCTGTTGTCATCTAGGCCCTTGGATATCGGCTGTTAGATGTCATCAGCACATACGCAGACGCCACTGAAGTTGTCATAGCCCTGTATTGGACTCCGTATCTCATAGGCAGATGGTTCTGCAGTTCACCATTGCAGAATAAAAGACAAAAACAGATACATTCAGAAAATACACTTCCAAACAGAGTTATTCCATTTAGTTGGGGAATATTTCAAGTGCACAATAAGTGGGTTTGTGAGTTTTACGATCATAATTTGTGAGGGTTTCTTTCTCTGAATTATTAGAGAGTCAAATATTTCTCATCAACTCATTTGTTTGCATTTAACAAACCATCAACAACTTGTGAATTTTTCATAAAACTTTGATAAACACATTCCAGAGGAAAGAAAGGAATGTTCATGTTTTGTCAAGGATTTACTGCATGGTTTTATTGAGCTAGTTTTGTTCGGGCTTTCAAAAAAAGCCACATGAACTTTTCAAAAGCACTTTCTATGACCAAAATTACTAAAACTGTATTTTACTTTCTTAAGTCATCTTACCTGTAAACTTGCATCCTCAGACCATAAGACACCCTCGTCCTCCTCCCATGATCCTTGGTAGCCATTATCCTTGTGACATCACCTGTATATGGAAAATCATTTAACAACTGCATCACTAAGTTAGTTCAAAAATTGAGTTCAGTCGCTGCTTTTCAACCACAAGTTTGAACTATTTATGTCATCTCAAAGACATCGATTGTTGTAAAAAGATTGACGCAACAAACTTTCTGCGCAATCCTTTAAAGTTATGTTATTACATGTGTAAAATCTGTTTTAGTTTCATGTCAAAACAAATATAGTTGCCATTATTACATCTGTTGTTGATCCATCAGACTGCAATGCATTCTCTCATCCACCAGGGAGACAGGAACACTCCTCTATGAAGCCAGGCAACCAGCGGTTGTCTTCTTGGTCATCGGCGGATGGATGTCACCAGCACGAACGCAGAGGCCATTGATGTGCAGTCTTCATTGGACTCCGTACTTCACAGGCAGTTGGTTTCGCATTTCACCATTGCAGTAAATAAAAGACAAAAAATAGATACATTCAGACAGTAATAAATTATACTGTACTTTACTTTCTTAAGTCGTCTTACCTGGAAACTTGCATCCTCAGACTATAAGACATCCTTGTCCTCCTTCCATGATCCTTGGTAGCCATTATCGTTGTGACATCACCTGTATATGGATATTCATTCAATAACTGCATTCAAACCACAAAATAAGCTCAATCATTGAGTTAATGTAACATGACATCATCGAACAGAAAATAAAATGTGTCTGTACATTCCCAAGAAGAATGTCTGTGTCAGTCATATTAACTCAGATGTAATGCCATTTAGATTGAATGATCAGAGTTTCAAAATGAACTGAACAATTTATGTACAACAATTTATCGACCATGTATTTCAAAATGTGAAGATGTCCACAATTGTTTTATTTCCAAAAAATTTTTTTTACGGCATCAAACATAATGGCATTTGACACCATTATAATATGAAGTCATAAAAACAAAAAACAATCAAATTTTATTGAAAAATAGTGAATCGCGAGCTCAGCTTGACCTTTGCGGAATCTTTAACAAAAATTCACAAAATATCATCATTTCAGGCAAATTCTTAACAAATCACGGTCCTGAATGAACTTCCAAACTATAACATCATGCAAATAAACTTACCCTCAGGTTGTATTCCTGAACTTTAAAATGAGTGTCGATTCCTCACAGCATACCTCCGCTCACCACAGCTCCAAAGATGGATGGTCTGGAAAACAGTTGGAGGGCGTCAAACATAAAAGATGTTGAAAGGCATAAAACATAATGGAATTGTTACACCATTAAGTAAGAGACCCTTCCCACCCCCCCAAAAAAAAAAGAACCCAATAAAAATTAAAAACAATTTTAATATCAATTTGAACAATAGTGAATCGCAACACTCGACTTGACCTATTTCTTTGCAGGAGCCCCTCATAAATAACAATTAACCAAAACATCATTTCAGGAAAAATCTTTACAATTTACTGTGCTGCATGAACTTCCAAACTATGAACATCCTGAAAATAAAAGAAAATAAACTTACCTTTAGGTTCAGTTCCTGAACTTTAAAATGTGTAAGTGTTGTTTTCCTCGCAGCAACCTCCGCTCACCACAGCTCCAATGAAGTCTTCATGGCCCTGGAAAGACTGGAGCAGTTTCCATTGGACTCCATATTGCGTATTCCAATGGCAGTTGGTTCCGCATTTCACCATTGCAGTAAATAAAGAACAGAAAATACATACATTCAGAAAATGCACCTCCAAACAGAATGATTCCATTTAGTTTGGGAATATTTCAGGTGCATAAAAATGGTGTGAGTGGTTGTTACATGACAAGTGACTGATAACGGATGGTGTGGAGTTATAGATGGGGTACGTTTTCGCTGTCATATAACGAACCCCTGATTGTTAAGATGTAACATGCAAGCATGGAAATGAGCTTAGTAGATTTTAAAGTGATGGTGTAGATGGGAGTGAGCTTGTTAATCATGCAGTTTGGTGCAGGTTTGATGTTAGAGTGAATAAATGGTAATAATAATATACCTTTGGGATAGACGTAATCCCTCTGTGCCGTAATACCACGGGATTAAAGTGTTGCAGGGTCTGTCATGAGAGAGCATGTAGATGAGAAGGACTCCATCCCAGGTTCTCAATCTCAGTCACTGCATGTTGGGAAATAAAGATAACATTCTCTAAGTTGTGAAACATGTTTGGCAACAACAATCACAGTAAATGAAGGTAGCTCCAGTGGTAAGTGAGTTGGGGCTCATTCTGTTAAGCAAACTTTTCTGCTTAGCAGTTTTGTGATGGGCACTGACTGGAGAAACAATTGCTTAGACTGTTGCATACTAAGCTATTATAGCTAATCCTCCCGGAAATCTTTAACACAGAAAGAGTTCCTTTTTGTAACATCAAATTCTGTAAAGCAATTTTTGTTTGGCTCAGCAGCTTTTTGTAATAATTATTGGACCCTGAGACTGAGAGAGGCGAGATGGGTTGGATTGGAGCACTGTTGGATTTGGAAAACTTAACCAAAGATTTGTTGTTTTTTTTCTTTCCAATATTGAAATTATCAATAGCATTGGGCGAATTTCGCTGCTTGGGTACAATTATTGCCAAGTTCCACTTTTCATTTCAAGAGTCATACGATGACTTGGAAATCTCATGTACAATCATTTGACCAGTTCGGGATCATTGACCAGTTCGGGATCACTTCAACTTTGCAATAACCATTATATCACTTGTCATTATTACCAATTTCTGTTGATAAATGTGAAGATTAACACCCATTTAACCAACAAACCCCAAATAAGGTGCCAAACATCATCAGCAAATAAATGATGGCCGTTTTCCTGAAGGTTGTCTGCGAAATTTATAATTTTTTTGTTTAAAAATGTTGGTGGAAAAACATTGTTAAAACTTCTTACCTTTAGAATTGGAGTGCCGGGGCAAAAAATATTTATGTAAAAAGATAAGAATGTGTAAAAAAACATTCCTGTAAATACTGTGCAGTCATCTTGTTTTTTTGAGGAGACGAAGATCCCAAAACCTTTATGGGGGGGGGGGGGCAACTTACCCTTGACCAGTTCGGGATCACTCAACATCTCATTGCGTCAAATGGTGCCGCATTAACTTACTAAGTATGGTAAAATCATACTACTGGAGTAGAAAGTATATTCAGTTGATTTTGAGAAACATTACTTCAAAAAATTCTAGTAGATTTTTTATTTTGTGAGAAAATTAAACTTGGAGGGGTCAATAATGCTCTTTAGGTTCGCTTCACTTTTTCATTTGCTTTTGCTGTTGTTTTTTGGTTTTGTCGCTGGGTTTTTGCGCTGCTATTGAAGATACTTTCATGACATTCACTAAAGAAAGGAAGTCCAAGTGCATGCCAACACACCTCTGAAGTTTTGTGTCCCTGAGAGACAGTTTTATGAATGGGAGTATGGGTTTGCAATAAAGGGCACTCTACTAATTCAGAATAGATTCAACCAATCCTGAACTGGTCAAACAGGTGACGATACTTTTCTCAAAGCCTCTTCAAAAGAACTAATCTTTTTTTGTCAGTGAATACTTGGTGAGCTTTATGTCATGTTTAGGTAAACTGATAAACTGTTTTGTTTAAGATATCAAAGAGATTGCAACAAAAAACAATGTGTATTCAAAAAGTGATCCAGAACTGGTCAAACGACTGTAGCCTAGTTTGGAGAATAGTGTGGCTGAGCTGATGAATCATTGGGGAAGAAAATGACTAATATATACTGTATTTCACTTTCTTAAATCATCTTACCTGGAAACTTGCATCCTCAAACCATAAGACACCCCCTCAAAGGTCTCAAGATGCCCTCGGGTTGCCAGTTCTTGCGACATCACCTGTATATTATGGAGAATCATTCTATAAATGCATCACTAAGTTAGGCCAAGTTAGTTCCAACCAGTGACGTCACGCAATACGTCACAATGCGCCTGCGCACCGAGGCTCAGGCCTTTTCAAGATGGCGACTAAATCCTTTAATCCGGAAAGGTAAGCACATTTTTTCTTTGTAATTTATAGATATTTGTATCAGTTTATATTGCATGAAAACATAACAAACTCGGACATTCTGTATTCAAGCTGTAATTTTGACAGGATTTATCCATAAAAGTTAGCTACAAAAGTAAAAACTTTCCCTTTCTCAAAACATTCTTTGCAAGCATGGCTGCCTGGCAAAAAAATAGACACGCGCCCGCTACCGGTGTGGTGTTGAGAACATCCCCGTGTCGAAAAAAATAAAATGAGTTGAATCCCTTGGCATGCTTAGAGAATAGAAGTCATTTTCGGTCCTACTACTTACCATCAACTCATTTTCGTGCCGTCAACTCATTAAATTTACATTAAAAACATTTTAAATATTAAATGGGGTACGGAAGTGTTAAAAGTCTGGGCTAAACTACACATTTATTTTTCATGGTTTTCGCTAAAATTTCCTTCACAAAAACGACTTTGTGTTGATAAAATAAAAAGTACCAGTCATTGACATCTTAGGCCAAGACTAATCCATGTAAAAATAAATTAAATCACACACTCTTTGCATTGTTTAAAGGTTGGACAACTTTCTTCCAGTGACAATAAATAAAATCAATTCTCTATTAAAACTGTACAATAAATGCAAAGTTCCACTTTGGAACAATTAATATAAAGTTAACTTACAGGAATACTGGCGAATCATGGCTTTCTCAAAGTTCTTCTCAAAATTGCCACATCTAATATTTATTAGCAAGCGACACTCAACTCAAAATTATTATTGGTTGAACTCTCACTAGTTCTTACTGCCAAAGGCTGGCTTTGCCCTCTCTCCTAAGGCTTGCAATTTAAATCTTTGAGGCTGGATTCACATCCTCTCCTCAAGAAGCTCTGATGTTGAATGCCAAAAATATATATTCTATTCCCATAGGGTCTACACACCCTCCCAAACAGAAAAGAAACTTAGGAATTTTATTTGTATTCCCCCTGAACTTTTTATCCCTGCTCGCTCAAGCCTGCTCATGAATATTCATTGTTCAAAATAACCCTTAACTTCACCAATCAAAACCTATGTTGAAGTCACATTACCTCTTTGCATAAAATAAGATGGCTCACCAAGTTTAAGGAATTTTGAGGCGCGGTTTGGCCACTCAAAAAAAAGAACTTGTTATATCTTACATGACAAATTTAAAGTACTGTACATGCACTCTGGCCATACACAAATTATATTATGTTACTCTATACCATAAGATCTGGAGTAATTTCGCTACTTTTATTTTACTCTGTGACACTCGCTCCTTCGTAATGAAGTTATCAAGTAAATTTCATTTTTGAGTTCATCATAACAGAGATGCAACTTTTCCGATTTCAGTTGGAAAACCGACTTTTCTTATTTCTACCCCCAAAATGTTCAGGGTTTTTTTCGTTCAAAATCTATAATGTATAAATCGGATAAAAAATGTCAGATACTTCCCTGAGTTATGCATCCAAATTCGCTGTTTTTAAATTAAAAAAACTTGAAAATCGCCATTAAAACCATGGAGAAACTAACACAATCCCGTCTGGTACCATGGTATCTAGTGCTGGGCGAAACGTGAAATTTTGTTATTCGGATACCGCTGGCCTACTATCCGAAATTAACCGGATATTCAAATCGTAATTTGCCACTAGAGGGCGCTATTTTAAATTTAAAAAAATTAAAAATGTGGATTTTTTTTTTTTTTTTTTTTGCCGCTAGAGGGCGCTGTTCGTTTATGAATGAGATCTTATGGGCGGATTGATATTAGTTTTAGACAGTGTCACTCGGTTCATTCATAAAAATGACCAGATCTAATTTAAAGATGGCGATTTGCTTTTTCTTTTGATCGTGATTGACTCTACGTGAAGGCATACTTTTGTAATCTTTGAACAAATTACGTCAGAAATGTCATTGTTTCAACTCTACACGGAGGTGAGCATAGTTAAATACTTAATTTATGCTGTGTTATGCTGTCTTAATAGAAGTTTCGTAAGGATTCAGACAAAACATTCCTATCAGTTGTCGCCCTACGTCCGCGGATATTCGGATATTAAAGAATATCCAGTTACTCGGTTGTAATTACAGAATTATCCGGTTTGTAAATAGGTATTCGCGCCCTATGCGGATATCCGGTTAAGAAAAAAAAAGGCATTGGCGGTTACGGATAGGAAAACCTATTCGCCATTAACCGGATATTCGAATAATTCGTTGACGAGTTAACGGCAAGGAACTAGGTAGTATCGACTCTACATTTATCTGTACATGTATTTCTACCTCCGCGCTATTTCCAAGTGTGTGTTTCTGACCGAACATTTTTATTGCACAATAAGTTTTTTATACAACCGATCCTCAAATCATAAACCCATGAAAATTGCTGTTGATGAAAAAAGTGTTGGTAAGGCCAGAAGTAAGCGGGTAAGATCATCAAAAAATGAAAAAAAAAAAAAAAAAAAACTTTTTGTTTTGTTTTTTTGTTCACTTCCTGTCCAAAATAATGTGGAATTTTCGATGATCTTGACGCTTAATTTTACGACCAGTTATGAAAAACATAAACAACAGAAAAAACTTCTTTTTGAAAACACAACGTCTCACACACATTAAAACAATATTTTTTGGAGAAATAAAAACATTGATTTTTAACCCCGGCGTAGTCGAACCAACAGTTGGACAAAAATGTTCAAACAACCCGATGATAAGTTTAATTATAATGTGTAGACAATTTCAACAATAAATTTGAAATTGTTTACCTTATGAGAGCAATCTGCATTGTATTTCCAACTTGACATGCGAATTTGTCCGTCATCTGCGTCCAGTCGTACTTTGACTCTGCTTCAACACCAGGGAACAGATTTCATTCGCATTTTTCCAATGCATGTTTCTCATAATTTTAGTGATATTTCTCACCCAAAACCAAGTTTAACTGAAAAATTATTCCTTTAAAATTATTTGGGTTTGGAGTAATTCAACCTTAAAAAAAAAAAACGAAATATTGATGAAAATCAGGCACTATTTTCTTGAAGTACGATAAACATTCCACTAATTTTTACAAAATGAAAAAGTTGTGCCATACAAAAACTTTTCCATAATTCTATAATATTTACAAGCAGTTCTATAAAACAACTCTTCCATTTAAATCACACAATCTGCTCTTTGTCTATAGGTATAGTATAATGAATGCTTTTGTCTTAATTCAAAACTGAAACTACGGATTGAACAAAATATAACTTACGATTTCACATCATGGTGTATCTTATACTGTACAGCGGCAACACTGGCTCTGAAGAACTTCTCACAATTAGATAATTACAACTTGTTAATACCTTAACATATAGACCGTTACAAAGTAATGTCTTCAAAAATGTTGCTGCTTAAAATTATGTCTGCTGTAGCTGTATGCTACACCCGATGACAACATTCTAGAGGCATGATCAATTGAAAATCATCTGCCCACTTTCCCGCTGTCACTCTTACTATACTCCAACTTGATTTACTAGTGCACAACTATTGTCAATGCCAGACCCTAGCAACTATTGTGAATTTGAAACTTCCCTTTATAAAGTGACTTTGCTGACTAAGCATATAGGCCTACATTGAAATCTAAAAGTAAAAGCAATTCAAATCTAAAAGTAAATAAAACCCTGCATGCTGCATACCTTGTGGTTTTCTTAGAAACTTATAATGGGTGATTATTAGTTTCAAAGAACTACTGAGCTAATGGGCTACACAATGGACTACTTAACTACTGGGCTTACCAAAAAGTTTTGCAGACTCTTCTATTATACAAAGAGGGGGGTTTAGATAATATTCTGACAATTATCTTCAAACCCTGTAAGTTAAATGTAAATGTGGACATTTCAAAAAAGTACCTGAATTCTTTAAGGGACCCCCAAAAAAAACCTACAGAATTTTATTTCAATGTTGCTGGGGCCAAGAATCAGAGTGGATTGGACTGATTTATGAGGCTACCTAGTGGTTTAAGAGGTGTATAGTAATCATACACTTTTTTTTTGGGGGGGGGGGGGGTATTTTTGGGGGTGGGGGAATTATAACAAAAGCACTGAAAAAACACACAATTTTGTGAAAATGTCCGTTTTCTGCAACCAGTTTTTCAATCATTAAAATGTTGTCTTATTTGATCAAATGAGATGTTTCTCAAGTCAAAAAAGGGGAGCTGGGTATAACAAAAATTATTATTATTACTGGTTTATTGTAAAAAAAAAAAACTGCTTGTCGCAGTCCAGAGACTGAATTAAAATACAGATTTACATTTTTATATAAAATTTTAAAAAGCACAGGAGAAAACTTACACACAAAAATTGAAAAATTAAAAGCGAAAGGGAAAATGTGTCTTACATTTGTTTTATGGTTACTCAAAGGCAAAGCATACCTTTGGCTTTTTGAAGTTTCTACTGATTTAGTCTCTAGACATGCTAGATGTAGATAAAAATTTGCAAAATAAAAAAAAAACAATTGAAAATTTCATTTCAAAAAGTAGTCATGGGTTTGAATGAATTAAGTCCACACAGGAAGAATAATCCCTAAACAAGATTTACATTTAACAGCTTGCAAACTGTTATCTTTTTTACATCAAACAATGCTTTGGGCTTCAAACCAAAGGTTTTTATTGCCATTGATTTTAAGAGTGATCACCAACCATATCATCCCTTCAATAAAAACAATAATCTGGGAGTAGGGTGAGGATTGGGGGATGGTTGCAAGACCTTGCTTGCATTTTGGATGTCTGTTTTGGGAAGGGGAGGGGCTCAAACTTAGAAGGCAAGGGTGTCCTTCTACAGTTGAAAATAATGAATGTGTACTGGACCGGTGTTATCATGACTTTGTATTTACACATTACGTTTTCTGTGACTGTTCTATCGAGTAATTAATATGTTTCCCTAGTTATCTAAGCTCTTGAGGGTGTGTCAACATTTACTACTTTACCCAAATGAGCGAAGGGCCAATATTTACTCCCAAACCATTAAAGATATATTTAGAAAAATATTTTTAAAAGGCTCTGAGAATTTGACAAGTCAACACTATGGAGAAGTGACTTAATTGTTGATTGTGTGGTGTGATTTATTGGTCCTTCGACTCAGTGTACTGTTTGAATATACCCTGGGCACTTTACTCTTTTTACAATAAATACAAGTGTGGAATTGTCCATTTACTGAAAAATTACTTTATGTCTATTTGTGCTCAGATGTGAGAACCTCATCGTCTTCAATTCTTGTCCAACATCTTGTTAAAGAAATATCAGACGATCATTGCAGGTTGCATTGACTGGTAGATGCACTCTAAGTCTAAGTTACCAGGATAACCCACTCTAAGGTAGGTCTATCTACAACACCCCTCAACATTAAAACAATTACTTAAAGAGGATGTTAACTACGTTGTTATTTGCTCCTACATTTCAGTTGTAGCATGGGCTAGGGTTAGGGTTAGGGTTGACCAGGGGCGAGTGCCTGCGAGGAAACTGGTTTCCCCACAATGTAATTTTTTGGTTTTGTTTTGTGCTTGCTGGATACCAGCAGCAGCAGTGCTTTTGCACGCAACAGCAGCCTCTTCTAATAAACCTCCATCATTTAGCCCACGATTGCGAGTCTTCTCAAATGGAAGGGTCCGGTGATTTTGAGGAAAAATGTAATTGACAATGTTCTAATTTGTGTATCTGTTTTATTCAGTGAACCTGATGATCAACTGGGAGAAAGCAACTTTACCACTAATTGATGTCAAACGACTGTAGGCTCTGTATGATGTCATCAGGGACTTTCCTGATGTGACATCATTCTTCAATATCAATCTGAGCAGGTCAGTTCACAATCTAATGTGTGCTTTGGTTATCAATGCAGATATAACAGTGAAAATATTGGCAAAGGTCGGACAAATCTATTGTTAAAGTGGACAGAAATTCTCAAACAAGTGATTCCATTTCATGTGGTATTTATACAAATTAAGAATTTTAGATTACCCTCGCACATCTTTTGTTTAATAAAATAAAATGAAGCTGTTAAAACTCACTTTAATTTCTCATTCATGTAATTGATAACAAAGGATGTATTCAGTCTCCTGACGATGACTAGAGAAAGCTAGATCGAAACGTTGAGACCAATTCATAACTGACTCCGCGGCAGTACAGTTAATTATGATCCTATAAGCTAAAGTAGTAGTCCAAGTCTATTTTCTATACCATCCGCCCTGGTAATAGTTGATAGCAGGACAGTTCTTTTCAGAACTGAGAAGTCTTCCAATTATCTACTCCGCGGCAGTAGGATAGAGCAAGACAGTTCTCCAAGAACAAACTCTACCTGGCAAGTAGATACACACATGGTGTTACCGCAAACCAAATATACATTGATACCTCACCATGCAATGCCTCAAATCCTATAGGGTGTATTCCTTATACATTGTTCCCCGATGATATTGGAACCAAGTCGGTTGATTGCTTTTGGTTCATTAGAAATCACAGGGTCAAAATAAAATGATTTTAATATTCTCTCAAACCTTCAGTGCAACAGCCGTTTCCTTTGGCAACTGCTGGTAATTTATGCAACAATTATAGTTGTACTATAATGACACCAATATTAAATTTCGTAGGTGAGAGAGTTGAATGATTTTTGTAAACTATTTATGTGTTTGTGCAAGTTTGTCTATTAACATGTTTCTTACAGCCAGTGTTCTACCATCTGGGTAATGGGTGAGTTTCTTTAAGGACTTGTTTAAGATGGAGGACAAAAATATATTGCAAACTTTGCTTGGTTTACTTTGAGGTAAAGAATTGAACCCCTTCAGTGAAAAGAAAATGTTAACAGGTGACTGCTAACTTAAGCTGCTGATTTTAGTAGTTTAACAGAGCATTTGCCCTCTATGAGTTGCTGTTCAATAAGTTTGTTGTCTCTACAAACATCTGTGTATGTATATCAACTTAGACCAATCATACCTGAACTAATAATATTAAGACTCATTGATCCAAATTGAGGCAAGGTTGTTGGAATTGAATATTGTTAACAATTGCAACAATATAAACCGTCGTAGCAAATTCAATTTCTTGTGACACTCACTATCCCAGCTTTTTTCTGTTATCATCTTTTGGAGCAATCAGTTCCCATTGTAACAGGATACATGACTAATTATTAGGCAGATGGGAGTTAGTTTTGGAGTACCTTTAGTAAACAAGTTTGTAAAGGGAACGGATAGAGTTGCAGATGGATTATGGCACTTTGTACTCTCATTTAGTATCTCAACCAAAATAAACAGCCATGTTTTTCTTAAGACCTAAACTTACAAAAAAAATTAATTATGACATATGCTCCACAAAATCAAAGTTGAAGTCAAACTATTTTTTGGGATTGCTGTTTTGACTAAACACAAAACATAAGTTGCTTTTGAAAAACACAAAATTCCTACCAGTTTAACATCATGCACAATAATGGGTTATTTCAATGGATAAATCCTGAAATGAAAACTCTAGTGACAATTGGTCATGCTAACTACTATAATTACAAAGTTTTGTTATAAGTCATGAAACTTGGGGGATGAACAATAAAGGGTATATCAATAATTCCTACAAAAGCAGTTTGCCAGAAGAAATATGTTGGATAAGATCTTTTTCAATAAGAGAAGACACTCTTCTTTTTCAACATCGGTAAGCAGTATTGTCCAAAAGCCCACACTTCGTGTATCACCGATATATATAAAATAACAAACCTGTGAAAATTTAGGCTCAATCGGTCATCGGAATCGGGAGAAAATAACGAGAAAACCCACCCTTGTTTCCGCATGTGTTTAAAGTAACTCCTTTGTTCTTGATATCGCGAATTGCTAATTGTTTTAATGTTTTCTCAAAAAGTAAAGCACTACACGGAACAATATTTCAAGTGAAGTCTTTCATTTTTTTCAGTTATTTGTAAATCGGTGAACTTTAAATTTTTGTTCTGTTCAGAAAGTGTCCAATGGCTAAACTCACTTGCAACATTTCTCAGACCACACTTCGGGTTATAATTATTAATAATAATAATAACTTCATTTATATAGCGCCTTTTCCTGAGGTTCAAAGCGCTCAGGGAATAACAAGAAAAACATAACAACATGAGAATGAAATTAAAAAACCAAGAAGTAAAAAACAAGTTGGAGGTATATACAATCCCTTTGTGTGCTTTTACTTATCCTGGTTGAATTTCAAGTTCTCCTATTTCAAATCAAAATGGTAATGATAGCTAAAATAATGTACAATGAGTATTCTGAAACTCAGCTTTTTTCATTGTGATGTGTTTTAGGATCAGACAATTTAAATAGCATTTTATTTCAATCAAAAATGTCAAGTCTTCAATAAAATAAATTAGTTGTACCCCATTGCCATTTACAATTGTAACTACTCAATATCACTAATTAAAGTCAACTTAAAGAAAACAGACCCCAGTTTTGTGTTTAAAATTCAAAAACAAAGCACAAGTCTCTTATACCAACATAATGAAGAAACACATAACCATCAGCCCCTTCTCTTTAAAAATGTTTTCTTAAAACAACCACAATATCTATTAAGCCAAAATAATAATAAAAATGTATTTAGTGAAGAAATCCCCTTAAAATGTTATTTAAGGGGGGTGGCTATTGGCTGTTGGCACTCAGAGAGCAATATCCACTGGTATACACACAGCTTCTGTACTATCTTAAGTCCTCATTGTGGTTATAGTTGCGACTCTTGGTATTATCATTCATGATAATTACAGTACTTGTCCTACCTTCTGTCAAGTGGCGTGTCACCATGATTAGATGGTTAGAGTGTAGTGGGTTTGAATCCAGTAAGGCTTACCACTGATTTCACAGTGACTCTAATAACTTGTTGGTTTATGCAATTCATGAAGTCATAAACATTAAACCACAATATACATTGTGTATTAATTAGAGAGATTGGCTGTTGTCAACTTCACATTGTTTTGTATCATCCCCTTGTGGGAGCTTTGTCAAGTTCCAGCATTGGGAAGATCATCCAAGAAAAACCCCCATCAACAAACAAACCCCCACACCAGCACCCCAACACCACAACAAACAAACAAACAAACAAACTATACTTTTCTTCTCCTTGATCTGTTAGAATATTGGGCACTATTCTGCATTCAACCTTCACCTTATAATGCCCACCCCGATCTGACTTACAGTTCAAAGACAATGAAAGTGAATAGTCCAACTAATGTCTTTTTCAAATCTTAATCATGAAACGTTCTGAAAGGGTATACTTGTCACAGAGAAACAAATCAAGCTTGCTTTCCAATTACTGGCCTGTACTAATATATTACCAAATCAATTCATACTTTCAAACAATTGGTTTCTTACTGCCCTAGAATAGTTAAAAACATATTTCTCATTCTAAATAATAATGCTGATTTTGCCTTTTGGTCTCTGTCATGCTAAGACTATGAACAAGGACTTGTTCAATTATGCTCCATACATGTAGGCTTTACAAGATTTAGCAAAACTTTGCGTCAGAGTTTCTTATAGTTATTGCCAGACAGTAACAAACAAAACTCCTTATATCTTTTTCCTAATTCACTTTACTTTGATTGTGTTTGCGTGATTTTGTCTCTAGTCAACTCAATATTCAGTCTAATTGTGATCCAGGAGAACGGCAGAAACTGGATGTCAAATTAAATCTCTTGGTATCTAAATGTGACAACCAGTGTTATAGCCACGGTGGGCAGTAACCCCACCAGGCTACACAGAACAAAGTTACACTGTGCTGCCCAGCACAGATTTCCCCTCAATTAGAACCAGTGTTATAGCCACGGTGGGCAGTGCCCCCACCAGGCTACACAGAACAAAATTACACTGTGCTGCCCAGCACAGATTTCCCCTCAATTAGAACCAGTGTTATAGCCACGGTGGGCAGTGCCCCCACCAGGCTACACAGAACAAAATTACACTGTGCTGCCCAGCACAGATTTCCACTCAATTTTACTTAAGCAGTGATGGCCCCCATATCTAAACATTAAGAATTGGGTTGAATTCCTTCCCCATGGTGGACTAAATTGGGTTTAGAGCCCTCAGAATTGATCTAGCTATAACACCAACACTATTAACTCAGGCCTGATACTTCACAGAGGCAACAAAGGCTGGTCAGTGCCTTGGGCGCTATAATGCTCCAGGCCTCCTGTAGAAATTTTAAATTTCTTAATAAGTTGTCCTTTACTGAAGAGAAACGTGCTTTGGTGCCATTGCCCTTTCAGAAACAAAGCATACAGGCCTGTTAACTTCACCAATGTTATGTAACAGATGTTAAATTTGCATCAGGGATAAAGAATATAAATTGTTGCCCCTGGTCATTGCCTTAGGGCTCATAAGTTGTCCTTTACTGAAGAGATACGTGCCTTGGTGCCATTGCCCTTTCAGAAACAGAGCATACAGGCCTGTTAACTTCACCAATGTTATATAAAGATGTTAAATTTGCATCAGGGATAAAGAATATAAATTGTTGCCCCTTGTCATTGCCTTAGGGCTCATAAGTTGTCCTTTACTGAAGAGATACGTGCCTTGGTGCCATTGCCCTTTCAGAAACAGAGCATACAGGCCAGTTAACTTCACCAATGTTTAGCAAAAGGGACAATAAACACCATGGTTGTCACGTAGAGTTACCAAGAGAATTAGTTTAAACACCCCAGTTTTTGCAGTGTAGTGATTTTTGCAAATCAAATAAAGAGTTATGTTAAAGACATGGTTAAGCTTGGGTAGGGTTCAAAAAGAAACAGAAACAGAAATTGTGGGAAAAGAATATTAAAATCATTAAATAAACAGAACTTGATACAAATCGTTGTTTTAACCTTGTCTTCATGCATTTCCTCTATCCTGGCAAAGGAAGAAAGGAAGGGGGGCATAAAGTATTCAAAATTATTAAAATTCTCCTTTTTTTTTTAATTCACAGTATTGCGCTTTATGCAGGTTACTTTATGATTTTCTGTGGGGAACTAAAGGATTTGAATAAATAAAATCCAATGATAAACCATCTCTTTAATATAATATTAATTTAATTGATAAATCTCATGGCTTGAGGCCTTAATATTTGTTGAAAGAGAACTTCAGAATCAAAGGTTGGAGAAGTCAGTTTGTTGTATTTTTCTTATAAATGAGATATTGTTATCAGAAGGCAGTTGCTGGATTCAGGTTCTTGTGATGATGGTCATATGAACAATGATTCCAATCCTAACTGCACAATTTAATAGCAAAACAAAAACAACAGATGCTTTTCATGTTTAGGGATGAGAAATGTCACACCTTTATCTGACCTAAGACTATTTATGTCAGTCTGTTGAGAAAACTAGCTGTTAGTTTTCATTAGAATTCATGTACATTGATCTACATGTACTTATTATGTAGTGCTGAGGATACTGCCCTAAAAAGATTTTCCCTCAGTCTACAACTGGTAGAGCTTTCAACAGGTTGACAACTCTTTGTTTCAGCATACCGTCTGAAATGTTGATTTTAGTTTCAGACCATTTTGTGAGCAATGACTCTCACCCCTGACACTTTAAACAACTTTATAAATTTGTAATGACTTAGATTGAACAAATAATAGTTTGATTTTTCATCAAGCGTAATTTATTCTTATCAAGCATAATTTATTCTTCTGAGGAATTCTCTCATGGCATTTTCAGTATGTAGGACAATTATAATTATACATTTGTTGGGATTAACATCAAGGCATATATTTGATTTGATTGGTTCAAGTGAATTATGAATATAACATACCAAGTTGGTACAATGATTGTCAAGATAATAATAGATCTGACTCTTGGATGCAAGATACCATGAAGCAATAATGGGGGTAGTCTGTAACTGGACTTAGGTTCTTGTGGTGAAGATCAGGAGAATAATTAGTCCGACTCCGCACTACCATAATCTGCATCAAATAAAAGCTGTAAGAGCTGTCAGAACTGGACTTAGATTCTTGTGGTGAAGATCAGGAGAATAATTAGTCCAGCATCTGACTGCAAGATATCTACACCAAAAAGGAAATGAAGATTACAAGAAGTTGGTAACTGGACCTAAGTTCTTTTGTTGATGATCAAAAGGATGGTGGGTTCAAATCCTGACCTGTAGACGGTTAACTTGAAAAGGAGATCATTATTACTGGCAGTCAGTGTTATGGGACTTTGATTTTATTTATCTAATCTTGAAAGATAATCAACAACAAAAGATGCTTGTGTTCCCCTTAAAAATATGAAACGTTACTGAAAATGCTCATACACACTTTAAAGGTATACTTGTTTGTTACATTATTTGTGTGATGGAAGAGTGTACAGTTGCAAATGATGACAACAATAATGAACCATTGAAAAGAACGTCTGGGTTTTTTTGTGGAGAGGAGATGGGAAGAAGTTCCATGAAGAAGATGAAGTTCCATGAAGAAGATGGAATATTTAACTAAATTATCAAGTTTAACGGTTCGCTGTACTGTACATGCCATGAGATTTTCTAGCAGTTCTGAATAGTCAGGTTTGATAGCATAAATTAAGTTAAAGGTACATGTAGGGTCATAGATAGGTTCATGTAAATACCCTAAAAATGTAAGACCATAAGAAATAATTGGGAGAAGTACTGAAGTTGGTGATAATATAAAACAAGTTGGAGAATTAAATCCCTTTGAAATAGTGGGTTTTTCCCCCTTTTTTTCCTTCTTCCCCCCCCCCCCAACAACACAGATAAGTTTAGGGTTGGTGTCTGTCCGAGAATGTTGTGTCTAAAATGCAACTGGTATTTAGTGTCACTTTGTTGACATTGGATGGATTAAACATTTATGTGAAAATACAGTAACAGTTTGTTGCTGTTTTCTCACCAAGTATACACTGCATCAAGCTGAAATTTTCACATGTGGCTTTCATTCTATCTTTGTTTACAATTTTGGGTAAAAATCAGCTTAATGCTGACAAAAACCACTCTATGACCCTACCCGGAATGTAATGTAGGCCTATCTCATATTATCTTAACTTTCATAGAAAGATAATTCTAGTCTACCACATAATTTGAAGATAATACACTGTTGTGTCCCTCAACAAATTTGAAAGTTCAATCAGAAATACTTCCTTATAATTACTTTATAAATACAAAATATGTCCCCAGTTTCCTGGGTTTCTGAAATGGGCTCTTGTACATGCTTTGTGGTTAACATTCTACATTTTCTAGCAAAGTTATAAAAGAGAGAAAAAATAAATTATTAACAATCTCGTTACACAGTTGCAAAGTCTTATATAATTTTCAAAACAAAATAGGATGGCAGATGTTTAGTTGATTTCAATAAACTGACTATTTGATCCCCTGTTGAAGTGTAGTAGTTAACCCACAGCAAATCATTGATTACCTTTTGAGTGCTATCCTGGTCACATGCTGTTTTAAGGACTTTGTAAGGGTAGCGGGTAGCAGGAGCTACTTTAGGATTTGACACTCCTACCCACGCGATGTTACAGGTCCACTTTCCCTCAGTGGTAGTACCTGGTTGGGCCCTACCCGGGGTAAAGGGTTGTTTGCGATAACCAAAAACTGAACATTGTAAATGTCTGGCTTCTTGGAAAAAGGAGATGTCAAAGTATTGAAATGGCAATCTGGGACTACAGCAGCCAGTGTAGAGACTTGTTGAAACAAGAAGAACGAGATTAGAGCCCAAACTGACATCTACATCAACTACCCCAAAGACACACATTGTAATGAGACAGCTAACATTGCCTTCAGAATAAGAAAGATTGTCAAATCAAGAAAAGACTTGTCATCATCGTTACTGTATGGAGGACATGGGTGCAGGAGTTACAATGAAAAACACTTAACCAATGGCAGATTTATGTATCCATTGATAACAGCGGATTGATGACATCAAAATCCTTACAAGCTATATGTATCAGACCTGCCCTGACAGCAAAGCACTGACTTTACCCAGAGTGGGTACCCTGATATCATTTATCACAGGAGATCATTCAAAATGTAAGACTGCAAGTAGATTCTACTAAGGAGCTGTCACTACAAAACATTTAGACCAATGGAGGATGTACGTATCCATTGTTAACAGTAGAGTGATGGCAGCAAGATCCTTGCAAACGCTTTGCATGAATTCCTTCCATACCATCAATGCACAGACTAAAGTGAATGGAGATCCTTCAAAATGTGACACTGCAAACATTCTAGTCAAGGAATGAAATCACATTCAACATCAACAGAACTGTTCTCAGTAGCTACAGGAGACCTATTATAAATGTAAGACTTCAATGTGCTGAACAAGGAATGGAATGAAACTGAATAACATCAATAGATCTATGACATCAGTAGACCCTTCATAGTGAGTCTGTGATGTAATGATATCATGGAATGGAGTCACATTCAAAAACATCAACACAACTAATCAAGATTCTTACAAACGTTTTGTCTGAACTGTTATCAATAGTGAGTGGAGATGAAGGAATGCTCAACATCACACCCAAGACAGCGCTGCATTCTATCATCCATTCCAATTAAACATTGTAATATTAACTTTTGCATATGACCAGGATAGCTGTTAAAATATATGTCAAGATGTGCCCTGATTGTCTTTAATAATTCTAACATTTATAAAGTAGCTTCAAATGTTTTTAAACCTGAAAGTTTTTAAAGTTTCATTTAAGGGGAAAGAACAAGATAAATGAATTGTATTCAAAGTTCTCAAAATGAAGATTTGCTTTTAAATTTTCTACCTTTAAGTCAAAATAATGAACTTGGTTCTGTTTGATAGAAGTCCTCTACTTTGAAGACTTTAAGTTTGCCTCTGAAATGTTCCTTTTGTAAAAACAGATTGAACAAGGTCTACATGATCACATACATGTATGGGTCTTTGCATCCCATAATTTGTACAATTTCCCTTTCAATGAATATTTTATAAAACTAGGAACTTTCAGGTTCTTATTTGGATTCACAGGTAGACTGAATATTATGTAAATTGACAATTAAGAATTAAATAATTTTTCAGATTTAAAATTTCATCACTTGAAATCAACCCGTTTCGTTTAGATTGAGAAACACATGACTTCCTTCTCGCATGAAACTTAACATGAAGTTATTATTAAATTCAATCCTTCCTAATGTTCATCGTCCTATTTATGACAGAGATAAAAAAGTCCATTCTGGCCTATCATAACATGGCTTCTTATATAGCGCTAAGGTCCATCAGGACGTGACACTCATGTCGCTTCAACATTATGACCCATGGTCACATGGGCCTTAAACCATTCCTTACACTAGCTCAGCTCCCTGGAGAGTATACAGCCTGTGCTGCTCCAAGCTAATCAATCACATAAACCACCTCTGCCCTCACAAGTTACCCATTTACTCCTACATGTAGGTGGAGAGAAGCTTATGGTTAAGTCACTAGTGTCACAATCGGGATTCGAACCCACACTCTGCTGAACATATACACCAGAGCTTGAGTTTGGTGCTCGTGTCTGTTCAACCACGACACCCCACGATGATACTCATTAGGAATATATCAATTCATTTCATTTCAAGATATCTGATCATAACAAAAATTATTCTTTACTCAAAATACTTTACTCAAAGATTTGTTTTGAAGAAAAAAAACGGCCTGACGTTTCAACCCTAGCACTAGCAGAATATTTCTCAAAGACTAAAATTGTTTTTTTTTTTTTTTTCTCAAATTCTTTTCTTCATCTGATGCTTTTTACCTCTGAATAACCCAGTTTGATTACTACTTGACCGTGACAAGATGAGCTTCTAATAATTTCCAATAGATCTTTATTTTCCTCTCCTTTCTTCAACTGTAGCTTTTATTTGTTTTAATATTCAAAAACCTTGTGTCTATGTGTGTATACCAGTTTGGACTCAAAAGTTTCGAAGTAAAGCCATAAAGAACATAAATTTGTTTACTCCATAAGTTATGCCAAATGGTTCTGTGTACATTACATTATGGTCATAAATGTCTCAACCCTTGTCATGCAACCACAACATGGAGGGGCATTACACTAATCATTTATTACTTACAGCTCTACACAAAATCAAACCCCAACAAATTATAAAGTGTTGGAAAGAAGAGGACGTTCCCTTTATTCTCATCATTGATCATGTTTAATTATTCAAATCAATAGCACTAGGCAGAAATTGTTTGCCTTGATTTTTCCCCTGAAGATTTTGGATTATATCAAACAATGTTGATCATTAGAAATTTTTGATATTTTGATATCATTAAAAAGGCAATGTTGTTGTTAAAAGCGTTTGGGATACATGACGGATGTTATGGCATTTTTTATAAATTGCAGAGGGATTCAGACTAAGTTATGTTATGTAGACTGGACATTGTTCAATTAAAAAAAAACTATTTAAATTGTCTGTTCCTGAAACACAGCACAATGAAAAAAGCTGACAGATTATTTTAACGCCATTTATCATTACCATTTTGATTTGAAATAGAGGAGTTTGAAATTCAACCAGGATAAGATAAAGCAGACAAAGGCGGTGTATACATCCAACTTGGTTTCCCTCTTGGTTTTTTTTTTCACTCTAATTGTTGTTTTTTCGTGTCACTCTCTGAGCGGTTTGCAACCTCAGGAAAAAGCACTGTTATTAATGGTGTTTTTAAAATATTATTAATGAAAAATTGATTAGACAAGTTGTTTAAATTAAACTTGTCCAAGGCTATTTATGGAGTACAAGATTGAAATCGGTGTGTAAATTGTCCTGTCATATGAAGCAGCTTACCAAAATGAGACCCTGACAATGTTTTTGTTAGTTAAAAGTAACAGGCATGCAACGATTCTGCATTTCTGCAGAATTCCGCGTTTTAAATAAATGATCAGCGCAACATCGGCACCACATTGACAACAATGTACAACTATACAAGCCATAATGTTGTTATTACTAAACATGTAAACAGGTACAAAGTTACATGACAGTTTGTGTCTGTTTGACACATTTTATAGCTCACAATGTGTATCAAATCACGGTGATTTAAAGTTTCAGGATTACAGTTCTCACAATGAGTTGTTATTTAGTATTTCTTCTTGCGGTACAGCCTAAGACTCCTGATATTTTTTTTTCTGAAAAGCTTCAAAAATTTTTTTTTAAATCCGATGCCGAAAAATTAGGCTTGCAAACTCAGCAAGACATTTCTCAATACAATCCTATGTGCTCCACAATACACTGAATAAGACTCAAGTGAGAATTGCTCAAATTACATTATTGAATTATTGAATAAAACATTCCACTATTTACATACAAAACTTACAATATGAATTTAGTCTTGAGCTGAGGTCAGTACGACTGGTACTAATTGCAAATCAAATTTAAACTTTCAACTGGTCAAAAAAACTTCCTTCTTTTATAAAAAAATTCAAAAAGACTTGCTAAATTTGTACAAGTTTTCCAAGATTTGTAATTTAACGACATGTTTTTTCTTTATTATACTGAAATACTTATAAATTAAATGAATTGATTTTAAAAAAATTACTCACGATTGTAGCTGAATCCTCCGACCTGTCTTCCTTTCCAAGCTGGCAAAATAAGGCTAAAAGCCTACAACAGCTGATAAAAATGATTAAGCTTGCAAAGCTTGCAAAGCTTGCACAGCCAAATTTCAGGTTGGTTTTCCAACATATTTCTTTGAAAAACTGTGGTTTCCAAATGACCATACAACCACACAGCAAAAACAGGTTGTGTGCATCCAGCACAAGCTCTCATCAGAAGGATTGTGTTCACATCCCACTAAACTCAATTGCTCTACCCCTACCCCCCTCTTGCCATTCATTAGCTTACCCCCTCAGACCACACTAGCACAAATCTCTTTCTTATTTAAACTTACCTTTTGAATATGCAATGAAGTTACTGGACCCTAAACCTGAGACCATACAAAATCTGGGTACAGTACTACACAATAGACATGGGTTATGTACAATCATGGTCAATGGGTTCTGGACAATTTATAATATATACAAGGGGACTAGGTACAACATGCAAATAAGAAAATGAATATTCATAGTAATTCAAAATACTGTGTTTTTTTGGTGACAGAATCCCTGCTGCGATACTATACAACCATATTAGGGCAGGCAACAAGGCTTTTATCAATGGTGCAATTTTTTCGGGTTAAAACAGCTACCTTATTTGTAGTTCAGCAGCTGTGGGTTATGAAATCACAGGGGAACTTTTAACTTCAGATTCAATGTGTATCATAAATAGAGAAGAATGGAAATTAAGCTAAATTGAGCACATTTACTTTCCAGGTTGTACCATCCATCCTCAATTCATATCTGACTCTCTCCTCGTACCTCAGATATTTTAGAATATTACAACCACGATTAACTGCCTCAACTGGGTCAATGATCAGAGTAATTTAATAGTCAGTATTGTATATTTGTTTGCTTGAGTTGATTTTATAAATGAAGGTTTTCCATTGTAAATGTGTCAAATCATTATGGATTTGAATCGGTTAAGGCAGGGTACAGGATTCAAACATTCAAATAGAACAAAGATGTCAAACGTCACTCAAATCTCACCTGTTTACGAGAGTTTTACTGTAAAGGCGCCATGAGCAATAACTGTTGGATAGGTGCCATATAAATGTTACATACTGAGGTTAACAACAATTTTGTCAAAAACAAATCATTATGATCTAAAGAAAGAAGTGAAACTCTGTTTTCACAAACTACATTGTAAAGCTAACTATTAATTTGCAAAAAGTAGATTCATAACTAATAAAAACAACAGCAGTAATTGAAACTTCCTCACAGAAATTTGTCAAGCTCATACTTACAAATTTTGTTTCTCAAACTGGACAAGCTAATCTGGAAAGAGTACATCATGCACCTTAAACCTGTACCCTGCCTTTCAAAATATCATCATTTTGAAATCTAACATGTTGATCTAATTTTGTTTACAGTTTAGCGTGTGATGCCAAGAGATGAGTTAGATGTGGATGGAACAATTCTTGCTTATTGATGATTGTCTGCAACTGCCTCTTCTAGTCAACACTAAAGCTTCAAAGCAATGGGGTCTAGTCCATGTACTAGAATGGTATCAAATAGCAAATCCATGTCAATGGGAGGAGACTTTGCACTTTTGTATATATGTGCAATGTATTGGCAGAACACTGTTTAAGAATCATGAGTTACTCACCAGTCAAACTTGTGAATAACAATTCTCTCTCCTTTAAAACACCAATTGATGAAGACTGTTTGAGCTTTATGAATTACTCACCAGTCAAACTTGTGAATAACAATTCTCTCTCCATTAAAAACCAGTAGTTGAAGACTGTTTGAGATATATGAGTTATTCACCACTCAAACATGGAAACAACAAGGCTTGGAATCAAGGCTCATGGATTATTTCCATCCTATATCATGTGATGTCAACACTTTCAAATCAATGAATATTTGAAGGCACAACTCTTAGTTTCTCCCATATACTTCATTAGATTCTCATTGACATGGATTTGCTTGACATTGGTTTCAATTGAACAAATAAAATATCACATAAATAAATACAAAAATCAAATTCATGCCAGGCACATGGTAGGAAAGGCCTTTTGTTTAACCCAGATACACTGTAAGTAACAGGAAGTCAAAAGGCGATCATCTTTCTTTGAACGTTAACTGAAAGTTTGACGTTATCATCTTACACAAAAACATGGAATGAAGCAGCCTCTAGTGACAAATGCTACAATTTTGTAATTTCTGTTCTGGCCAAACAGAAATTACATACAAATGGTTATCCAAGCAGGTAAAAGGGGATCTTAGCAATAAGTTCTCTTCGGTTTGGGTTAAATGTAAACAAGAACCTTTTGGGGTAACTTTTCTCCATGTGCCTGGTGTTAAAGCCAAAGCGCAGCATCCTTTAAAACAAACAGACATTATAAGTCCCTCTATTAAAGCAGTAGTTGATGAAGACTGTCTTGAAGAAACACACAGTAGTGTGAAGATCTGCATGTTTGAACTTGAGGGTAGGAATAACCCTTTAACACTATCGATTAACCAGAATGAAAGATGGAAAGTATCATTACTGTCTTATTATTCCAATCAAATGTTTGGAATGAACTTGTCCTCCTATCAAAGCAGGTGCGTTTAGTGATGAAATATACCTCAAAAACACTTTCTCTATACAAGATGAATGCAGATTGTCTGACACAGTCAGTTTTCTCATTCGGTTCTCAATTATTGGCATCATGTACCCCCCCCCCCCCCTAAGTGTGACTTCATTTTGTTTTTTGTAAAGTCAGGAATTGAGTAAGGATGCTGCACTTTGGCTTGTTGTAAATTGTGTTATAAATTATGTTGATCCTTTAATTATCATTAAGTGAATATTAGTTTGCCTGATTGTGAATTGCTTAGAACTGGATTGAATTGTTTGTTGAAATATTCTTATTTAACAAAGAAATGTACACTGGCACATCGTATTTAGTTTGTATGTTCTAATTCTATATTTTCTGGTGAATTTTTGAGTATGTTCAGACGCAGTCTGGTATAACAACAATTCAATATTACAGCAGTGAAGAAATCCAAAGTACTGAGCATAAACTGCTAGATAGCAAAGCATTGTGCATAAAACCACAAGTGTGTGTAACAGTTGTTTAAAAGCAGAGTACATCAGTTTGTGGATGCATCCGATGCAAAGCATTGCATTGCATCACTGTATAACAGGACTGGACCACTCTGGATGAGTCAGAACCAAACCTTAAGCACTGATAGGTGCTTAGCTAATTGCTTACGGGCAGCTATCACAAAGCACTGATAGGTGCTTAGCTAATTGCTTACGGGCAGCTAACATAAAGCACTGATATGTGCTTAGCTAATTGCTTACGGGCAGCTATCACAAAGCACTGATATGTGCTTAGCTAATTGCTTAGGAGCAGCTACCATAAAGCACTGATATGTGCTTAGCTAATTGCTTACGGGCAGCTATCACAAAGCACTGATAGGTGCTTAGCTAATTGCTTACGGGCAGCTAACATAAAGCACTGATATGTGCTTAGCTAATTGCTTACGGGCAGCTATCACAAAGCACTGATATGTGCTTAGCTAATTGCTTACGGGCAGCTAACATAAAGCACTGATATGTGCTTAGCTAATTGCTTACGGGCAGCTATCACAAAGCACTGATATGTGCTTAGCTAATTGCTTAGGAGCAGCTACCATAAAGCACTGATCTTGATCACTCTAATCTCAAGAGTGAAGGAATTATTCTCAAGAAGTATCAAATTGAAATGTTAAGATGATACAGATTCGACACAACTCTGATTTCTGTGATTTAGCAAAAATACTGCAAACCTGCATTGACTGCAATTAAACTCATTGCCAATCTAATACTCCCTCCTCCCACTGTCATGTATCAAGCATTGAGCTGACAACTTTAACCTTCGATAGGTTCTATAACAATGCGGTACACACACTGGTCATTTGTAGAAAACACTTTGTAAGAGGAAAAAACCTTTACATGTCAATGTCATGATTTGTAATACATACGGACAGCATCTTTGAAACATAATTGATGCAGATTAGTCTGGTACCAAGACTTGAATATATCAGGAGTACATCTTGAAACAATTTACTCACTTTTTAATTTTAAAATCAGTAAGGAACCAATGATGGTGTGTGTACCTTATAGGGAATGATGTGCCAGTGTACAAAGTGTTTATGAAAGAATAAAGGAAACTCTGTTGTGTTTATTTTGTATTTTATTATGTGTTGGGATGGGAAGCATCTGCTTTCTATTTCAATCTTGTTGCAGCACTGACCTTTATCACGCAAACGCCATCTTGTTTTTACTATTTGTTTTCTTCATTCGTCTAAACAAACCAACGCTAGAAATCAATCAGCCATATATATTATTGTTGGTCGATCTGTCATGAAGTAGCGTTAAGTGATAGCTTTTAAATATTGCTTGTCATGTTACAGCGATCTATCAAAACTTACATTCGTGGCCAATCAAAATTATAAGCCCTCTCTAATCACAAATGTGATGGGCAGAGCAGCATTGCCAATGGCATGTACAGACTGCTCTTGCTGTTGATAAAGTCAACCTTTTTGAGGGCAAGTTGATGTTGCAAATACAAGGCACAATTGAACAGTGTAATCCGTTTGTACACAGATGATGAAACATTGCCACCTCAGATCACCTGAGCATTGAACAGAAAGTTCATTCTCATATCAGCAAAAACAATAAGGTTATTTTCTTAAGGGCAAAGCAACGTCAATAAAGATAAGTTATTTTTTAAACAGAAGGCATCATTAAAGCGTTCAATCTGTGCACAGATAATGAAACAATGCCAAATCAAGTCATCCGAGCAATGACCTGACAGTTTAACATCTAATGAATCAACGTTAATCAGACAGTTGTTTCAATTACGAGGCATCACCGGTGTCCTTCCACTGGACACAGCATTTTGTCTGAATTGTGTTGTAAACCGGTTCCATCGGAACCACACATACTAAAAAGAGAGATCTTTACCAAATATTGATCTCACAAGTATCCTTACTTATCACCAATGACACCTGTTTGTACACAGATGGTGAAATTGCACAAATGCAAAGTCTTAGTGTCTATAGTATGCAATAACAAACTGTACAAAAACAAGTTACTTTGCCCAACAAGATGGCGTGATGATAAAGGTCTGAAACACTTCTGGTATTGTTGATTGTGAATGTAAGGGAAGGTACAAACTACGACCGAAAAGGTCACAAAGTTCAATAACCTTAGTTAAAGGAAACATTTTCCGCTAAAACTACAAAGAGTTGTTGGACGACACCTTTTTGTAACACATGAAAAAGCATGTATTGTTTCTCACAAAACTAAAAAATACTTGTGTTTGTCATCTCTAAAAGTTGTCTAACAATTTCAAAAAATTTGTTATTCTGTTTGAGCAATTCAACACAAGAAAAACTTGTGTTTTTTATCTCTAAAAGTTGTCTAACAGTTTCAACTAAATTTGTTATGCTTTTAAGCATTTTGGCGCAAGAAAAACTTGGGCTTTTCATCTCTAAAAGAGTTTCATTATAAATGCAAGAAAAACTTGTGTTTTTCCTCTCTAAAAGTTGTCTAACAGTTTCAACTAAATTTGTTATGCTTTTGTAGCATTTTGATGCAAGAAAAACTTGCGTTTTTCATCTCTAAAGAGTTGCATAATTTCTACCAAACTTCAAACTGTTTGAGCATTTTAAATGCAAGAAAAACTTGTGCTTTTTATCTCTAAAAGAGATTTATAAAAAAGGCCACAAAGAAACTGTTACAATTTTTATTAAACTTGTTAGACAACTTAAAGCTCCTTGAAAAATAGTACCTTCCCTTTAAGTCAACATACCAAAATAGTGCTGCAACTTGTATTGAAATAGAAAGCAGATGCACTATGGGTTATTATTGGGGGGGGGGGGGGGTATTATTGGGGGGGGGGGTTATTATTGGGGGGGGGGGTATTATTGGGGGGGGGGTTATTATTGGGGGGGGGTGCTAGGGACTATAATATGGGGAGGGAAAGGACATAGAGGGCAGCAGAGTCTGAAATAAAGACTAAGTATACACAAATGTTCATGTCTCTTGTTATTTATTCATATGTACTCATGAATATTCATAAGTTTGACCTTTGAACTTTGACCTTTAAAAAAAAACTTAAAAAAGGAGTGGCACCCCAGTGTATGCAAGCCCCCCCTGGTACTCGCACAAGTGTTCCCCGCCCACAAGTGTCAGCAGACCAAGTCAGTGAGTGCCCTCCATCAACACCAACCAGTGAGTGGCTTACTGCAATGTGTTCAGCAGTCCCCAATCTAAGTCTGTGTGGCCAAAGACCCCAATATTGACTGTAACAGGGAAGGATCTAATGTGCTCTAATAATCAGTTTACTTTACCATAGAGTCGGATGTAGTCTATCTACGACTCCCGACATTGCCCATGGAGAAAGCGCCATCAACGCCTACTCTGAAATCATCCACTGTAAAATTAAATTAGTTGCGTCATGGTTTTGATTCAAATCATGTAAAGTATAAACAAATGGACATCATTTTTGCGAGTTTTCTCTGACCATCTTGCGATTTTTAGACCTCTATCCTTACAGCAATACCAATCACGTTTCAAATGTCTCTAATTAATTTCTCTGCTCTTTGATACTAGACTTGAGGGGGGGAGCATATGAAAGCTACCATTTTATGCTTTGAAAGTACATGGAAACAAATTTTCAAATAAGATAGCAACCCAAAATTTAATGTGCATGATACCTAATTAAAATTTATTGACGACTAAAGATCTTATTGTAGTTGTTTTAAAGCCATGCTTTTATTAAACCAATGTGGTTTCTGTTAAGAATTCACTTGGGGTTGAAAAGCGTACAAGTATTTATATGTGTTATAATTAATTATGTATTTCAGTGTATACTTCATGAGCACAAACAGCGACTATTAAGTGTGTAAGGTTATTGTCTCTTATTAATCGTAAGATTTGTTCACAAAATATTCCCGACATTAAACAACTTGTAAAGAGTAACGGTTCATGATCAAAATGAACAGTATTTTTTATTCTTCTAAAACGCGTATTTAAGTTCTTCAATAGTATGCTTACTTTCGTAGGAAGTCAACGAATCTATTAGTGATGTTTTTAGTTTTGGGACGAGTTCCACTAGAAGTTAAGAGGTAAATGCTACGAGACATAAAGTTCTTCAAAAGTATGCTTACTTTTGTAGGGAGTCAATGAATGAATAACGAGTTCCACTGGAAGTTTAGATATATTGCTTAGCTACAATTCAAAAACAGGACTTTGCCAATCGTTAAAGTTATTGTCATTCGGTATATTTTTAAGCTAGAAAGATGTTCCGCTAAGTCAAATTGTTGCCAGTAAGATGAAAATATCCCTACAAAGTTTGAAGTTCCTTATTTTTTGCATCCTTTTTGAGGCAATTATTTAGATTATTAATGGAATAGTTTCGGAGATTTTGCAATAAAAGTTGTGCTTTTAAATCTAAACACTTCTAAATTTAACTGATAATTTGTGTGTGTGTGTGTGTATAAAATGCCAGAGTTAAATACCAGTACTGATTTAACTTGTAGCTAGGTTGGGGTCCCACATAACATGAAGGGTTTGGGAGTGATGCCAAACTCTTCTGCTACTCAAAAACAATGTAAGGCACTCAAATTCATTTGCGCCCAATGTGTTTGTTGCAAACATGCAAACGTCCAAAGTGTTTAATTTTTATTGCAAACAGGCAAACTTTAGTTGAAAGTCTGTTAGTATTTTATTCACATTTATTTGTGTCAGTTTATGAATCTTGATAGTTCGAAGGTAGAACAAAGAGCTTTTTACGCTGTGTCCTTGTCCCAACACACATGTTACACTGCTATGTAACGTATGTTATGAACGTTACATACATGTACCTTATTCATACATGAGATGATCAACGTACCAAGATAACTACTTGTACATGACTAAAATTACTCAAACAACAGATCACAATTTATGCTTTCATTTATGCCTTATGGCAATTTTTCTCCATTTGGACGTCACTGGATCAAGTTTCCTGTTTTGTTTGCATGCCCTTACATGTTTTTGAGTAGCACATCTGTAATGTATTCCTGGTGTGCCACTATTTGGCACCATTTGTGGCTGTATTTATTGACGAGTGGTGGCAACTGGCGGACCCAATGGAGATTCAACACCTCGGTTGAATCTCCCCCTATTCAATGTCTGGGGCACTCTGTGCCGGAAAGTCCTGCCTCCTTCAAATAGGCCTCTACCTATTTCATTTTAGTGTGTGTGTGGGGGGGGGGGGTACAATATTTTCCCTTATCAAATTCCCAAATTCTTTCTCTTTCAGATTGGGTTTCTTGTTTGTTCCAACTAGAACAACTGTTTCCAAATGCTTGTTTCGTTTTGCAACTACTTGCACATGCCAATATTTTTTCTGGCCAATATTTGCAGCTCTGGTTTAATTATCATAATCTGTACTGTGTATTGCAATACATCGTACAAATAACCAAGATGACAAGCTGGTGTCTTGCACAAACTTTTCTAAACATTGTGCATTAACCGCGGTTAAGTAAAACTTTGGTTTGGTGTACTACGATATCGTCACATCAGTGCAAAAACATTGTATCTCCTTAAGTAGCATTAACGATTCACGCAAGTTTGAACGTTTTAAAAGTTGTATCTCACTTAAAAGAACCAGGATGTACCAACAAAACCAAAAGGCGCCAAGATACAACAAATTTATCATGTGTTTGCGCGCGAGATGACTTTTACAATTGAGATATTCTGTTGTTGCACTGACTGACAAGGATATTTGTACCATAATCATCCAAATATGTCAAGTTCAAACAATTGTTTCTGTCAACATTAAAACATGCATCGGTAGTTGCATCACTATTTCCCTTTTTAGATCTGCCAAACCTACCCCTCCCCCTTCTTTCTCAAGACAGGACCTCCGGCAAATTTAACCCCCTCTGTTTTTCTGACCTTGGATCCGCCCCTTTTTAGTCTGCCCCTCGGTAGTCAGGGATACTAATGGTGCCTTTGATCGATACAGGGTTTGCCAGTCCCGCCTTCTGATTTGTCCATGGTAAGATTAATTGATGTTTTATGAATTCATATACTGTACACATTACTATACATCCTCATGTGTATCGGAGTATGCTGTATGCATAACCACTATACACTAAGCTCACATGCAAACCTAGAAGCAGGCCCTGGGGAAAAGCTACACTATAACAAAGTTTCCATACTATTTATTGATCTAAGTTCAACAAAGAAACCTATATTCCTATACTTTCCATTAGAAACATAAACATGTTTGTTTTGTTTCGTCATGAGTTGCTTAAATTTATAATTTATTTCCTTATGAGACCATGCAAGTCCTGCCCATATTCAAATTTTTGGCTCCATGTTACATTATGTTTCCTTCATTAGTCACCAACTTTGTTTTTTACAAGGGGGTAAAGAGAAAACTACACACACATTTCTGAACAGTGTTTTAAATTTTTCTCTGGAGCCAATTGGAGAACTTATTACAAACAGCGTATCAGCTGCTTCACATGTTTAGAGCAAATTATGCCGGGACTCAAGGTTTTCAAAATCCAGGGTTCCCAAAATGTTTTGGGAGAGATTCCTAAGAGAGCTATTTTCCACATTGAATTATGTCAACTACTCCTAGGTCTTAGTTAAATCCACAGTGGGTTTAATTACTGTCTCTAACCACTGACTTATCTTGTTATTTCAAGCGAGGGTCTCAAATGTTGCTTTTTACTACATGTTCTATCAAATATAACCGATTCCTGCCTAAAATTATAGAATTTCCCAGGGCCTGCTCTAAGTTGTAATCGTATGCTACCCATTGTCTACATAGTTACATTCTATAGCAACGCAATTCATACTGTATATTGTTACTGTACCATAGACTTTGAGTAGCTCCCTACATGCTGGACGATCTATCCTACACTCATTTAAATTGCATTCTATTGGAATCACTGTTTGATCATTTAGAATACTGTTTATTACTTTTATTCTGGTGTCCAAAGCACACTTAAAACACAACAAACAGATTTATTGTCATATTTGCCTACCTAGAGCATAAAATGACTCAAATATCTTGTTTTGGCTGTCACCAACGTAAGGATGATAAAAGAACTACTAGTGCTTGTATTATCCCCATCTTCATGTTTAAAACTTCCATGGTGCCTGTAGTCTTGCTAAATTATCATTTTGTTTTCTTTCTGGAAAACCTCTCAACTAAATTCCTTCTCTGAAACTTGATCTCTGTATCACTATCATACCTAGTGTGGGTTTTATGAACTGAGCATTTTCCTGATTGTGCTTAAAACTATTATTAAAAAATCATAACCATCAGGGAATATAGCCTGGTAGGATTTGGACCCACAACCTTGTGAATGCAAGTCTTATTTATCCAGCAGGATAATATTGAATACCAAGTATCAACTTAACAATCCTAAGTGAGCTATTTCTACTTCTCATCTACCTTGTTAACTTCAAAGCTATACCACCCACAACCTGCTTGATGACAATGACTTCAACTAAATTGTGCAGAACTAAAAGAAAGTCAGAAGCTACATGTTACTGAAGGTGAGTCCTATACAGGCAGTATTAAGTACCATCATCTACCATATTTAACTGGCTGTAGTTTTCCTATTTTCAGCAGCGAATCCAATCTAATTGTTACTGACCTGATAAATTATCACTGTCTGTCTTGTTACTAAAGTACAACAAGTGGCTAGTTATGAATATTAGAATGTCTGAATAAAGGCTGTATACACCATTGGTATTGAGTCGCCACAAAAATCCCCTAATCCCTCTATGTTATGTTTTAAGATTTTACAAGGAATTCTCAAGTTTGACGCACAGCATTGCTCAGAATCCAATTCATTTCTGTGTTTGATATGGTTCTACAATGCACTTAAAAGACAATATTTCCCCTTTGAGTGTGTGAGAGTGTGATCTTTCCTTGATTCCACTAACATAAAAACCCATCATAATTTAAAGCTTTTACAGGCTGCCTTTCTAATGAGTTCTTGGATTATTTCTATAAGATCAAGAAATTTGGCTTCAACATCAAATACTGTACTGTTTCAAATCTATGAAGATTCGTAATTATTTCTTTTGCAGGCAGCCTTTATGAGTTACTGGACTATTTCTGTTTGTTCAAGCTACTCAGCTTCAAAATTACAAACTGATAATCATTCATTTTCCCCTTGAAAAACATTGAACAGATACTGTTTGAGCAGTGATCTTTCTCTCTTAAAAACTGTTGTGGTGTTCCTTTCTGATTTGGCAAAGACCAATGGTGTATACAGCCCTAAAATGCATGGAGCTTAGTTGATAGTCTTCAATCAAAGGATATTGACCTATTGTCATTTATCTATGCGTCTTGATTATGACCAGCCTGATCTAAGACAGAGGGACATTCCCAAGTCTAGACCATGTGACACAAGCTTACATTTCTTAGGCCCTCTATACAACTCTTGCTATAGACCTTATGCACATAACGTTATTTGAGTAGAGTCCCCTCAGCTAGAGATCAACAGAAGGTTGCTCATTGGCCCATTCTGTGAGCCATACATAGATGTGTGTTTTCTATTGTTTCATCATTGCTTTACCTCTAAGATGTTAGGACGTTACTGCATAAGGTCATTGCTGAGCAAAGATTGTTGTTTTCTTAGAAAGGAGTTGCACAGTTTGAGCTTTATGATTTGCACTTCAGTTACAAACACTTAGATAATAGGGTATGTTTACCTTTAGATGTTTCAGTTGTCTAGAAGATTTAATATGGTACATGTGAATGCACTGTGCATACACTAACACTCTCATGTAGGCAAGTGGACATATATTTGTATGTTTTGATGCTCAATATTGTGCAAGCTGCTTAATGGACAATGTAAAGCTTTGTTAATGTACATGTTGATATGTACATCAACCTTTCATCTACTGTGTTCTATGTAAGACGCAAATTGTTTCCCTCGGAATATGGTCAAGATGCAAATGACAATAGGTCAATACCAACCTTGTTCCAGTTGTAACCTTTTTTACTTTATAAACATGGGACACTTCAAAATGTGGTTTACAAGTTCATTTTGTCAGGTTTGACCTCAAGTATACATAGATGGTATTTTGGAATACCTTTATGACATTCCACGATGGTAGACCAAGTAATCTATTGATAGATTGACTAGTGTTGGGAAGTAAACCAACTGTATCTACCAATCTCTTCTCTAGAGTTCTTCACCCAAACAATAATTGGTTATGGTCTTATCTTTGCAGAGAGCACACACAGTCCAAAGAGTCTACTCTTGCACCAGTAGGTGTGATGCCATAAGAAGGTAGATTGATTCACACCCATACAGGAATTCCAATCATCGTTTCTTTGCAAACCACTCTAGTTAATATGGGCTGTTGGAGGGAACAAGGTTGGAACAATACCAAGCAGGGTTTTTATGATGTCCTGAAAGTCCTTCATCTTTAAAATTCTGACTTTGTGGGGAGAGTCAACCCTAGCAGTGTGCCATCCAGATAAGATTGAGCCAAATGTTTAGTCATTTGTTTTAGTTAAAAGTACTGGCTACTTAGAATAACTGCAGCTCCAGGATGAGTATGAGAAGCTCAGACAATGGTGAATTTATGAGATTCAAGAATTGATGTTGCTGAGATGACCAGGGGTAAGGCACTTTCAGCATCATATCAACATTGAGCTAACAATTGAGTCTTGTCTTTGTAATTTAATGAAACAAAAAGAGCGAAAATTTAGTTTAAATCTGCGACTATCTCTAAGATGGTAGTGAAAAACAGATTATGTCTGGGGAAAAAAGAGACAAAAAAACACTTTGAAGGACTTCCAGGACATCTTTATCAAAACTACTGTGTACTTTTCTAGGTCCAACATGTTTCCATTTTGGAAAACATGAGGCCTTTGCTTAACTTTAAATTTAGACCAAATTTATCCTTCCAAACAGTGGTTTGGTCATTCAATGCCCACAAAAATTGAGTTAATCACTCAACCAGGCCTCATCAGAAACTTTTAGAAAGTTTGTGACCCTTCATGAGAATTTCAAGGCATGGCAGGATAGGATTGATAGTACATGTAGTTGAGTACATGTACTCTAGATAGACTCTACTCAAGTTGAACGGTTTCCCCAAGAGAAAATGATTTGCTGTTCATGGTTTGACTTCAGTGGCAAGCAAAAGGGATTCTGTTTGCATAATTTTGAGCTTGAATCAAGTTGTTAAAACTTCACAAAAAGCACTCACTATTCACAGAGTGTGATTTTACAAGGGCTCAGTGCCTGCTGCAGCCCATGATTTCTATCTTCTTGTTTGGACTGGCATCTCATTCAATAACAACCAGCATCTGTCAGGATGGTTTTTATTTCATCATTGTTTCTTTGTGAAAGATTCCATTAGTTTCAAAGAAATATCAGCTGGTCTTTTCACTGCTGTAAACAACTGTTACTTTTCAATAATTTGAATAATTTCAGGTTTTTGTCTGATGCCTAAAAGATTTGATTTGTAACCTTCAGATATGACCATGCCTTGATTCCATCTTTAAGGTTGTTACATTCTGGCTGTAACAATCCTCTTGTTGTTTTCATACAATCTTGTTTTCCTAAGACCCTTAATGCTTGGTATTGCCTTTGATTGAAGACTATCTGTTATGCATACTACTCCTAGATACACATTATTGAGGATGTATAGTTACAGTACATGAATTCAAACTTCAACTAAAATTACCATGGACCTATCTGACAAGACTGGGACCCCCGTATCGGACACCAAAGTTTCCATGACTACGGGGGGACAGACCTCCACCACATCGCCCCATTTACAGCCCTAGTTAATAGTATGGTGCTCTCCATCTACACACCAGGTCGTTTTGTTTTACAGATGTTTGAAGAGTTTGGCATCCTATTTTATCCCCTATGTGGGACCTTGTGTTGCAGTCTAGCCGGAAAGGTCAATATTCAATTGTTGATTTATTACTTTCCAATTGTAAAGTAATATCCCTGTTTAAAACTTCATTGTTTTATGACTGCAACACTCTATTAACAATTTTGTAATTTTTAGGGCTACAAGTTAAATACAGTTTAAAAGGCCTCTTTTTAAAGATTGGTTTTTAATCTTGGTATTCTAACACACAACTCCATGACAACCAAAATAAGGCTGATGTCTAACATAGACTGGTGCCTCATAATATGGTTTCCTCTATACTGGTCAAATTTGAGTCTGGATGTCAGACAATGTTGACCTTTTTAAATTCTGTTCAGTGGAACAGTGTAGGAAACCTTTATCAGGTATTTTTATTCAAGCTGGTGCTTTTGGCAAAAGCTTTTTGAGTGAAAAGATTTAGCACAAAATAGTTGGTTTTAAATTCACCTTGTTTTGATCTAATCTCCTGTGAATGTTTATCTTCACAATTGTGGACAAAATGTCTATTTTATTTTATATCCTTTATAGCTTTGGAACTATTTGAACATCATAAAGATGTTCAGAATCCAATTTGTATTTCTATAATTGCCTCCTCTTAGGATTTGTTGTTAAAGTTTGATTTTAAACTTACATTTTCCAAGCATGACAAGGTTTAGATATTTTGTTGGCAACATCTTTTGTGCCAAGTTGTTAAAATGGCAACAATTTGAACTTAATTGGAGGTGGATTAGCACTCTAGATTTCCAGAGGCATTTCAGTTTTTTCAGTAAAAATCTTCAGATTGCTTCATAGTTTCCTTTTTAATATTTTAAACTTGTTATTGTTTTCAGTATTCTTTGCTGCCTACTGACAAGTGTCTATTTAATGATCATTACATGACCTACAGCGATTCTTAAGAATTGATTTTGTGTTTTCCAAAAGGTATTGACATTTTCTGATTGCATTTCATGTACTAGCTAAGATGAAATTGCCTATTTATTCATCAGAATTTAATCTAGATAGTGTAGTTTATTACTATTTGTGCTCATGAAGTAGATTTGTTTTTTGTATTTCTCTAGAGGAACATTTTCTAAATAGTTGAATTAATTCATGCACTAGTTTCTTTGGGCTTTTTAGATTTTGAGGTTTTAGATCAGGTAAATGTTTGGATCTCATTTTCAGAGATCAAAAGTGATTTGGGGGTTGAATATATAATGCAGAGCAGAGAGAATAAGATGGAGACATTATCTACATGATTTGGCAAGCTGAGGTAGTGACTGTTATCACACAGATGTCAGACCAACTCTAAATGTGCACCATAGGTTCATATTTCACCGTCATTGATCGTAGACTCATGAGACAACTCCAAGTCCAGAAGTTACAGTGAGAATTTCAGAGTAGGAGTTGAAGGTGTTCTGTCCATGCACAATGCCTGGAGTAGTAGTAGACACATCGTCCTCTATGGAAAGAACTGGTTATTAAAGTTCAAAAGACCCTACCATGTTGTAGCCAACTTTGGTCCTTGATTCATCCAGACTACATGATCGGGGAAGATGACACATCACAAAACAGCCAAACGCCAGTTAAATGCAGACAGAGGGCAACCCACCGACCAGCCTGCCGACACCTGCGGGCAGGGAACACTCGTGCGAGTACCAGGATGGCTTGCATGCACCAGGGTGCCAAAAAGGGGAGGGGATACATTCATGAGCTGTTGGTAGAACACAGTTAAATGTTTCATTAGTAACACTGCATTGGATTTCATTGAACAAATTCGAAAAAGTGGAATGTTGTATATGGAACATGGAGAGTAAAAGGAAGATCCAGAATATAAAAAAAAAAAGTTTTGGCAATCATTTTGAAATGCAGCAAATATGAAACAATCTTAGGGTACAAGACTGGTTAACACAAGAACTGCCACAATATGAAACATTTTGGATAGCAAACTTGGTAAAGTACAACTCTGCCTAGTCAAACGTGAGGAGAGCCCAGCTAGTTTCAGTGACCATCTCACTACCTTTTACCAATATCCCAATCTCACTGCAAAGATTGGCCATAATGGAAAGACAAATCATAAAGTGTGTGTCATTTAGGGGTTTTCCCTAACAAGTGTCAAGAATGCATAGTTTGGATATGTTGATGGAATAATCATGCATTTGGGAGAGTGCTGCATTCTTGTCAATTGACGCTTGTTTCCAGCTGGAATCAGCGTCAATAATTGTTAATATAAGAACCACATCTTAACGCAATAAGTAAGTAATTCAAGGTTTTTTTCACTTTTCAAAATTATTGAATTTTGTGTTTATCATACAGATTTGTATTTAAAACACTGTGAAAAACTAAGAGTTCCTTTCTTATCCTTCTCATTCTGACCTGTCATCTGACAAAATCAGTAGAGTAATTAAAGAGAGTATTACTTGTAACAATGTATAGGAGCATATATGAACACTGTCACATCAGCAGATACAACTAGTGTACATGAATTTAAATACTTTGTGTTTTCAGAAATATGAACAATTCATGTATCACCAATCTTGTATCCAGCTACCAACATGCACTCTTTGTGTTTCCCCTAGGACTATTATTTTAAATACATAAACCATTAAGGTACAGCATTGGTTACAATAACAATACTAAATTTGAATTCAAACAATAATTTTATAAGAGAGATCACTTGAAAAGGAAATACCTGGGTTTCATGGAATAAATATTTAAGATGTTTTCTGAAAATGGCAAGAGAATGGCCAACCCTTGTGTCAAAGGGAATGATGTTCCATAGTTTTGGACTCACTTTTGAAATGATCTAGTGTTATCTGGCAAAAGTGGTAGTTTTAAAGATACAATGTTTGTCATCAAAAGTTGAACCTGTCCAAAAACAAATCTGCCTTGTAAATTTGTTCTTAGTAAAAGTTGTTTCTATTTCTATTTATTGTAATGAGTATTGGTAACTTATCTCAAAAGTGTATGCCTGTAGATTGGTGTCAAGAAAAAGAAAAAAAAGAAGAAAAAAAGTTTTAAAACTTGTGTATGTTTTCATTGGAGATTGGTTTTGGGTAACTTTTCAAAAAGTATTTTGCCTTAAAATATTTGAGTATATCATTAATCAATTACAGACTGACCTTGGTATGTACTTCATTAAAAAGCTAAATCTTAACTAAAGTAACCAATGCTGTACCATTTATCTTATATATACCACATGCTTACAATAAGATGGATCTTGAGCAATGCATGGCATTTCCCGCAAGTTTACATTTTGTACCAGATTTTCAACATAAAAAGCTAACATTTGATAAAAGACAACAGCTGAAAAGTTGTGAGTTGCTCCCCTTTTCCCCAAACAAAAAACTTAACCAAGTTTTCATAATATGCAAGATTGAATATTTTTGTTCTTTTTAACCAGTGTACACTTTTTGTGCAGCAAGAAGTCTATGCTCAAGACCTATTTGTTAACATGTGGTCACGAGTCTTATAATTATATAAGCCCCTCACAATAATTGCTTGTATCAAATAATGTACTTTTTGTTTTGTGCAAATCAGCTTTCAAATGTACCACTTTCTGGAAAAGTGAAATCGTTTAAGTGTATTCCTCAGAAAGTTTCTGTATAAATTGACTTTTTGTCAATTAGTGGTACCTTTTAAAAAATTGAATCGTACAAATAAACATGTTGCTCATTTATTAGTTCTATGGTTTTATGTTGACCTTTTTGTCAACCATCGGATTTTGTGCTACCTTTTTTAAGGAGTAGAATTGTTTGAGCACATGTAATGCTAATTTTGTGTACTTCATGGTTGAACCTTTAAATTTGTTGGTTTTACGTTTTAGGAGATTGCAGTAAAACATCCAAACTTGTTTTTACAACTTATATCATTGGATTTGATATTCATCAGATAGGATAATTTGTCCTTCATTGCATCTTTTACAATTTAACCTTTTACTATTTTTTGTGAGGGGCTAATAAAATTCATACAAAGTAAAAAATTCAAAATTATCCTGTTCAATTCCTCCAGATGAATGTCCATATTCTGCTTCACTATGACCCCAGGTGACCTCATGTCACTCTGGGGTCAAAGAGTTATCTATAATTAATGTTCTGCATCTCCACACAAAGAGCAAAGTCTCATATCATGTCATCATGGTGTCACTTAAGTGTTCCATTAATTGATGACATATAATACTTGGCCTAAAGAAGCCAAGAAGTCATTCACAGATTGTTAGTATCAACAAAGAAACGTTCCATGCTTTTAACACTGTTTGATGAAAATGATGAACACTGGTTGGATTTCCAAGAGTCTTTGTAGAAATCACCTCCTCTGTCAATTGCCATCTCAGTCTGATGGCCAAGATCCTTAGTTCAGTGTTTGTCTGCAGTATCAAGAAATGTTCCAGCATTGACATCTTGTAGATGCCTACTTCCCAGTAGTTCATGGTGAGTGCTATCAACGAGAGGTGAACAGACATCAAAGCGATCCAGTTACATGTAGTCGCCCTGTAGTCACATAATTCCCTGAGTTGAAACAACAAGCAGTAGTTCATGGCAAGGCGCTGGGCAAACAGACATCGAAGAGCTTCAGTTAAGGTTGTGTTGGAAACTTCACACTAAACACAAGAAAGGAGCGGTTATAAGTTTTAACTTTTTATGTGATGTTCATGTAATGAAACTTCACTCATTTTTTTTAATGAGGAAGTGCTTACTTCAATTAGGCCAAACCCCTTGTCCACTGAAAGGTGCACAGGTTCTATGAGACAATCTAGATCTTATTTAAAGGCCGGCTACTACAGAATGCTCAGATATATTAGTTGTTACATTTTTGTAATAGATGTCACAGTAAATAGGAAACAGAAAAAAAAATAATGAGTCTCTTACCTCACGCTTAAACATGGTTAAAATGTTTTTTTTCTCCGAAACACTCCAAGCCAACTTCTGAAAAAACGTGAGGTCAAACAAGCCCACGCGACAAAGGAATTATGGCTTCATCAGTGCTATTTGATGTGGAAGATAGCGCCCTCAATTGGCCAAAGCTGGTGAACTGTGCACAAACGCAATTGGGAAAAAGCGCCAATGACGTCGAAGGGTCATTGCATATCATTATCATAGATAACCAGTTTTTGACTCTCGACTGAAAAAGCCGCGCGGAGAGGTTCCTTTGTTTACTTGAATTATTTATTACTAAATGCAAATTTTTAGAGTAAAATGGTTATTAACCAGTATATACGATGTCTATTTGGCCATAAAAAGGTAATAGTTCAAACAGAACAACTCTGTTTTTCTTAATGTTTCTGATTGAAAATAGATCCATGTAAACCAATGTGTTGAGTAAAGCTATGTCCAGCTTGAATGAATAGTTTTTTTTGGGGAGGCTTGTCAGCTTTACTTGCAGCTGAAAAGCTAGATTGCAAAGGATACAATGTTTTGAGCAGCAGGTTTGCGAGGGAACCTTAGGCACCTAGCCACATCAATATGCCAGACATTCAAAGTGTTGGAATTTTCCAGAGGTAGGGCTAGGGAGTGTGTATTGCTTTTACTTGCCATCTTTTGTTTTAATTGTCACTACTATTTTAAAATGTGTACTGTAGAGCATATATATTTTTTACTTTTCATGAGCTAGGTCTGGGAGGGCACATCTTTTTAATAACAGGTTTTTTTCTTCTTTTTGCCTTCCCCTGGACGGCCTGTGCTTGTTTGAATTGTATTGTCCGAAGAATTAAAATAAATTTTAAAAACTTTTGTTTTAAATCTAATCACTTGGTCTTGTAGTCTTTTTACATATTTCTGAATGGTGTCCTTTGCATTGCCGACCATTGTGGGGTTCTCAATTGACCCTACACAGAGAGAAACCGTTAGTTTTAAATTAAGTCACTTCGTAGGTCTGTACTCGTTTACATATTTTAAGCATTGAGAGCAGTCTCTGCTGTACTTGAGTTCAATCTGAGTTTTAAGTGCAGTATACATTTTGTACCTACCTTCTAAGGTTGTGTTATGAGCAGTTCATCTTGGCCATCATTAGAATCTACCACTCGATGTACTCCTCCATGGTTTGATCATTTCAAATAGCAGTAGATGTTAGGAATCTGTCTGGGTCCAATAGTGCCAAGGAGTTCATTGTATTTCTGTGATGCCTCTACATCTTCAGTTTACTGTCACATGTTGCTTGTATGTTGAGTCCACCTCATGATGCTTAGTGTGTCATGAGGAATGTTGAAAAGTCAATCTAGAAGAAAGGAAAATAAACACAAGATGAGTTTCTATGCATGTACCATCACAAAGGTTCAAATACAACAAGTCTGACAGTCTTGCACCTTGAGAAACTATACTGCACTAATTGGGACCCAATCTCATGGCTCTGCTCAGTGCTTAACAGGCTCCCACTCGTGCAAGTCAGAAGTAAAGAATCGACGTTTGCGTAAGCAAGGAATTCTGTGCTTACATCAAGCTCATGGGTTTGCGGGGAAGTTAGGCTTGTGTTGGTGTGTACACTCCCTGATTCCATCCCAAATGCTAAAACCCCAATTTGTGCCTACGCCCCCACCCCTTCCTTCTCGGCCAGGTTGGACTAAACCATTCTGTGAAAGGGGTGTTACAAGGCAGTACGGCAGTGTGTGGGCGGCGTCCATTCAAGTAAATAGCTTGCACGAGTGGGAGCCTTATAGTTTCTAGAAGTAGTACTGGACCAATCAAACTTCACAGTTTGTTACAGAGGTATAACAGTTAAATTTGAACACCATCAGACTATCCAGTCAGTTGCTATGTCACATGATAAGGGGCAAGCTTTCGCTTAGTTGCGATAAGGTATACCCTCCTCACCACAGCGTAGTGGGAGGGTTACGAAGCATGCTCAAATGTAAAGGGCGACATGGTCAAACACGTACAATTTCGACAGCTAGTCAACAGATTTGCTCTATTTTTACTACTTTTGAAAAACTTACCAGATCCCAGAGCGAAACAGTCACAAATGTCCCAGGTTCTATTTTGACCAAAAGTAAAGTGTTGAACAAATCGGGAAGTCACAAAATGGCGATGCGACAGGTTAAAAATAGAACCAGGGAAATAATGTGACTGTTTCGCGCCTGGATCTGCTAAGTTTTTGTCCTTTTTCTTCAACATATCTTTTCAATTGTGCTTTTGAGTGTTATTCATTAGACATTGAAGATTAAGTTCGTGTTCATAGAATTTGTGTCATGATTTTTGAAAGTGGTAAAAAGTCTAATGTAGACTTGTTTTCAGTTGTTCACAAGTAATGGTTTAACTTTTTAAATAAAATCGTGGAGGGTGAGAAATCAGGACAATCCCATTTTTAGGGTCTTCAAAATTCAGAAACCAGGACTCTTTGGAGAAAACCCAGGACAGTTGGCAGGTATGCCTTTATATGTTGAGACACATGTACACCTAGTGAAAAGAATGGTCTTTGTTTAGATAACAATTACCAAAAAGGGGTCCAGCCAGTGCCTTTATTAAAATTAGTAGTTATTTCATTTACTTTTTAGGTAACTCCCTCCCTCTCACCACACACAAGTGGAGGCGAAAGTGTAAGGCCTATGTTTTTTATTGCATAAATTCTAGAAAAAGAAAACAAAACTTATTTGAAATTGTGTCTGATACAGCCTTTTTGCCCAATGTGCGCAGCGTGATAGCCCACCTTGTTGGGCTGTTAATGGCTCTGGTTTTAACATCGGTCTCATCACTATCGCCATTACAGCCCACCATAAAACGATACAAAAAATGCTAATGTGGTGTAGTTTGATTGCTAATTTCTCCCATTTAAAAAGGTCCTATTCTACTCCAGCGTACCTCATTTTATTCCTTACATTTGTGGCATTACTACGGCGCATCACAGGGCTTACTAAATGATGACTTTGTCCAGATGTGATGATTTGAAAATTGGTCCCCCTAAAAAGTGTACAAAAATTACAATTAATGTGACTCTTTTAATGATTCTCCACCTGTTAAACGTTGGCGCCCGGCAAAACTAAATATATGTATTTTGGAAGGTGACGTGGCGCTGCGCGCTGTAGCTGGAAACTACCATCGCATCACCTCATACATATTACCTGTTTACCTGTATACCTGTCATATTTACATTATTATTCATATTTACTTTGTACACGCACGCAAAATAATTGATAAATCAGCGTAGCCGTACCGCGTCATGTGACGTTACCTCTTGGATATTCATGACTTGCAAGATTTGCCTGGTGCCCCGACTTCACACGACCAACAAGAGGAGAATCATTAAAAGGTGGCGGCGCCCATGAAAGATTCACGTTAAATGTAATTTTTGTACACGCTTTTTGGGGACCAACTTTCAAATCGTCACATCTGGACAAAGTCAACATAAATTATGGTAAGACCTATTATGCCTCATAGTAATTCCACAAATGTAAGGAATAAAATGAGGTACCTTGGAGTAGACTTTTTTTAATGGGAGAAATTAGCAACCAAACTACCACGCATTTTGCGAAAACTTAGCGTTTTAGACATGTATCGAAGGTGGGCTGTAATGTGGCGACAGTGATGAAACCGATGTTGTTAATAGCCATTAATAGCTCAACAAGGTGGGTTAGCAGCGTGTTAGCCTTCATCAAGGCTGTTGACCTACTGTTCCCCTGCCCAGTTCGCTGTTGCCTTGCTCAAGGCAGTCGCATTATTCGCTCCGAAAAGATGCGCTGTAAACCAACCGGTATACCCTGTTCGTGGTGCGTGCGATCACACCGCATGACCCACACGTATACACAGTCAGAACGTTCGAATACTGTTCACACAAGTCATCGCACTCGTACCACTAACCGCATGCGGAGGCCGTAAGGCCGACAGCCTTGTCGAGTCTGTTTCTTCAGGATTTAATGTGTTGTATTGAAAAAATTAGGGGGGGCTCTTGGACATGCTAGTATGCAGCTCATGAATATGTATCGTTCGTCACACCTATCAGACAACACAAGATGTTAGGCAAATGAATTATTCATTTTGACATCCAATCACGCACGCTTATCATGCTCGCTGAGCGTCCGTGGTGGTGGTGTGTGATGATGTAGAAATGTCTCGTCTTTCGCGGGCATTATGGTAATGAGCTGACCCTGGGAACTCTTTGCTTATTATAGTAATGAGGTCAGTGGCTTCAACAGACTCTACAAGGCTGTCGGCCTGACGGCGCCCGCATGCGGATAGTGTACGGGGGCACTGTGTCGTGCGATGTTACGCAGAGTGAATACGAGTGGGTTTCATACCACGACTTTTTTCGGAGTGAATAATTCGACCGCCTTGAGCAAGGCTTCGTGTGATCTCACAGTGTGTACACGGGTGGGTCATGCGGCACGCACCACGAACAGGGTATATGGGTGGGTTTACAGCAGCGTCTTTTTGGAGCGAATAATGCGACTGCCTTGAGCAAGGCTAGGTTCGCTGCACACGCATGCAGTGCACCAGAAATGTACATTACCATACATTGTACAGCGAGAACAGTATAGCGTAGTCGTGCGTAGGGATTTCTCCCTCGCCGGCCACCATTACAGCAACTACAGCCACGAGCACATGTGTGCGTTTGCTTGCAGAACGTTGTGATTGACATCGCAGCGAGAGTTTATAGGTCAACCGACGACCAATGAGAATGGGTTGTTTGTATACATTAGCAAAATGAGCTCCGCCCTAAATTTTGGCAGTTACAAAACCAGCAAGGCGCTACCTAGGAAGTACCCATGTACCGTAAGTGTACCGTACACAGATGGTACATGTACATGTACAGTACTTATGAGTACATACGCTGTACACAAATTATATGCACTGTGTTAAGTATAGGGGTGCGCTGGCGGAATTCAGTGATGGGGACTGGGATTTTGCAGATTGCGGCTGGCCTTGATCAAGGCTAGCAGCGTGTCTGTTAAAGGAACATTTTGTCTTGGATCGGACGAGTTGGTCAATAAGAAGCGTTGGTAACCGTTTTTTATAAAATGCATCCCATGGTGTAGGTATGTGACAAAACACACCCACAGCAATCGTGAAAGTGTACAGAGCCTCGTTTTCGTTTTTTAAGTCCGTGCACATATTCGATCTTGCGCTGAACACATCGGCAAAAAGGTGCCCTAACAATCACCCTTTTAATGACGTATAAGTTATTTTCAGAAAAGTACACAAGTTATGATAACGTAGAGCACATCTCAATGATTATAGAAAACTAATCGATTTGCTCAGAAAATACATGAATCTTTGGTCATTGTACTTTCAGTGGCACTGAAATATTTTGTACAAAACGGCAGTCAAGTAGTCAACAAAATCGTGTTTTTATGCATTAAAGGAGCAAAATCTAAGTCTTGCCTCCTTGAAATTGATGTTTAGTATTTAATTTTGAGTTGAAATGTGAAGTTTAAATGCAATTTGTAGTTGCGTTCATATTTTTTTGGAATACGTAAAAAAAACAAAAAAACAAAAACAATCGCAACGTTAAATTCATGTAACAGGAAAAAACAACCGAGAATGGTACTATTTTTAACAATTACATTGATGTTTTCACGCCATCTTACTTGATCCATGGTTTCTTTATTTGAAAACTGTTAATATTTTGTCGGAATCCCTGTTAAAGTACAATGTTTGTAGATATTTAATTGACGATAAAACTTACAATACACATGGAAAATGTAGTGGAAGGCCATTAATAAACGAATAAATTTAAATAATTAATTTTTTTTTTTTTTTTTTTTTTTCCTCAGTCCGAAATAGATTGTGTTAAAAAGAAAATAAAGAAAAATTACATGGAACCAATATACCAAATTGCAGAGTAAGGCTTTCAGAACTAAGTATAAAATCAGTACTAAGTATGGGTAGTGAGGTGGACGGTGGGAACGGTGGGTGGGTCTTTCTGGCGGTGGGTGGATAAGTTTGTAGGCTGACAGGCGGTTGGGTTGGTGGGTGGTCAACTGATGATTTAATTATTACTGTTTAATGTTATTAAGCCTATTCTAAGCTTTCCATTGATACCAAATTCATGAAAATTGAACAAAAAATAAGGAAACAACAACATTTTTGGAAGATCTTTTATTCACATCATTTCGGTCACAAAGTCCGATTCACTTTTGTGTTGTAGAAGTTCATTGGACACAAATTAGGCTAACTTGGCAACACAAAAAAATTAAATAACTTTCTTATTACTGGTCTGACAAAGATTATCTTGGTGTCATTTGAAAGGTCCCTTCAAGAGCTTTCCAGCAGTTTCAGTTTCAATGAAATCCATTAACTTTTCATTTTTTTGTCACATAACCTACATGGTGGGGAAGATGCAGTAAAAGTTGAATACAAATATCCACACAAATTTGCCGTGAAATTGCGTGGTATTCCTATCACTGTGCGAACTAATAGAACACGGTCGGCCTTTTATTGGAGTAAAAAACTTGACTCCCATACATTTAATACTATAAATAAATGGCCGACCGTGTTAGTCTATAAAATGAGGTAAAAGGAAAACCGTGCAATTTCGAGGCAAGTTTGTGTGGATCATTGTATTCTACTTTACAACATCTTTCTACCCATATGCATTTTATAACAAACGGTTACAAACGCTTTTCAAATACCAACTCGACCGACCCATAATCTGAGGCAACGTGTTCCTTTAACACACGTGTAACGTTACGGCGGGTAAAATCGCCATTTTAAAATAGAATTCCGCTCTTAACTGAACAATAAACTCGTCATTTGTGAAGGTTTTACAACCTGTGCAAGAATATCAGTTCAAATTTTCAACCACGAAATACCAGAGGTTATGATACATGCATTTAAACGAAGGAAAAGTGTTTATTAATGAAGAAATAATGGAAATTTACCTCGGCCTCTTCTCACTTTGCATCCCAGAAACGCTGACCTGGTCAAACGCTGTCCAGACGCGGATTTCCGAATAACCGAAACACTAGCCGGCTACTAAAGTCGATATTTGAAAGAACACTAATTTTTGAAAACATAACGCTAATGTATAGGCAAAAGTAGAAGAAATATAACGTAAATGGAATCGATCCTTAGCAAGAATCGATTTTTTTTTTTTGTCGACAAGGAATGACGATTTTTCAGGACGGACCCAATTTCTTTGCCTAACAATTATCTGCTAAGCAACGATAAGCAGGATACCAGGCACAAACTTGACATGAGACAAAGTAGTTTGGCAGGTAACTTTTTCCACTAAGCATAGTTTTGGGTTGTGCTTAGCTCGTTTCGAAACCACGGCTTGGGCTTCAGATTCAGCCATCAGGCTAGTTTGGCCCCGCGTGCGGCGTTGTTTTGCTTAGTGTACTTGCACACTGAACTAGGCTCCAGACGAGAAAAGTGGAGTCTGAATCCGAAGCGGAGCCGTGAATTTGAAGGGGCCTGAAACTTGGCCAGGTACGTCGAAAGTGGATTGACCTCATGACCTCGGTCTTGCGCCCTCATCGGGACCAACTTTTTAACATTAAATTCAGATAACTGGTCTTTGATCTCTCAAGTAGGCAATATTTTGGAAATAATAGTATTTTTTCTTTAAAAATAATCGAATAAATAAATTAAAAGTGACAAATAAAAAATCAGCATCGTTTAACGTCATTAGACTTGAACTTTCGTCGATCTTTGACCTAGTTTTTAGTTAACTTTAATTTCTTCGTTCTGTTGTCTATGGCACATTTATATTTATCTATTTTATTTATTTATTTTCCACAGCACAAGCGCCAAAATTGGATGGATACAAAAATCATTAGATTATACAATTTTATTTTATAAAACCTTTATACAAAAAATGCGACATATCTCAGCAAAGAAGCTGTTTTGTGAGGAGGGGTTGGTGGTGGTATTTAAAGCCAGTGCATGGTAATGCACTAAACATGCTAAGAATTAGCAGGTAACTGGGTTGGGGTCCTGTTTCTCTTTTTTAGTTTGATATCTGTGTGGTCGCAATTAAAGGCAGTGAACATTATTGGTAATTACTCAAAATAGTTATTAGAATGAAAACTTATTTGGTCACAAGTGATGGAGAGCTGATGATCGTATAACACATTGTGAGAAACGGCTCCCTCACTGAAGTCCAGGTCTCGAAATCAAGCATCTGAAAGCACACAATATTTCGTGTGTTATGTTCTTTCATTATTATCTGGCAATTTCGACAACCAATCGAGCTCAAATTTTCCCAGGTTTGTTATTTTATGCAAATGTTGAGATCCAGAAAGTAAGAAGACTCCTGGTCTTTGACAATTACCAAAAGTGTCCAGTGTCTTTAATAAAAACTTGCTGACTAGCCGCTGCAAAACTTTTGAAAACATCCCAAATTGGAGCGCCCCTGTTCAGTGTTACTGGGTCTATTCGTTCCTTTTCTTCATTGGGTTTGGCTGAATGGACATTAACAACACTTAAATGTGCATAAATGACTCACTAGATTTGTGAGGTTGCAAATGGTATGGTGCCAACAGGTGTATTGTGGTGAACCCTGCGACATGTTTAAGTTAAGCATTGTCATGAATGGCAAATTCCAATGTGCCATTGTTTTTGCTAACAAGCCTTATATTTTGTTTAATTTTAAAGCAAATACACATCCTAAAACCTAAAGTGTCATTGAATTTATTCCATTCTATTTCAAGCAGAAAAAGCAGATTAAAAAAAATGGTTTTACTAAGTATAATTTTCTACTATCAAAACATTGGAAAATATTATTGCGTTGTCCACTTTTTGTCCTCCATATTATGGAGCCTCACGCAGCATATTGGTTGGGAATGTATTGGCCGGTGAGGGCGCTATATAACTTGGTGAAAGTGGTCCTTGTGGTTCAGGAAACACAGTTATGTAACAATGATGTTATAAACTACAAACAACACAATATAAGGGAGTGTTCTGATCCAACACAAAATAATTGACCCCAACAACAAAAGTCTCTTTTAAAACTGACATTCTGTTTTTTCCCCACGTGTGTTTAGGAAAGCAGGAATTTGGGGCACAAAAGGCGAGCTATTCGAGTCGGTCAATGCAGATGTTCTGTTTTACGTCAGCATTCCAACAAGGAATGCATTTTTGGGGTGCCAAGTTGGTGTTGTCATCTCCATTTAGAAGACGGTCAATTGCAAGCTGAAAGTCTGACTATTCCAGTATGACTGTTCGTGTCAAACGTCTACGTCTCTATCTGTCTGTTTGTTTGGGTGTGTGTCTCTGGATTTCTCTTGTACTGCCTCTTTATGTGCGATATGACTTTACAGAGCCCAGTGCAGTGCCTAGTGCAGAGGAACACACGACCCGTTCCTCAAGGGTTCATGTTAAGAAAGGTGAGATCTTCAGTGAGACCATTTTTTTCGGTTAACCCGAACTCTGTCAACAATCAAAACTTCTTGCAAATTGTTTTAAAGTTATGACCGTTGAAAATTATATTTGATTATAATACTATTACATAATCAGAAAAAAACACGATACAAATTACTAACTGATTACAGGAACTAAACAATATCATTCTTGATCTTAGCCACTTCGCTCACGATGAGTCTATAGTAAACAAAGACCTAGAATACAATTCATGACCCCACCCCGAATAAAACTTTTAAAAAAACGTACGTTAAAAATTACCTACAAAATAAATGTACCTACGGAAAGAGAAGAAACAAATTGCTTTGAGAAAATTAATGCAAAACTTTCTTTCTCTCTTATACTACTGGCATATTCTTATAAATTCCACAGACAACGATCTCATTAATGAAAAAAATGGCATGTTTTTTCCGTAGTGCAATTTGATGAAGACATACTCCCTCAATGTGAGAATCCACCAACCGAAGTCAACACAACTTTCTTCAAGTACATGAGAAGATTTACCGGGCGCAAAATGGTAAGAACTAAAACATGAAGATTCTTTAGCTCAAACATGAATTTTCAATCGTTCTTATAAAACATTATGTTGATTAAAAGATCTTTCTCTGGTTTGCTTAAAGATGTTATACACAGCCATCTACCCTTCTGATGGAACTAAGTTACGAGGCCGGCGGAGGGGTACAGAAGCAAATGAAATCATCCCATCTAAAGTTGTATCCAACTTGAAAAGCATGTATCAATCCGCACTTAAACACAGGTTAGTAAAAGCTTTGTCTCAGTTTTGTTCGAATTCCAATCATCTATTGTTTTAAGTCAAGGCTTGAAAAAGTTCCGACAAAGAATAACACTTATTTTGCCTGAAGGATCTAACTCTCATGTCATAACAATCATAGCTGGTTGTATTCACCTGCAGAGGTAATGAATTCTCTACTTTAGCTTGCTGCAGTGTAGATATTTAAAGGAAAGTTTCATCATTGTGTTCTGTTTTTAGGAATACTGACATCGATGTATGTCATGTGGAGAGAACAACGTTGTTTTCAAGCTTGGTCATTTATTTTATAGATACGGTGAGATTTGAAGTTTTATCTTTTCCACGAGCATTGTCTTTTCGTTTTGTATTTCATTTCTCTAGAAAACTTGTTTCGTTCTGACAGTAAAAAGTATTCCCAAATCGCAGCTGTGTTCCCTCTTAGGCCCCTTATCGAGACAGGTATTTTTTTCCACTTTCATTAATATTTATTCTTTTTCCCCTTTTTCTTCAGAATGATTTATGGGAATGTGTTTTTATAATTACCGACTTTGTTTTCCCCCCACAGAGGTCTTCAGACAACGCGAGTGAACCGCAGATAAAGCATTTCGTTTCAATTCAACATGGCGCCCTCTGTTGTCTTCCAGCCTACAGAGTCGATCTAAGACGCACGGTGGTTGTCGTGGCAACATCTATGAATCTCGGTCCAGCTTGGATACGCCATTTTATCAATGAATTCTCAGAGGTTTTTCAAACTTTCACTCTCATGAAATCAAGAATATTTTAAAGATATAAGTTGAGAGTCTTAAGAACCGAGAAAGTGCTGTGGGGTGTGATCCGTGATTTAAAATACAGTTTCTTGAATAGGCTGGTATAGCTCAGTTGGTAGAGCGCCGGCACGTTAATCCAGAGATCGCAGGTCCAAATCATGCCCTTGTAATTTGTATCTATATTCAACCCAAAATTGCATTAGTTTCATTATAATAATCATCAATCAAACTGTTCAATATAGTAATCTGGGGTAGGAGGTGTTCAATCGGGGTTGCGGACACTTTGTAAGAAATTGTAGTTTAGAAGGAACGTCAAATTTATACAACTCAAAACAATATTAATTGTGTATGTTTTGATTTGTAATAATTTACAGATCATTGAGCAGACAAAAGAGCAAAACTTCCGGATTATTTTGAGCGACTTTACGAGTGGGCCGAATGATATACAACGACTATTTGATGAATCTATACTGAAAGAGAGGTAGTTATATAACCAATGTAGAACATGTCAACCTTACAAAATTGTTGCTGCACATAGAACTACAGATCACATTTTACCCGGCAATTCGACCACCGGCAACTATTAATACCTTATTATTATTGTTAGTGAATTACCAAAGCTATGAGCTTCCCTTGCTGTAATGTGTGAAAATTATTCTAACGAATTGCTTGATTTTTTTGAAGGGCAAAGGTCATCAATATGAATATGCATTACAACAAACCAATTGGAGTTGAAAAGGCTGTAGAACTTGTGCAGGTAAAGTATATAAAACATTCCTTTAAATAACAATGGTTATTACCAATTATGTGTCAATATTTATATTCACAAGGATGACTTACAACTCAATGTCTAAAATAATATGGTTTGCCCGTGCTTAACAATGTATAAATCTGTCCTCCCTCATAGGAACAAGTGTATCCATTATTTATTGTTTATTAATTTACAGAATCCAGATGACATTATCTTCTTGTGTGATTTTCACATCGAGATTCCTCTTGGTTTCATCAACATGATTCGCAAGGTAATAACATATTAATTATTATTTGTATTTTACAAAGATCTTTTAACGTGATTGTCTGATGGGACCACATACACTGTTGCAATATTCACTAGTATCTTATAGAGATAACCAACTGCCATGCAGAAACAAGGCAATTATAATCAAAGGTTGTAACGGTAGGGAATTCTAAACAAAGTCCAATTTCCCTCTAGATATTACTTCGAACAGGTAGCCTTTAAAATGTTTCGCATTGAGGGGCCATGTAAAAACATTAAATGAACGTTATCTCGAATTGGTATGAGGGTCTATTTTGTTTTAACTTCCTAACTTTTCATCCAAATGAAGCACGTGATCGCAGGTCACATGGTGTTTGCTCCAGTGGTTGCCAAACTAAATGAAGAAACTTCAATTCAAGACAAAGAAGGTAAGGAAACATCTTCTCTTTACGTCATGTTATATTCAATAGCTTAACCGATATTAAAGTGACAAAATTTATCGCGTCATCTCATGAATAATTCAACAGCGTTTGTTTGATTTACCAATAATTAAGTAGAAATCTTTTATTCACGTCATCTTATGAATACTCAACGCATTTGTTTCTTACAATAAGGTTTCTGGGATTATAATGGTTTCGGTATGCTGGGAATCTCAAGAGCAGACTGGGATGTGATTGATGGAATGAATACACGTGATTTCAGTGACCAATGGGGAGGAGAGGATTGGGATATGATTGACAGGTAAAGTGAAAAATCGGGATTTTCTTTTTGAGTAAAAACGACATTTTGATTCCAATCCATTTAGTTCATGAGTTGCTTTCACTTTTAACAATTAACATACGTCATCATGATCACAATTGAATTGATCACATTTTTGTAACAAACGAATTTAGAGTTCGATGATTATTCAATTATTTAGAATTAGAGTTTTATACTATTTTGTTTTACTGAGATGTGGACAAACAGTCCAAAATCTAAAGGCAATTGTAGAAAATGTTCGTTACTTAAACTGGTCTACATCCGAAATGCAAAAGTGAATGGTGCAGACATATCTACATGTGAGTTATTTTGTAGTATCAGCCTATTTAAATCCAACATGTTTTCCCCTTTATTTTTCCCTCCTAGGATTATCAAAATGGGGATCCATGTAAACCGTCTGCGAGTTCCAGGTCTCTTTCATCATTATCACAATAAGATGGAGATGTGGCCTGGTGGTCGCGCTGAATTGGCTGAGTTTTAATCTCAATGTTTCGCAATTCTTTCATTCTAACTCTAGTTAATTAGTAAGAGGCAAGGCAGTATGGCCCAACTACATGGGTTTAAAAAAAATAAAACCCAAAACGCCATAGTGTAATAAGGAGCGGTATACATGGAATTAACAAGAAGAAAACATAAAACTAATGACAAATTCCTCGAGTAAAAAAACTGCCCCAAATAATAGTTATTTTGAAAATTACCCCAATTATCACAGATGTTTTCTAAATTGTTGTTGCAGATGATATATTGGCTCCTATATATTAAAAGTGATCTGATATTTTTCTGATCGCGGTTTCTTATTTTCATACAAACTAAATCTATATAGTGTAAACTGAGTGTAAGCTGAGATTAATAAATTAAGTGGAAACAAATAGAAGAAAGCAACAAGGTATAAACACACGTTAACTTAATTGTTGGTGTTATTAAAGTGTTGACTATCCTAAGGTTAGCACTATACATCAGCACTGAAGCGCTTTAAGTATTATTGTATATATAATTTAGACATTAAAAACAAAAGTTACATGCAAAATACTAGGTATTAAATGTCTTAATATCATAAAGATTTATTTCCCCATTATGTTTGAAGGCAGTGGACACTATTGTTAATTGTCAAAGACCAGTCTTCGCAGTTGGTGTATCTCAACATTATGCATAAAATAACAAACCTGTGAAAATTTGAGCTCAATCGGTTGTCGAAGTTGCGAGATATTAATGAAAGAAAAAACACCCTGCTTTCAGATGCTTGATTTCGAGACCTCAAATTCTAAACTTGAGGTCTCGAAATCAAATTCGTGGAAAATTACTTCTTTCTCAAAAACTACGTCACTTCAGAGGGAGCTGTTTCTCACAATGTTTTATACTATCAACCTCTCCCTATAACTATCTAATCAAGAAATGTTTTATGCTAATAATTATTTTGAGTAGTTACCAATAGTGTCTACTGCCTCTAAGTTCAAAACCACCCCAAAGCTGGAGGAATTAGATGTCCTATTTTGTTTCCATATCTGACAAAGTGGCACAATTAACTTGCCTATCTTACAAAGTTCCATAGCAATGGTTGCTACGGTTGAACCACCACCCATTAATATGCTTCAGAATTATGTCTTGTTTGTGTTTGTGTGCAAAATTATACTTCAGAAAAAGTTTCAATAAAAAGCAGAGGTGTAAACGCCTAACTGCAATGTCACTTTGACCTACTAACATCAACCTTTTGATACAGCGTTGATTCAAACACCTAGAGTCCAGTTTAAGTGCAATTTTCTTTCTTTAAAGCAATACAATGATCAAAAATATACTGAGTGCCTTGTCCTTTGTGTTGACTATGATTTGGCTCATAACTAGACATGTATGCCCAACCCATCTGAAGACTGTCATTGTAAGCCTTTAAAGAAATACTTGATTCCAATTTTTTAAAACACAAATTAAAAAATAAAATAAATGTAAAACAAAAATATCTTAAGAATAGACTTTGGCTAAAAATCAAATCAAATTATAATTAAGAAGCAAAGTTATCATAAATCATTCTAATTGCGATTGAATACTTGAATCGGTGCTCAACGAAAATTTAAGGAAAAAACCCCTAATTTGAATGAATAGACCAAGTTGGTGACAGCTAGTTTGAAAAATCACAATGGCTCCTACATCACGTGTCTAGTAAATTGACAATTAATACTTCAAAATCCTCCAGCAAATTTAAACTGAGTTTGATGGATTCAGTACCATCATTCTCAACATGAATATCATCAAACTTGCTTTTGAGTTATACTCTAAGGTTTTGATGAATACGGGATGATCCAAATCAAATATCAACTAGAGTTCACTCGTGCAGTTTGCAAAACATTAATTATTCAAAACGCAAAAGTGCAAAATTCACTGTGCGATACAAAGGGAGCTACATGAAAGCTTAATTTATGTACAATATTAACATTCGATTGCGTTATAACCACACTAAATATCAATCTAAAACCTCATTATAAACAGCTTAATCTGCAGTAGCTTTTTAAAGCATTACATTCTATATCAGGTTTAGACAAATCAAATTTGTTTGCATTTAAAAACTTGGTATCTATTTTTATTGGCTGTTAACTCTGTTCAAAGACTTCACGATGCCCTTTGTTTAACTGAGTAGGTTTACAGTTCACAACTAAGAGATTTAAAAATCTCGAGGTCTACCTCTATCATTATGCCAACAGAGTAAGGTTCCCTGTATTCAACAGCAATGATGGATGCTAATGTTCATTGTACAAAATAGGAACCAGGCTCTTTGCCCTTCTCGCCTCGATTTCAGGGTTACATTTATTTGATAGAGAGAGAATCAAGATCCATAGAAGACGAGTAGAAACTCAAAGTATATTTTTACGAACCCCGGTTCTTATCAAAACTGACTCTTCATCCAATTAATCTCTACACACTCTCTATAGAGGGCGCTATTCAAATGAACCAGTTCATTAAAGACACTTTCCCAAACAACAATATAGTCGTTAAACATAGTCGTTTGTCATTGGTTTTTGCATGTTTTACATTACACCACGGTATGGGGTCTACAAGACGATGTGTACAAACGACTTCAATATGGTTTGGGTTTAGATGTATAAATAGTTGCACTCAAATTGCTTAACTAAAAGTTTCTCAAACGCTGAACCGATTACGCTTTAATTCCACGGAATTCACTTTTCATGAGAGATATATATTGATGATCTCTGCCAAATTGAAAAAATGAAGTCCTTTTCGAAATAACTAGAGCAGAAACAGCATCAGTGAAGTGTGACCTTATGAGAAGTCAAATAAGCCTGCCCATACTAGCCTGCCCATACTAGCCTGCCCATACTAGCCTGCCCATACATAAACACGCTTCGATACTTCAAGTCTAAACCAGGAATAAGTCTTATTATGATCATAGAGTGCTACACGGAGCACCATTGAGTAAAACCCTACTGGATATCCCCAGTTTACACGTAGAGATAGTACCTAGCCTATATCGCTACACTATTGTGTTTAGCAGGTGTTTGCAATTACCAACAGCCTAATTGATCAAGAATAGACCATTATTATCTTGTGTTTTATTCCCTTCCCTTATCCCGCCTTCCTTCCTTCTTTCTCTCCCTTTCCCGTTCTCTTTCAAGTCGTCTTTCCTCTCGTGTAGGTTTCCTCTTGGTCGGTTCAGTCACTGCTTCATCAGTCCCCCGGACACCGCTAGCTTGAGTCCCCGTCTCTTCTCTCTTCCCGTCACGTCCTGGGCGATCCTTCTTGCCTGTTCGATCCTTTTTTCCCTTCTTTGGTTTTGAAGTAGCAGCCACTTCGGATGAATCCTCAGGGTCTTCGGTGTTGTCAGATGGGCAAGGGTGATCGAAATATCGGGTCGCATTTCTGAACTGCTTGGTCTTGGTCCAGATGTGAACGTAGGTCATGAAGAGTTTCTTTCCATCTCGGTGCCCCATCACTAAGAAGTTATCTTTGCCTGGTTGGAGCATACCACAGCCGCAGTTAGCGCCCTCTCGTGTCCAGAATGTCATCTTGTTTAAGTCCTTCTGTTTCATACTGCCTTGTTTGATGACGTTGTATTTATCTGGATCTCCGATGTACTTCTTGCCTTCTGCTGACTCCTTGACATCAATCAGCTTCATCTTGAGTACTAGTCAATTAAAAAATGTGAAACATAAAACAGTTTAAGAAACATGGTTGATTAAGCTGAGAGTATGCAGCCTAAGCTGCTTAGCATGCGCACAAAGCTAAATCAATCACAAAAACCATCTCTGCCCTCACAAATACCCATTTACACCTGGGTGAAGCGAAGCAAATATAGTGAAGTTTCTTGCACAAGGACATACATGTAATGACCAGGACTCGAACCAACCAAACTCAGTCAGACAAATTAAACCGCTGTCAACCACGTGACGTCAAAAAAAGCAAACATAAAACATGCCAAGACACTCTTGTCAAAGTTTCCAAATGGACAAACCGTTCTGTTCATTCTCCCAACTTGAGAAACAAGATGGAATGCAATATCAATTTCTCCAGGAGGGAGGACGGCACAACAGAATTAGCACCACAGGCTCTCCTGTACCCACAAGGTTTGGCAAACCAAAACTCTTGAAAACCTTTCTCCTCATGTTTTCCTGGCGTTGTTGGTTTTAAGGATTTGTAGTTCTTTCACATTCACTGTCACACAAATTAAGCAAATATTCTACAACAGACTGTTAGAGAAAGTCTTCGAGAATGGTTTGGTTTTGTGTCATTCCTTTCATGATCTACTATAGACCGCCAAGTCAACATGACATTCTTGGCAACATTTTGCTTACGGCACTTTTCTAAGGTACACAATTAGCCAAAACCCCAGTAGCAAACTATTGAGTCAACTTGTGTACATTTTCTCTGATTTGTGTCAATTTGCACCCAATTCATCCATCACACTTCACTCAATAATGAAGAACATATGCGGCTGCTGCAACTCACCAAGTATTTGTTGCCCAAACATTTTATGATTAATCAGAATCTTGGCAACAAAATGGCCACCGTCATCGTGACCTAAGGTCAGTATTGTTTTGACGATTGGTTTCCTCATTAATCATTGGGGAAATTCAGTCCAATTGGGCAAGAGGATATGAAGAAACTATCAATGGATTGAACACGTCTGTATTATCTGTTGTCAATCAGGTTTTAATTATTCAAATCATAGGTGATATTATAAACAGACGCCGCTTGTTTTGAGTGTTGTCTAGACCAGACCATGCTCCACCATTCATACTACGACAGTTTGCTTTGGTGTCCCTTTCTATGGTATCCATAGAGGACATCGCCCGAGCTTGAAGAACGTTCAGCCCCCTAACAGCTCCTACCACTTAAGTGACAATTTCTATCCTTTTTACACCAATTAGCAAAGTAGTCCCGTCTTGGATTTACCTACAAGAATGTGTGGAGGTGTTCACATGAGGAAAGATAAAAGACGATGCCGCCCACCGACGGATATCTTAGGGTATGTTCAGACAGCGTACTAACTTAGACCCGAACCGGTCTAACTTTTACGAGCAGCGGGGGGTGGTCGTAAAAATAAAAACCCATTGCGTTCAGACAGCACAGAGTTAAACCCGATCCGGTTTATCTTCGGTTTTAAGAGGTCAAAGTAGACGCGACCCCGTTGCTCTAACATCCGGTTTTATTCATCAGATTCACGCACCGAGTATGCCGATATACTGAGTGCCCCATGCCCTGGATGATCAGACAGGGCACAATTATTGGAGACAAATGGCTCAATCGAACGCGGTAACAGTTTTACCGTTAGGAGGATATGGGCACTTAAAACAAACATGAACACGACTCGAAATTATTTTTTTAAACAAACAAAATATTGATACAAACCGCCGAGAAAACTCACCAAAATATTGTCCATATTCCATGAAACAGAACACGTTTCATTTTTGTGTTTTGTTTTATACCACTGTTTCCGATTTAATAAATACTTTTAGTTTGTACTTCAATCGATTGGAAGTTGCGATCTCTCAAAAGCTGGTGCTGCGATTTTTATTCCGATTCGTTCATAAACACAACTACACACGTGCAAGTTACGTAAATACATGTACTTTGCAGTATTCTCCCAACTTCCCAACAAAGTGGTGATATTGCTGGCGTAGGGAATTTCCCCTACACACAGCCTCGCGCCCACTGCAGTTCATTCTCCTAGATTGAAAGTACAGCACGCTAGTAACGGTGACGGCAATAGAAAGGCACATCCACGGGATCGGTGATGATAACTATGGGATATCAGAGAGTGATCACTATGGGATGGCAGCGCTGTACATGTGAGAAGCAATACAAAAATATGCTTCTTCGCTGCGCTCGTAGTATACGCATGAAAAACAGTTTCAATTTATTGTAGGACACTCAACAAAAAAAGCTTGGAAAATATAATTTTGTTTCAGAATTTAATAAATCATGGGCGTGGGCCTGTGTTAAACTGCATACACCGATGTGATCGAGAGGGTTTCGCCAACTCGGTAAGCGGCAAGAAAGTAATATAAATACTCGGTGCTTTTCAGCATCAGAGGCAACAGAAACCGTATACAAGCACTCCGGGTCCCGGGCGTGTGCGTTGAACCACACAATGGGTCGTCCGTTGTGAGTTAAAACCGGATGTCATTCTGTCCACACGCAGTGTTAAAAGATAAACCCGAACCGGTTTAGACTTAGACCGCCTCGCTGGACGGTTTAAGTTTTGGGGTTTAAACCCGATCCGGTCTAACTTTATTTGCGTTCACACGCACAAAAGTTAAACCCGAACCGGTCTAAGTGGACTTAGACCAACTTTAGTACGGCGTGTGAACGACCCCTTAAACACCCACCCAAGGTTTTCTGAGTTCGCTCTTACTTGAACCACCACCAGTTAGGCCGCTTTCACACCGGTGTGTTTACCACAAATGGGCCACAGTGATACGGCCACAATTTCTCGGTCGGATGAGCTTTTTGTGTGTTGGGACACTTTGAGGTTACCGCATTGCTCCAGGCATAGGTTACTTCCAGACACCAATGGGGCTCCAAACTCATGCATTTTGTTCTTCATTGAGTTTTCTTCTTAAATAAAAAAATAAAAAACCTTTGTCGGCTTGCCACCGACCCCAAATAGAGAAACTAGTGAAGCCCAACAAGGGATAAACTGCCCTTCTTGTTCGGACCAACGGAGTTTGATTTTAAATCCACGTACAGTCCCTTGACGAATAGCTCCAAGCAACTACATGTAATGATATGAAACCTTGCATTGACATTAGAGAATAGACGACAATATTCACGGCGCCTTGTGAGGCAATGCAAGCTGATCCCTAATGGCAGACTAAAACGATACTAAACTTATTTCATGGCCCGTTGGTAGGTACCCTATCCACATGAAGTAGTCAAGATTTAGTCTAAACTTTATTGGGGTACAATAATGACAGTTCCGACTTGGGAATCACTAAGTGATAAAATACATTTCAGACTATTTCATCAAAACATTTTAAAGGAACACGTTGCCTTGGATCGGACGAGTTGGTCTATAAAAGGCGTTTGTAACCGTTTGTTATAAAATGCATGTGATTGGAAAGATGTTTTAAAAGTAGAATACAATGATCCACACAAATTTGTCTCGAAATTGCAAGGTTTTCCTTTTACTTGCGAACTAACACTGTCGGCCATTTATGAGAGTCAAAAACTTGACTCTCATAAATGGCCGACCGTGTTAGTCGACGAGGTAAAAGGAAAACCGTGCAATTTCGAGGCATGTTTGTGTGGATTATTGTGTTCTACTTTTACAACATCTTTTCAATCATATGCATTTGATAACAAACGGTTACAGAATGCTTTTCAAATACCATCTCGACCGATCCAAGGCAACATGTTCCTTTAAAAGGATTATTCTGGAGTCATATAATATTGAACAAAATGTTAACCAAAACCAAACTATTTTACCGAAACGGGGAGACATTGTGTGTCACACGCAGCTTTATCAAATACCGAAAAGCTTTTCGAAAAGTAAAGTTTTGGAATGAAGGAAATAAATTGAATTGTCTCCAATGCTGGTGATTCCCACTAAGGAATAATGGATATGGGAATAAGCACGCGATGGATCCGATCCATTACGACCCCTGGAGTGTAAGACTTTAGAACTGATCCTTGACGAAAAGTTAACGAGCTGGTAAGAAGGTGTTTAGTATCAACAGACAACCTCCATCTCAAGATTGACAAGCGTGTACTGCTACCAGCTATCAATAGACAACCTCTATCTCAAGCTTGGCAAGCGTGTACTACTACAAGCTATCAACAGACAACTTCCATCTCAAGCTTGGCAAGCGTGTACTACTACAAGCTATCAACAGACAACCTCCATCTCAAGATTGGCAAGCGTGTACTACTACAAGCTACCAACAGACAACCTCCATCTCAAGATTGGCAAGCGTGTACTACTACAAGCTATCAACAGACAACCTCTATCTCAAGCTTGGCAAGCGTGTACTACTACAAGCTATCAACAGACAACCTCCATCTCAAGATTGGCAAGCATGTACTACTACAAGCTACCAACAGACAACCTCCATCTCAAGATTGGCAAGCATGTACTACTACAAGCTATCAACAGACAACCTCTATCTCAAGCTTGGCAAGCGTGTACTACTACAAGCTATCAACAGACAACCTCCATCTCAAGCTTGGCAAGCGTGTACTACTACAAGCTATCAACAGACAACCTCCATCTCAAGATTGGCAAGCGTGTACTACTACAAGCTACCAACAGACAACCTCCATCTCAAGATTGGCAAGCATGTACTACTACAAGCTATCAACAGACAACCTCTATCTCAAGCTTGGCAAGCGTGTACTACTACAAGCTATCAACAGACAACTTCCATCTCAAGATTGGCAAGCGTGTACTTGTAACAAGCTGTCAACAGACAACCTCTATCTCAAGCTTGGCAAGCATGTACTACTACAAGCTATCAACAGACAACCTCCATCTCAAGCTTGGCAAGCGTGTACTAGTACAAGCTATCAACAGACAACCTCCATCTCAAGATTGGCAAGCATGTTCTACTACAAGCTACCAACAGACAACCTCCATCTCAAGCTTGGCAAGCATGTACTACTACAAGCTATCAACAGACAACCTCCATCTCAAGCTTGGCAAGCGTGTACTACTACAAGCTATCAACAGACAACCTCTATCTCAAGCTTGGCGGGTGTGAACAAACTATCAACAGACTAAAACCTCAATTTAGAGCTTGACATCTCTCGACTTTCCAGACGGCACAAACAAAACAATAAACATCACACCAAAGCTCTCAGAAATCAAGATATAATTGCATAATGGGGCCGGCAACCACCAAAGGTTTTCCCTGCCTTTAAAGCGAACAGGGTCTACTTTAAATAGGAATCGAATATTATGATAAATGCGAGACAACCTGTCCAAAGACAATATAAACTAAGAGAGATTTATGATTGCCAATGCCATTATGACTCCACCAGAAAATGTCGACCTCGCTAAGACGAACGCTATAGATCACGGGCGACTCAACCTGAGGTTAGAAGGTTAACAACATACGATATGGGAGAATAAACATGAACGTCGAGTACCAGTGAAACCACACAGAAAGTGCCAGACCTCAACCTCGTTGTATATCAATTGGGCATCGATCGAGCCCGTGGTTTACTTCATGAATGCGACATATTGCGGGGGATTTAAAGGTTGAAATAATTTCTTAAAATTTCTCAACAGTAGTTGACTTTTAACCTTTACAGAGGAAAATGATGGGCACCCTCTCAAACGAATCTTCAATTATTACATTTTAGATCCTTGTTTATATGCGAGCAATGACAATCACTATGACAATCTTTAATTATATGTTTGCCTTGGTGGCGCTCCAATACTTGAGTGACGTCATTTACAGACTTGCCACTGACGTCAGTTACATTGTGTACCACGAGTGTCTTTACTACTTAACAGCTTATTGAGTGTCTCTGTATAACAAAATAAACCCATCAAGAAAATCACTCTATGATGAAATAAAGAAGTGGACAATTCCCACTTGACCACCAGCTTGCCGATCATAAATCGTCTGATAATCGGTCTGTAGTTTGTTTAGAATCTGATCAAGCGGCAATTGTAGGATTAACGACTCTCGCCAAACTCTCAGTCCCTCTCACCCAATGACATTACAAGCTAATTCTACCTGCCCAACGTTAGACTTGTCTACGGTCACTAAGATGAGGATTTAGATGCAACTCTGCCTTTAGAGTCATTACTCACATATATAAATACTTGAACAAAGACTATTGCCAAAGTGAACGATTTAAGAACAGGGGTAGGCTAGGTTCCAAAACGAAACAGTCTAATTGTAAAACAATCTCAATTAGTATTGAAGTAGTGGTTGTAATTGCACCATTAACAACACTCCATTAATAAATATGAGCTGAAGATAAATTTAGTGCTTTCAAATCTTACAATTCCTGAGTCGCACACTATTTTGGTCAAACAAAAAATGTTTACTTAACATAAAGTGTCGGCTTCAGAAGCCATTATTACAGAATATTAACTATTGGCTAAGAAAGAACCTCTGAAATGAAAAGAAACAACTTACCAAAATCAGCATTGCAGAAATACTCCACAATAGATGATGATGTAGCATCCTCATGGCACTGAGTAAAGAGAGATCCCACTGCTGCAACCATATCTTTTGAAAAACAATCAACTAAAATTAGACAGCCTCAACCTTGACTCAAACGGTAAGTCCAAGTTGTACAAAGGTATTAAAGAATTACACATACCCAGCCGGTTTATCAATGTATCATCTACTAAAGTATCTATTACTACTTTGTGAGGAAAATCAAAGACAGCAACTCGTGTCCTTCTTCTCTTGAAGTAACGAACTGTTTTTTAAGATTAGAAGTAAGTGTTATCATACCGTGAAAGAGATTAAATGTTTTAATAGTTCTGGAGATGTGAGTTTTCAGTTTACCGGTCCTTGTCTATTAGTCTTTGGGTAATGTAGCTCAAACAGAAGTTTAAATCAGGATAAAAATCAACTTGACATAAAATCATCACAATTAGAGTTATTCAAAGTTATGCCTTTCTGTTTTTTAGTTTCTTTTTTAAACCCACTCCCCCTTGGGACCATGTCGCCCTTTGTGATTTCCAAAAATATTGTCAAACTAAACCACAAGAAGTCTAGGTCTACGACCTTGACAGAAGAGCAGACTACATCATGCACTAAAATGGCAGATATTAAGCTCATCTTGGTGTCTCTCTTTATGTCCGTTTACGATTAACAGAACTAGAAGAGATTGAAACCAAGATGGCCGTCAATGCTTAAAGAAATGTATTGAAATGACATCTTGCACATCGCGGAACGCACCTCCGCACATTGCGCGTCCACAAACATCCACCATTTTGGGAGTCAATGTGAGACTTTTGAACGTTAGGTGGCAGCAGACTTACCTGGTAAATGTCCATTAATTACGTCGTTCTGAGCATGCGTACATTACCGAGAACAATGGATTTACCTGGTAAGTCTGCTGCCACCTAGAGTCTAAAACGTCTCACATGCCTTTGTGTACATGTTGACTACCAATGGCGGACATAATAAATTCATGTAAGTGCAATGCGCGTTGTGCACTGCGCGTTGTGCAAGGAGTCTATAAAGTGAACCTGCCTTTCATCGGACGGTCCTTGGAGACCATAGGGTAGCCGGTGGGAGCTAGAGCATTAGCATCTACATATCGTGAGAGAAATACAAGCAGAAAGAAAGAGATAAAGGGTGAAAGGTCAGGTTATCATATGGGGTCAGAGTTCATGACCAGATATCAGCCTTGTGTCAAAAAGGGGCGGGAAAATGTGACAAGATAAGAGTGAGGAATACAGTGTGGGTTGTCTGATTCGATTAAAGGAAAGTGTATGGAAGAAAGTTGACTACATTATGAAGAAACAAATCTGATATCAATTAGCTATAAATAGACCCCAATACATTGGCCGCCATCTTTGATGAAACGTACACACGTGGAAGACTATCATTGGCTGAGAGCCCGCGCAGCGCGCGTACACGCGTGTACTTTCCTACTGTGTATAATCAAAGATGGCAGTCAATGACGTCATGTGCAAATATCTAATAGTAAGTTGAAAATGAGTAAAAGGAGAATATTCAAAATAAGCAATACACCGCATATAAAAACTAAGAAATCTGTCAAAAAACAATTTCCAGTTAGATCTTTACATATAAAATTTGTAACAAAAAAACATATAATACAAGTAAGCATTGGGAACCATTCTTTGTTATGCTTTCATATTACTTGGAGTAATAGGCCTACCCAACTATTTCGGATCAAAATCATCACTTTGTTCTTTGACAACTGTTTCAGCAACTTTGTTTAGTTCCTAAAAAGTCCAGAGACCGGATGACCTTGTTCCCAAAGTTTATTGGGTCTTTAAACGCTCGTTTAACAGCAGCAACTTGTTCCCATTCCTGAACAAACAATGAACATTCATCATCAGTGCGCTAAGGTACAGAGGTCATAGGTCATACCACAACACGTAAGCTTTTTAAGCCGCTGAGTAGAGTTACAGTGATGAATTGCCAATAACTGTTGATGCCAAATGCCGACTAAAAGAAGCTGACTAGGACCACTTCAGAGAAACTCAAGTTTGTTTATCAAATCATTGTCAAACTATGATGACATGTTTTAAAAACAAAATCTTCGGCCAAGTTTTAGACCGCATTAACATTCCTTTATTTTTACATTCGTTTATTTAGATTTGCGAGTCATTTGGTACGTCATGTTTTGTAATTCAAAGCAGTGTTTATGAAATATTTTTAACGGGAAAGTTTATCCTTGTTTTTTTGTTTTTTGAGCTTTTGGTTCATCCTTGATGTTTTCAACAAGAACTCGCCCACAACCAATCACTCAAAAAAGTATCTCTCGATACACTTCATGTTTTTGTTTACACATTTTTGTTCTCATTTTTTCCGTTTATATGCGCTCCTAAGTCTCGTTATTATCATATTGTTAGATTAATAACTATACTGGTAAAATGAACATTTCTAATCAGTGAGTCTTTGTCTGGAAACTAGAATAAAAAAAAAAAAAAAAAAATATATATATCCATTTGTTCTTCATACTTCGCGTCCTTTCACTCAAACACAAATACACTCTAAACAGATGAACATTCACTTAATTTGTTCATGTGACAGTCAAAGTCGTGACACATACTCCTAGTTCTCATGTATCCGCTCCTCATACTCTGAAACCAACAGAATCTCCTTCCTTTTCCTCTTTCCATCTCAACTATTTGTAATTTCATAGAAATACATCAGATTTCAATTTGAGGTGGGTCGAGTGCCAAGGAAAGTAGCGTCCTTAACTCTGTGTTTCCTTCTATCGATTTACCCCTGAATGGTAAGATATGGATCTCTGCTATTGTGGTACAACATGACTACCTCCATGGGTACACTGAGTTTCAGAAGGAGGTTTATCCAGAACCCCTTCATTTATAGTGATGATCAGCCAAACCTACAGTTAAAGTAAAGTCTACTGGCATTCAGTAAAACGATTCTAAGCAATTTTCAATGGTTTCTTCCTCAAACCTACACTTACAAAACAAACTGGGTGAAATCTTGTACATGTTTGGCTGGTATTGTCAAATGTTGCTCTGTGAAATTCGAAGCGATAGTAGTGTTCCGCACTAAACTCCAATCAGCAGCCCCTTTAAGATTCAAACTATTAAGACGTGAGCTGACCGTAACCGTATCCCATTCCTTGTTGACATGCACTTCACAAGAATTTACCGCCACAGAAACATTTTCTAACAAATGATAAATCTCATCTCACTTTCCAAGGCGATCGTGATCCTACATGAATAGAGTTTCTATCATTTTACTTTCCTTAAAGCAGATCTTGTAAACAAACTGTCCCGATGGGAGCTGATTGTTAATACCAACTGCCATGTGTGCCCAGCTGTTCGAACCAGAAACATTCCAGTATAAATGCGTGTCATTTATGTTATGAGATTGTCTGCCACAAGCAGAAAATGTCACATAGCAACCTCATGGTAAATGTGCTCAACTTAAAGGTGAAACTTCTTGCAGGTTTTCCTTTAAAGGGGCAATGTCATCATGATTGTAGATGCGCGCCAGTTGACCGTTACATCACAATTAAAAGCTTCAAAGGGCACCGTCATTATCGCGCGCATGTGTGCAGTAACGGAGTGATATGTCTGGCCACAGACTCGCACTGGTCACGACGACCGTGCCCCTTTAAAGGACTTGAGAATGTTAGTCATTTTAATTACGGCCTTGCTTAGTATGTGTTGATTTATAATCAGACATCTACGTGAACAAGTTACAAGTAGCAGCTCATTAATCGCATACCGGCTGAGTGTCATACCTTGAGAAATGTTCTCAGAATGCGTTAGGAGGTTTTTAATTGTCGACCTAAATGGTAATGAATTCGAGAAGCACTCTGACATGTGGCAAAGCGAGCCTTGTTTAGGTGGTTTGTATCTTCAGTATGCATTCCCTTTGAGTTGGTAATCAGTTTACACGATCAGTTTACAGCATCTTATACTGATTTTATAGGAAGATGTTAATGACAAATTCCATTAAGAAACCCCTTTATTGCGTTCTTGTCGTTTTGTTGGCACCTCAGTTGGAATGAGGGAAATAAATCCAAACATGTTCTCACGAAGGGCTTCTCATCACAACTCTAGGCAGCAAACCACCGCACCGTACTCGCTAGAAAGCTTTCCCCGAGTTCCCCACTGGGTCCAGCCTTGTTTTTCGTTCAAGTCTCCCGTTGACACCCTCGTGATTAATGACAAGTAACCCCGTAATGTGCTCATGATTGAGCAGCAACCTAATTTGTCACACACCTGGCTTTCTAAACTGGCTAATGACTTTAGAAAAGGGTCAGTAAGGTTTCTTATTCAATTTGGCCAATCTCTAATCGTGGGTTAAACCCCTATGAACCAGAAAGTAGAATGGCTGTTTACAAGAGGTCTTCGTGTTACATTGTGTATCTGGACCTATAGTTCTTGAATCTTGGGAGCTGATACATCTGCCATGAGCTCGACTGCATTAAAGAATCAATTATCGTCTACAGGTTTGTAACAAAACAGAAATCACGAACACTGTCTGCGACTATTTTGTTAACTCCGCTAATCCTATATAATACCTTTAAGATGCACCCTTTTGCAAAACATAATCCTGGGTAGACAGTAACAAATATTAGTATTATCCCAAACTATAGCCTTGTATAACCTCTAACCATACACAACAGGTACCGGATCATCTCTATCCCCCGGCAGTATCCATAGCAACCCTAATCTTCAATCCCCCCTAATATTTCAACAACCAAACCACTCCTGTTCCGGAGGAGAGAGGGGCACACCCCGGGCCAGAAAATATTTCAGTTTAAAAAAAAATTAACTTTCGTCATAATTGGTATCTTTGTGGTAGTTTTTAAACAAACCAAAGTATTCCAGTTAGTCAGGTTAATTCTTGCAGTTCATGTGTTTGATGGTCCATCGATGGTACGTGATAGGTCTCAGCCTTAAATTGTAATCTTTATGTTACTAAATATTCTGTTTCCTGACTCTTGCTTTTTAAGTGAAATATATTTCATCATCCAGTCGGGCCAGGCAGGAAAACCAATTTAAGCGCGTAGTTGCCTGTAGGTTTCAACCTGTTTAAAGGTAAAGTGTAAGGTCCATGCTTAGGATTTTGGTTTTTCTTTGAACAGTCGTGCTGTTTTCTTGCAGTTATTGTTTCGTCAGTTAATGCTTAATAATGTGATTAAAGGTGAAGGCCCATCTCTGTAAACTGCTTTTGTTTGTATTCTAACCACATGACAAGGAATTATAAAACATGTAGATTTATCGATCGATTGAAACCTCTTGATATCTCCTTTAAACATTCAAAACACTTGAAAAGTATTCCACGCATGTTCAACGTAATTGGCATCACTTTGCTAGTAGTTCCTTGGTAGTGAAATTAAATGACGCGTGCACTAATTGGCAATTAAGGGAAATATTTATTCATTTATTTAATCTGTGTTTAGAAGTCGGATGTATAGACATCAATTTAAATAAAGGAGCCACACATAATGTTAGTCAGTCAGAATGTAATAAATGCATCCAGGCCTAACAAATGTAAACCACTAAAGTTGCTTTGCATGATTTTTTTGCGAAAATTCGGTTAGAGTGGCGCTCTTGTTTATTAAGACCAAAGATCACATAGTTCAACCTCGACTAATCCGTTGGTTTAGATCATTAAACCACGGTCTAGTTAACCAAATATCCTCTAGTTAAACCACGACTAATCCGTTGGTTAAGATCATCTGGTTTATGTACAGTCTGATATGGTGAACCAAATATCTTCTAGTTAAACCTCGGATAATCCTTTATCCTCTGGTAATATCAGTCAGCTGGTTAACCAACATCCTCTTCTCATAAACCACGGATAATTATGTAATTATCTGGTTAAACAGTAGTTTGGTTAAACCAATAACCATGGTTAAACCCAAGTACCAGCACCCACTGGTCACTAACGGTCATCACACGGTTATGGGAAGTGTGGTCTACGTGTAGACTTTGGGTCAACTACAAATTACTGAAGGCATATTGAGCAAATAAAGATGAATGGTAACTCCCATAGGAGAATGGGACCACCTCCGAGCTGGTACTCACAGAACGACAAGTGGTCTGACCTCCAGACTTCTACCGGTTCATTCTATTGTCTGGAATACACTTGTTAATGAATAACATCAATGCAAGACGGATGTAACTATTGCTTTATACAAAACCTAAACTGAGGTTTCGTCTTTAACAGTCTAGTCAAGGTGCACATGTGGATTATCATTAGACCAAATTGCCATATATTATGATTAGGGACATCTGTTTCAAGAACTACTAAACATAAATTATGCTCAAAGTGTGTTTGCAACATCGATTCATTGGTTATAGAGGTTTGCAACATCGATTCATTGGTTAAGAGGTTTGCAACATCGATTCATTGGTTAAGAGGTTTGCAACATCGATTCATTGGTTAAGAGGTTTGCAACATCGATTCATTGGTTAAGAGGTTTGCAACATCGATTCATTGGTTAAGAGGTTTGCAACATCGATTCATTGGTTAAGAGGTTTGCAACATCGATTCATTGGTTAAGAGGTTTGCAACATCGATTCATTGGTTAAGAGGTTTGCAACATCGATTCATTGGTTAAGAGGTTTGCAACATCGAGTCATTGGTTAAGAGGTTTGCAACATCGAGTCATTGGTTAAGAGGTTTGCAACATCGATTCATTGGTTAAGAGGTTTGCAACATCGAGTCATTGGTTAAGAGGTTTGCGATATCGATTCATTGGTTAAGAGGTTTGCGATATCGATTCATTGGTTAAGAGGTTTGCAACATCGATTCATTGGTTAAGAGGTTTGCAACATCGATTCATTGGTTAAGAAGTTTGCAACATCGATTCATTGGTTAAGAGGTTTGCGATATCGATTAATTGGTTAGAGAAGACTGGAGAGTTGCGAACTTGTGACCAACTTCAACCATGGGGGGAACTTCAACCGATTAAAATAATACGCAACACGTTTAAATACGCCACGTGACATACAATGTTCCACAGAGTGTTGTAATCGTGCTTAATTAAAACTCAAGTTTCTTTCAGAATATGTTAGACTGTCACATGACATTACATCATTCATACGTCCATACAATAATCCAAGAATTGCATGACAATCTAAAATAATTATAGAAAAAAAAGATTAATTAAAAGTACATTCCAATCAGATTGGGATTGTCAGATTTTCAGCTCAGAACTTTTCAGTAAAACTTCAGCCAAAGATTACCCCCAAGGAATTCCGTCATATTTCCCCAAACATTAAAATTATATGATCCATCATAGAAATGGCGCCATAATGCTGGCGTATTCCCACATGTCTCATCTCTGGGCTCCAATTCCCCCTTCAACCCCCCTTCAAGAAGAAAACTCCTGCCAATGTGAGTTCCTGCCAATCGAAGGACGCCTCAAACCCCCTTCTCCTCAAACGAAAATGACTCTGTTTGGTTAAAAGCGCGGCAATATTTGGCGCCATAACACCGTGACGTCATCCTTAGGAAGACAAGATGGTCGCTCCGTGCACTTTTATAGGAGCCACAACTAACTCGTGTGTGTTGAGTCAACATCAACTTTAATCAAGAGACTTGTATGCCAAATACGGTTTATCATTATTTCACGTTAAATCTTAAGAAAAACCAAGTAAAACCAGGAAAATTAATACGGTGACAAAAAGGTTGTTGTCTTTAAAATACCACATCACTTTTAGTACCACATGTAAAGTTTATGAAACACAAGAGCTCAAAACAACGTTTTGAACATTATAACACTAAAAAGGCCAACGGCACAATGAACCATTTACACTGCCCCTGGAAAATTACAGCCCATAAGCGGCAACCAAGCGGGCAGAAGAGAATAACACAGAAGGGAAATACTTGGCATTAGTAATAGCCGGTATTCTAAATAAGACTTCAACCTGAACCTCTCAACCACAATGTCTGGTCTGTGAAATCTCGTCGATTGACGTATGGTCTCGCGGGAATTACTTTAGTAAACTAACGACTTGTCTAGCTTTGGGCAATTCTTCGTGTGTGTGGGTTAATGCTAAGTTCAGTTGCTGGATGTGATTCCTTGTTGAGCGGGAAGACCAATTCCCCATGAGCGGCCATAATCTTCACCCATTGTAAGAATTGCAACTAAGATCCACAACCTTTGACAAGACATCATTTGTGACAGGAAAGTTACCAAGATGACAACGACCCGATGACATAGAGGTGGTGTCTCAAACGACCCAATACTTTAGTTAAAACGACAATAACAAAATCAGTGTATGTATACAAGTGATCATTTTAACCAAACTACAGCAACAGCAAAAATAGCTGATTGCTGTCTAGGCAGACAGGCAATATAGAGGCAATGTTCGTGACAGTAACGTCTCTGAACATGACAGTGACACGATGACATGTGTGACTCAAGTCCCAACTCAGAGCCAAACCACAACCAATGACACAAAGTGTAGTTATACCCAGGTTACCTGGTGAGTCATTCCACTGCAGTCCATGGAGACCAATGAATTATCGTTTGAGTCTCTGATGACAGATACATGAATATGAAACCCACAATACAAGACTCCATTTGACAACACACCACGATGGTGAAAGCAGATAACTCAATACACCCCATGCATTGGCCGCCATCTGTGACGAAATCTGCACGCATGAAAGGCTATCATTGGCTGAGAGTGGAGTCGTGCGCAGCGCGTACACGCGTGCCGTTTTCAAAATGGCGGTCACTGTTGTCATGTGCAATTCGTGTATTTAAATTGACAATACTCACAAATCCCTTACAAGATCACTTCTAATAGTAGACGCATTCTGAAGCACAATTTTGTAACAAAGTTCTTCAAAGACAAGAATTGTCAATTTTATCTACGGTATAGATCAATGGCATAATGACCCTGTCTTACGACACAGGGGTGGATTTCACAAAGAGTTAAGACTAGTCTTATCTCGAGTAAGGACGAGTTACTCGTCGTTAGTTACTCGTCCTTATTTAGGACTAGCCATAAGTTTTTAATATCTCCTAGGACTAGTCCTAAGTTAGGACTAGTCCTAAAACTCTTTGTGAAATCGACACCAGGACTGGCATATTATACCCATATCAATTAGTCATCGACTCATCCCCCCCCCCCCCAATACGGACAGCCCCTAGCCCGACTGAAGTCCCCAATCGTCCCATCTTGGCACCACGACTACGACTCTAAAGGATAATCAGTAAGATACAGGTTACTAGAACCGGATAAACCTGTTCGGTGTGAGCCTCATAGCACTCTGGGTTAAAACCGAAAGGAACGACAGGTTAAAGGCCGTGGACACTATTGGTAATTACTCAAAAATAATTATAAGCGTAAACCTTTCTTGGTGACGAGTAATGGGGAGAGGTTGATGGTCTAAAACATTGTGAGAAACGGCTCCCTCTAAAGTGACATAGTTTTCGAGAAAGAAGTAATTTTCCACGAATTTGATTTCGAGACCTCAGATTTAGAACTTGAGGTCTCAAAATCAACCATCTAAACGCACACAACTTCGTGTGACAAGGGTGGTTCTTCTTTCATTATTATCTCGCAAGTTCGATGACCGATTGAGCTCAAATGTTCACAGGTTTGTTATTTTATGCATCGCTGAGATACACCAACTGTGAAGGCTAGTCTTTGACAATTACCAATAGTGTCCACTGCCTTTAATTATAACCTTCATGATGTATTTAGGAAGGGGCTTTTTATATGAGACCATGATTTACATGGGGTATAAGTCAAGGTTAAAGGTTTGCGTTATAATTCAGGAATCCTTGCATACAAACTATCAAAAGGGGGGGGGGTAGGGAAAACACACGAATGATTTGCTTAAGTATTATATCAAGAAATAACTGCATCTCAATATCTTAATATCTACCATTAGTTTGATATGATAGAAAAAGGTGTATAAGATCGAGTATGACAAGTATTTGAAAAGCAACCATTGATTTTCAGAGCATTTAGTTATAATTTGAGAAGAGTTCCTCTTTTCCCAAGCCCATACTATTATTTGCTTTTTTGAAAGATTAATTAGAACTCGAAAAGTATCTCGGCGCGCTTTGGTCGTTAATAAAAAAAAAACATAGGGTAGCCCCGGAGGGACATCACAAATCGCATACATACGGTAGCCCTGAAGGGACATCACAAATCGCATGGTATGGACTGCAATCAATGTAATATTTTACCAGAAACAACTGTCAAACTGTCCCTTTAAGAGAGCCACTTGCCGAGAGATCGTCTCTGTCGAGTGATGTTTTCAAAGGCAGTGGCCGGTTGACAAAGAAGCAGGTCATTTGAAGAATGCAGGGGTCATGTGAGGTCAATGAACCGGAAGGGATTAATGGAGGATGTGTTCCGGTCAGGGCAGCGGTCTGCCGCTGAGGGACACTTCATCTCCACGTCTGCACTAACTCTTTGTCTACAGTTTTTTGAAGTGTCAAGTGTTTGCTTGAGGGAAGGGTTAGTAAAGCGTTTCTTTTGCAATCAGACGAACGATCAAACTGATATTTAACATAGGCTCACTTGCAGTTAATAAATTATTATGGTAATTTTTAACTTAAGTTTCTATTGCCATGCCTGTAATTGGTGGTTTTTTCACTGTTGGTATGATGCAATACAAACAATAATAAATAACCCAAATTCAGTGTCATGCAGAAATATTCGATGTACTCGTGTATTAAGTTATCAAACAATTCTCCCAGTATCAAGGATCTAAAACTGGAAGGAAATTGCTTCCCATTTGAAGCTTTTGAAATTTCTTCTACAGCAACACCGAGCTCAGTTATCAAATAACAACCTTTACAGCCCAAGTACGATGTCAGCATGCTGCTACAAACCATGGCTGACCCCTTTTTAGAAACGAACCTTCCAGCACAAGTTACTATTATGTGACCGACTCAGTCTGTAACCAGAACACACAACTCCCAGGAGAATTTCATTCCAGATAAAACATCTCCAGTCTCCACAGAACTCCTGGCTTAAATTTCAGTTCATGAAGAACCAGTGGATAAAAGATCAATACATGTTTTGCATTTTACTTTGCCAGTATATGTCAAAAATATATAACCACCTCCACACCCGATTAAAAAATAAACGAATAACAAGAAGACAACTGTACACAAGATTTCTCACAATTTAAAAACCATTTGGTGCAGACATTTTAATGCAAGGTTACACTGAGGGATGTATCATTGGATGAAATCGAGCTTACGCGAACTGAATGATGTATTGTTACCTTCATCTTCATCCATTTTCTTCAAGACAAGAGTTCAAAGAACCTTGCATCTTGCCCTAGATCAATTTTCTACAATTCTATACCTGACTTGTTTAGTGGATGCTATTTATGGTGATGCCAAGGAAGGATAGTAATTCGTAAACGTCTGTGAGACGTCCAGGGTGGCAGGGTTCAAGCTGCATGTCTTAAGTATCTTAAAGATGTTTTGAGCCTCCTCCTTGGGGTATACAGAGATAAATTATGCTTCTTGGGCCTCAGGGAATGTCAATCATGTTTGACAGGCGTGTTTTTTCGTCTTGATGGCCTTGCCAGAATACTTTCTGCGTCAATTAGACATGAGATTATCTTAATGATGGTCGGAACCCTCATCACTTTTACAAACAAATACAAAGTCTGTAATCTTTGCGCTCATGAGTAAAATTGTTTAACAAGTTTCAATTTTAAAGCTTAATATTGGCTTCTGCTTTTCTTGATGCGCGGTTTCAAGTTGAAAGAGTTACCCAATTATGCTGTAACACTTCAAGAAACGTGTTTGAAATTAGTTTGCTAAGACCAGTTGCCTCCAGTGCTCCACAACAATCAGACACAATTGGACACATAGACACTTTTCTTCACAAAAGTGAGCCATTTCAAAATACTAGAATGCTTATAAGTTCACAAGCTCACATGTGCGAAGCTAGCGGTGGATCTGAGAAGAGGTGGTTTCAGCTTGACGTTTCGACCGGTGTGCTCTCATGGATAAGTTAAGTTACTTTCACGTCTAAAAAAGACTAGAAAATTATAGTCGAATTTAGAGTTTCCTGTATCTGATAATTTGGTTGGGAAGAATTCACTCTCAGCCTCATGGCCAATGTCAAGATAACGATGGAGTCACCAATTATATCCACTGAAAACCTCTCATCGGATAAGATTTAATTTATGGAGTCGATAAATTTAGAAGACATGCACTTCTCTTTAATCCTTGTAATTGAACAAATGTAACTAAATTAATTAGTTGTTACTGTAGATAGGCATATACAGGAACACATATCCATTTGGGACTAATAATATACAGAGTTAAATTGTTTGGTAGGGTTAAAAACAAACTCGAAATCATGTTAGTTTGTCAGATAAGAATTGATGTCTATAACTTATTTTTATGGGATGAAAATTGTCACCACTGATGATGAAAAGTTCTTAATGACAACGTTTTATCATTTTATTATTTTGCGAACTCTGTAGGCATCCAGCTTGAGTTGCTCTGTATAACCCTTGTATCTTTGAATTGTAACCCACGGTCTTGTAACCAACAGCAAACACCTTTTTGGAAAACCATAAATACCCCATCCCCATCAGATATCCACGAAAGAGTCCGACCCGACCCAAGGAGCTGTCCCGTTTGTCTTCACCACTTGACTTCTTAAGATTTGTTTAACGTCGATAATGTCCTAATGGTATAACGAAAACAAGAAATCGATTGACTTCAAGATGCAAGTATTTTTACGTTGACATGACATGAAACATTTTACCAAACACCCTTTAGATCTAGTCCCATATGAGAAGGCATCCGGTCGGCACAACCCTCTCACTTTGAAGTCCATTCCCTCGCGCCATTTTATTGTTCCATATGTTTATCTTCACAGTATTTCTAGACCAGCCGTAAAAAAATCCTCCCCCAAAATAATAGCCTTTGGACAAAGCGCTAACCTTTCTTCAGGGCCGGGAAATAGAAAGTCTACATTTTGTTGTTTGCTTCCAATGTATTCTGTGAAGGTCTTTTATCTCTTGTGATGGTGTAACCAAACTATTGTGTAATGTGTTGAGATAAGACATAGTGAATCACTGCTTGATTCCCGCCTACGTGTTATGTAGAGTATAGGAGGTGACAGGCAATTAGTACACTTCTTTTGAACAACCCGAAAGCTATTATTTCGATGTTTGGAGAGATATGGCGGAGCAAATCAAAGGCTGGAGTGACTAATGATGTTTTAGGGTAGGGTGTAACAATGGGAGGTAGCCCTTAAGGGGGGTAAAGCACCCCCTCTCCGGCTTAGCTAAAGGGTCCTTAACAGACTCTCAATACATTCCTGATGACCACAAAGATGTCCAGACAAGACGATAAGAACCTCTTTTCATATTCCTTCAAAGTACAAGATGTTCTCAACTTGCAGACAAACGTGTCTCATCTCTTGGGAATTTCTGGTAAATTTAATTGGACAGGAGTTTGAAAGGATAAAGGATTTGGGGATATCAGTGGATTTCCGGGTTCTATGTTTCTCTAAGAGGTTGCGGATTACTCAATATAAAGGCAGAACAAAAATAACGGATTTGTACAAAATGATAAGTGATTAAGAGATACTTTTGTCGACACTTACAGAACGTAACGTTCTCAAGAAAACATGATTAATTAGCATCAGATAAGTGATGAGTTGACAGGTTTTAAGAAGATGTGACAAGTTGTGTGGGAACTTCAATTCTTGATCAAAAACGTTTACAATTCTGTCACTAATTGCCCAACGATTGTGACATTTTACTGCACAAGAAAACATTTAAATATTTTGTCATTTTGTTTACATTTTACTAGATTTATAGAAACCATTTAGGCCTAATTGTCTTGGGTTATTTCTTCAATTGTGATGTGTTATCGTTAATTGCATGATTCCCCAAATGTTCCGATCAATTTAACAACTGAGAGGTGATTTTGTTTCTTCAAATAGCTCGAGAAATTAAAGAGTATTTCTTCACAATAAAGGGTAAAATATAAAACCGAAATGTACACTGTACACACACCTTTCGGAAATTACAGAAAGTAGGCCACACAAAGTCAAATCACCAAAATAAAACCATTGCGTGCAGAATCGAGCCTCTAAATGCAACAGGGCATGCATTAGTCACATTAGATTTCCTGACAGTCGTTAATGAAAGTAAGTCGACGAGATATTGGCATATGTACCTGTTACATCAGTGCCTAAAGCCTTGAGAAACGTCTGCACAAACCTTACGCAATAATGAATATGTATGTCTAAAGTAACTCGAAGTGACGTTACTCGGTAGGCCTCACATATATTAATCATCTCGGTTCATTCGATTCAATGCCACAATTTAAGGTCGATTATACTTCTTTCCATCTCGGTTCCCACTTCCAAAAATGTAATAACTATTTTATTCGGCTAATATTCCAACAATCAGAAAATACAATTTATACGGACACGATATGTATATAGTACAATAAACAATAAGCTTCACCAGTCTTGTGACACCATTTATAAACCAAAATGCAATACTGATGTGGAAATGAAAGCAGTAAAAGTCTTAACACCTCAAAGCAAGAACAACTACTTCAGACAACAAGACATACCCAGTCTCAAATGGCCAGGGTTAATACCAGCATGATACAAGCGAACCTAACTGTGACTCCAAACCTTATCAATCCAATCTTAGAAATAGAGTGGTCAGACAAATATTGTGAACAAATTCTATTCAATTGAAAGACAAAGGTAAAATAATTGCCATAAAAGAAGTACCAGACACAATAAAACATCTATAACAAGATATATATAAATCATCTAAATTATCAAAATTGAAATCACATACACTTATAGTCCGATTTATATTTAACGACAAGTGTCAAGCTGGTATGTACGCCAATCAAATACTTCAAATATTTCCATGTGAATGCTTTTATATTTCAGAAACTTTGCCATAAATAACCTCAAGTTAACTGATAATGTTGTAGACTATGAGCTGAGTATACTTCTTATATCTATGCTCTATGGTCCCATGGGATGGTACAGCCAACGAGATGATGGATCGACTTGGCATCATCCAAGCATAGAGCAAGATCTAACAATGTTAAGAATGTTGGGATAATTTTAATTGATCTTTAACCTAAAGGCAATGTATGATTAACGATCTAAACTCCCTTAAGACAATTGCACTTAATGTGAATGCATGTCTTATCTCATAATGACAGTGAGTGATTACCTTTAGCTGTGTATGTCCTTGAGCAAGAAGACAATTTACTGAAATTGCTCCACTGCACCCAGGAGTACAAACAGTGTCTCATGAGATATATAAAGGGATATGTGTTATTAAACATCTGAGCGGCTAGACCACATAGCGACATTAGGGAGCAACAGTTCCAGGAAGTTTGTTCATTCAATTCCAAAGAGACCTGCGGCCAATTTCACTTAAAGTGCTAGTTATAATTTTATGAGTAGCACCAGTCAAACAAACAACTAACTTGGCTCTTTTTCTGTCTTCGTACACAGTTAACTTGTTATGCAATATGTCATGTGTACTTGATAGAAACACAAGTCAAAGCCAAGGACATCAGAAACAATTTGTGCAGTCTTTTCGAGAAGTTTGTTCTCAACATGGTGAACATGAAAGAATAAATTGGCCTATCATAATGATGCGTTTTGACATGACATGAAGTCACATGGTTTCCGTAACACAACTTTTGTATTCAACGAAAAGCGGTATTTTAAGGTCAAAAACATGTTTCTGGTTAGTAGCAGGTTTTCGACCCAGTTCTCGAGGCTGCATTCTAGCCGAAGAAAGTGTTGAAACCACAAAGTTTATAAACTAAACAATTCCAACCAGTTGTATAAATATTATACACAGACATCTCGGGTAATTTGTCCCCGGCGTTTGAAGTCCCTCTGCGCGCTAGATGTAAGTTAAGTCTGGGGTCGATTACTCCTGGGGTCGAGCATAAACAAATAAATAAATTATTCGATTACAAACCGACTCTTCACGAAAAACGTTCACAAGTCGTTTGCAAGTGCAAGTGGTTACTTCTCTAACACCGATGGATGCCTAGCTATTTTAAGATAAGACTACAAAACATTTTCAGTTTACAAAATATCTTCTACCAACCTCCGAATCAAACAAGCTAATCATCTTAAACAAATCCTATTGAGATCAGTGGTTAACCAAAAGAAGTCTAGTTCCTAGATAGAAGGATTACAAACTAAACCATCTTGCTCATCCCAGAACTAGATCAAAATGGCCGCGACGTGACCTAATCAACTGCCATATTGAGACCTAGATGTAGAGGTGATTCTACCGATCCGATGAGCCCCCACTAAGACTTTGCCCATAGCAAAAGCGACTAAACTCATCAGATTTTGCGCTAATTTTGCATTTCCATTGGCTGCCCACTCAAATTAAGATTTCATGAATTTGACAGTCTGTCCTTTAACGTTTCTTTACGGTGGTGTTTTCCCTTTATATCAACGGAAGCACCTGAGTCACCGACAAGTGTTTAAAAAAAACATGTGCGAATCCAAAACTGACATTAAATAATATGAAAGTCATTTGCCATTTAGGTTTGCATAAAGCACCACCCTTTGAAGTAATACAAATATTACACCGTGAACGTGTCTTTAATTATTGCATGGATCCACAGTAATAAATGGACATGTGGCCAGACTGTTTTATGAAATGAAAAGTTACAGAGCTGCGCCAATTTATTCACGTGGTCTTAACCGTTATTTGAAGCGCTTATTACTGAAACGCAATAAAGCTCTGCAGTGCCTATAAGTGGTCACATGGTATGATACAAAAATTCCAGTGTTAATGTGGTCACGTGGTATGATTAAGTTGTTCAGCGCTATGTGTAGTCACGTGATATTCGAACGTGAATAAAGCTTTCCAATCTCCAGACGTTCCTGTGTTAGAGCATGGAGCAATCTGGAGGGCGGGTAGGGTAAGTCCTCTTTCCTATTAAGACAAGTGTGCTGCCAACCACAAACCATAAAAGTTGTTTCTTTAGACTATAAGCGGAAATTTCCTTCTCCCCGAGTGCAATTTATTACCTAAATCTAGAGTGATGGCAAGATTCCATATGCCCCCACCCCTTAAGCTATTCCCACTATACCAATGTGTCTGCTCCAGGGACATCTTGAACGGGGGGCAATAACTTCCCCACATTAGACCCAGAGTGCTTAATTGTGTGAGGTTGCAAAACAGGTAGTCCATTGGGAGTGTCTTGGAATTCGTCCCCTCTGGCGGACTGATGTCAACCTCCTTCAAGTCGTGACCTAAATTCAGTTGTTCTCCTCACCCGGCCACTGATCTTAGATCTTGGACTGGAAGCCACTGATCTTACATCTTGGACCTGTGAGCAACTGATCTTAGATCTTGGACTGGGAACCTGAACAAACCAATGGTGGTGGAACCAGATTTAATCTTCACGATTTTAATCTAAACAAATATTAAAATTAGCTTTCGAGAAAGACTCTACTGTGGTCGAAACGACAGTTCATAATATGTCATTTTGATTTTAACCTTTTTGTTTTGAGGCCAATGTATGAGCACCCTATTCAAAGTTCATTACGTTGCGTAACTGTCCAAACACCTGTCACCGTAACAAATTGGAACCACCAACACATCAATTAAAAATGTATCCTGCCTGTATCAATTTAAACAACTGTCAAGCCATGGTCAAGCTACATATCAAAGTATATCGGCCAAATACATAAAGCAGAGAAAGAACATACCGATTTAGTGTTTGATCATGGTTTGAAGTATGGCCACTGTTTGCCCTACATCTTACTAAGAACACTGCGTAAAATTGTTATAACGATTACTCAAAACAAGAAGAAAGTGTGACCCACAGTCCTCCGTTTATTGTTAATACTGACAAATTCCGAACATTGCCAAGATTTGTTTGAAATGTCGAGGGAACTGTACGAATCATAGTGTGATATTTGCAAGCAATCATTACAACAATATTATTGGATGAATAATCGTGCTGTGGTATGACTGTACCTTAAAAGGAACAAGATATAGTCTTTCGTCAAGCCTACTTCACCTAATTATGATGGAGCAACAATTATCTCAAGAAATTGAAAACATCCTGTTGCCTTTAAACTAGTTGAACTGCGGGGCAGTCCTTTTTCTTCTTCTGCTAGAAAGGGTTGGCGTCTGACTGTGAACTTGTTAAAGGCTAAATGTCGACAAGTCCCATACTTTCATTAGATTCCCGCTATACCTAATGCATCCAGTAAGGATTAATAAATAAACCTGTGTCAGTTTCACTTTAGTCATGGTGTTGTTCACCATAAAGTACAGAGAAAGTATTACAACATTTCAGAATTTGTTGATGAGTTTGTAAGTTTAATTAGAGCCTTTGTGTTGTTTTAAATTCAAGTCAGAATTAACTGACCGAGTAGGTTGATTTGGTTGCACGTTTATGACATAAATTCTTAAGTATCTCTGATACCCTTTCCTTAATGGTATAACTATTCATATATTCCTTTCATACTTAATATAATGACATGACAAAGAGGAATTCAACCCCATTTTAGTTTTTCTTTGTTGGGATTCAGTGTTTGATGGAGAGTCCAAACCACAGTGTGCTTTAGGTGCTTGGGGGCAACACGCACCGGAGAGTCGCTTCAGAATGCCTGTCAAGATCGGTGCCGGACTTCAACCAAGTCCAGACTTCGATTCTGCCAGACAGACTTACTTCAATATCTGACACACATAACAAAACGACAAAAACAAGACACGCCAAATTCTTTACCACTTTACCATTTTGAGAGGGACAGAAATTGTACAGAAGAATGGATGAAACTATATCGTCTTTCTTTAAAAAAAGAATTGTGAACATTTTCACGAAATATACTCTTTTCTTTCACGAATACCCTTTTCTTTTACGAATACCCTTTTCTTTCACGAATACCCTTTTTTTCATGAATGTATGTTTACCTGTTTGAGATTGTTGAAGATGCTTCTTTAAGATGGATAAGTAAACATCGTACATTGGGGTCAGTATAAGTAGGCTTAAAGGCGCCTTCAACACCTTGAGGTGTTTAAAAACTTCCATAATATGAAACATGGTAATAATTACCAAATGGTGCTCGTTTTTCGTAATGGATTAGTTTGTTCCGTTTTTTAAGACATCTTCCTAGCCACTGAACTGGCTTGGGACTATACCCACAACTAAGATAGATTAGCAACCACTACTAGAAAGGAAGACACATTCGCCACATTTCCTCTTTTTAAAAACAGCTTTCTGCTTTCAAAATGAGGCACATATTTCACTACGTGGATTTATTCGGCATATAATAGCACACGATAGGACAGGGAAGGTCTGGTTTATGACGTAATGAGGTTGGTCATGAGTTACCTAGGATACTGGGTTCTATTGGGCCACATGAACAAAACATTACGGTATGCGGGCATCAAATAGCAATAACATATTCCGGAAAATGTAGCTTGAATTCTGTTATAATTCCAAGTAAAACTCTGAATAATTGACCCAACTTTGCGTTATTCGAACATGAACGACCTTTTATACTTTGCTTCAAACGGTCTAACACTATCACTTTTATGAACCATGCCTGAACGCCTACCAATATTACTCTTTGACAAACAGACCTTGCAGACATATGTTTTCATATCTTTGTTATTATGCACATCAGTTGCCCGTAAGATCTTTCGATAGTAGACGACTAGACGACTATAGATAACACAGTGGTTTCACTTTGGAACCCCGAGCAAGATAAGGCGCCGTGTTTTCATCAATCTGGACCCATCGATCTATACGCCTCGCTACGGTCCAGTCCAGGCTAACTGTCTTAACAATTACTTGCCTATGGAATAAGGTTCCTGGGTACGTAATAATGACTACATCCGTGGTTTTGGGCAATCATGGGTAGTCCATCCGACTACCCACCCGTAGGGAGTCTTCCAGTACCGTCCGAGTTTTAATTAAAGTTGCAAGTAATGTTACGATAATATTTAGTGAACAAAATAGAATTAGCTGTTGCAAACTGCTTACAACCAAAAGACCCACGGACAAAAAATAAATAAATGGCCTGACGTTTCAACATGTACAATATTGCTTCACATAGACGTGTCAGAAGAATTAGGGAATACCATCATCACCTTAAAATACAAATAATGACAGCTTTTAAATTATTCCCCCACCACCATTCACAAACCCCACTCCCCCACTCTATCACCACCACCGATTCGCCGAAACTCTCATCACATTCTAACAATTCCAAACAGTAACCAGATTTCGAATGAAAATTTTAGAGCTACCATATTGACATAAATAAAGAAAAACATGACCAAAATTTGATTTGGTTCCAGAACAGTTCCCAATGCTCACATCGTCTGTTTATGGTCTAAGTAGTAATCACATCAGAGTCAATCTGTCACTATTAACTTCTCGTTGATTAAATTAAAGTAGAAAGTTCACTAATTACAGTTCTGTATAATGATTGATTGTGCACTATTATAAAAGCTGATTGTGTCGATAGGATTTGTGCTAAGCCATGATCAGTGAGCCATTACATTGCCTGAATGGACCATTGAGCAATGCAATGAATAAACTACATGAGTTGATTACCTAATTGATTGATTGATTGATTGATTGATAGATTGATTGGTCTACTCACCTGTTGGTAAGCTACTTGACATGGTGGGCTGGTCTGTGGTATTCTTCTGCCTCATCTCAGATTGGATACAAAGACCGTTGTCTTCAGGAAACAGATCACATTCTAGCATAGATGGCCACGGGAAACAATTCTTCAGCATGATCGGCTCACAGTTCTGCCGGACTTTTCTGCAGAGTGACCGGCAGGGGTAAATGGGTCGATCCAGACAAACCGGGGAAAACAACGAGCAAAGAAAGAGTTGCGTATCATTGTCACAGTTTACAATCAGTAGTGGGATCCAACCTTGAGATTGGTCTTTGACTTCAAAGATGGAGTCGTGATCCAACAGGTTGGGCATTCTCATCTGGTTATAGCCGATGTTTTGACAGAGAGCTAAATCGCTGGGTATATCCACACATGTGGGTTTAGTAATCCTCCCGGACAGATCCATAGCAAAGCCGCAAGTCATGCCGACAAAACAGGCAAATAACACGGCCTTCTCAATCATGATGACGACGGTGAGTTGTAAACCTTCTCGGTGTCTGAGTTCAACTCGGTATGCTATCCCTCTGAAGCAGCAGTAGTAGCAAGGGCTACTAAACCCCGGCCTGGTCCTTTATTCGCAGGTAACACACACACAAAACACCCCAGAACAAACACCTAGTTATTTACTCGTTCGTGTTCGTGGTACTGGGGTTCGTGTGACAGTACTATTATTCACCGTGTTCATACACGATCTGAGAAGCAGCCAGTCGGTCAATATTATAAATGAATCATTTGCTCAATGTATGTCAAGTCGCCACTCTACACAGTTTGTCCAACAATCCGAATAATATACAAGACGATATAGATCAACGAATCTATATAAAAATTGTCAATTCTACGCAGCAGTGTATACATACAGTACAGCGTCTATGGAACCAGCAAACGACGTTCACAGTCTGCAGTGACTCAACTGCCGTACAAGTCGTCTACTGTTGAAACCAGAATAAAGTCGTGTTTTAGTACCAGACGAAGCTTGTTTTTCCACTCACAGTCTGCTTAATAACACCACAGGAGGGCGTATAGAGGGGACATCGCTGAACATTGTCTGACAACACCGGAGTAAAAAGACACTATAAGATTTGCCAACCCACATTATTTGCTAATGATGTATTATTTATGCCAGTCAGATCGTGGCAGAGAAGACACTCCATTTTAAAAGGGGGGATTTTTCAGATACGTTGTTACACGTCCATTATTTCTTCAATCTTTGTGATGTATCACACTCTTTCAAGATTATATTATAAATAATAAAAGAGTCGCTCAATTTTTTTCCAAAGTTTATTGAAAACAATGCCTTTTAAAATTCTCAATAGTCTTACGTTCTAAGGTTATACCCTATTTTAAATGGTACGGTCTAAAATCAGAACTTTTGAGCGCAAAGCCTCACGTGTCAATCAATAATGGTTCCCGCCTCTTTGTGAATGTTCTCCCATTGTAGCGGAACCAGTCTAGTGTGAATCTGAAGGCTGCTGTAGCAGAGCTAATGTTTTTATCTTTCTATACAGCGATTACTGTAAAGTGAAAGTTACAATGTTGGTGTATTCTTTAGGGTTGTTCTCACGTCGTTTTAAAGACGATTCGGATGATTTAACTGGATCAATAACTGAGCTGTAATACTGGGTTTGATTAGTCAGTTAATTCTCTTTATTTAGAGTTTCCATAAAGCCGTGGTGGGTCGATTTATTGAGTTTAATCGGGATTAACAAAATGTTGAACTTTCAAAACTATAAAGTGCAAATGCATTGTTTGTACGATACTCCAATTTGGTTAAACTGATAAACAAGTACGAGCGGTAAGGTGTTAACTCAACATGAGAACATGACGATTATTCCGCACCACTTGCTGTGTAATAAAATAACCCGTCAAAATCGGTCGGGGGAAAAAAAATAGGAAAAAACATTCTAATCACGCTTTGTTTGGGGAATTTCCTGCCCACTTACGTTTTAGCATGGAGGTAGACTGATTCTTAAGCGGTCCCCCATATAACATCCAGGGAAAGGGATTACCTCTAAACTTCACTTTGCCATTCTACAGAGGAAGGGATCACCACTCAACTGAAAGCAAAAATAACGGAATTTTCTGGCCTTTCGAGTTGACGTTTCGGTGTACCGAGTTCATGGTAGTCATCAGAGTAATTTGAATTGGCAGATAAGATAATTGGCAAGCAATTAGTGTAATCGTGTACAAATGACTGCTCTTTCGAACTAGGGGCAGGGGTTGAGGTGTTTGTGGGCCCCCTGTTTCCTTGAGTTTTTTCAGATGTGAGTTCACTAACCCTTAAGACATAGAGCATGAATATGGTTTGGCTGATTACCAAACTATATGACTAGGTATATAATACCATCAGGGCTATTGGTTTTTGTAAAAATTAAAGTAATATTTCAAACTTTTCATATTTTTCACAACCATCTTAAAACAAGACACACCATTAGTATACAATAAAACACCTACAAGTTCTTTGAATAAGGCTTCCCAGTCCCAAACCACAAACCCCTTAAGCCTAATATGGTCATGAAAATGTGAAATAAACTTGACAAATATGAGCAATTTAACACTGCAGTAGGCCAATAATATGTAAAGTCATCAAACAGACGAAATTTAAAATATACTTGAAGGGTCGTTGGTGCAAGACTTCTCAATACATAACGAAGATGAATGGATGCCGAAATTGCCCATGACAGAACAGTCTCTGTACATTCCTATTGAGAAACCCAACCCTCATTGAATGAACGCCAAGATCGTTCAAGTTTCACCCAATCCGGAACTAAGCATTCAAACCAAGCCTATAGCAACCCTCCTTCAGACATTGTAACAAACACCCAACTAATGTTTGCGACCCAGATTTGCTGAGAACAACTCAAGAATAAGAAAAATCTCTTGGGACGAAATCCAAACCGATCGTTTATATAAAACCCAGTTCCCCGAGGATCACCGGGTTTGACCGTGCACTGGCCTTTATTTCCTGCCGAAGAATGGTTCGCATTTCTCGGCGGCGTTCGGTGTCGTCAGGTGTGGTGCATTGGACGTGACAGGGTGCTTGAGTTACACAGGGCCGCAGTTTGTTGGAAGAAAAGTGGATTATAAAGGTTCGACTAGTCTTACTATTGGACTGGAATTACAGGGGAAAAAACGAAGAGAGCACACAAAAATAGTTGAAAACATCGACAACCAAAGAAGAACCAGGAAAGCACAATGTGCCAACATTTTCATCTGTCCAACTTCCTTTTCAAGATAAAAAAACAAAGTGTCATGGTGAAGGCTGTGCTAACACAACAAAACTACAAGGTAAAATAACAGAACATTTTAATGGTTCTTCCTTGAACATGATAAGTAATAATAGTCAGGCAGCTTATGACCATATTTGAGATGGATGTGGACGTTCCGGACAAAAGCACCAAATTTTGTCCACGTGATCCTTAATACCTAAGCTTTGCATTTTTGATAGGAACCACCTCACCAAGACGTATTATGGCGGCCATCTTGGATTTCCAAGATGGCCGCCATTTAAAAACCTGTTTTTGCCAGTATCTCACCTCCTGAGTCACCTAGGATCACAATTATGGTGTCTAGATATACATTTCCATGGTCAAGGAATACATCTTCACCACTTAGCAAAGCAACAGTGCTTTATTTCCTTTGTATGGCGGCCATCTTGGATTTTTAAGATGGTAACCATATGAAAAACCCATATTTGCCGGTATCTCGCCTCCTAAGTCACATGGAATCACAAATAGTGTGTCCAAATATATATTTCCATGGTCAATGGATCCAACTGTACCACTCAGAAGAGCAGCAGTGCCTTCTTTCTTTTATATAGCGGTCATCTTGGGTTTTCAAGATGGCCGCCATATGAAGAAAACACATATTTTATCAATATCTCACCTTCTAAATCACTTATAATCACAATTATGGTGAACAAATATACATTTTCATGGTCAAGGAATCTAACTGTACCACTCAGAAGAGCAGCAGTGCCTTCTTTGTTTTGGATGGTGGCCATCTTGGGTTTTCAAGATTAACGTCATGTGAAGAAAACCCATATTTTTTATCAATATCACACCTAAATCACTTATAATCACAATTACAATTATGGTGACCAAATAATATACATTTTCATGGTCAAGGAATCCAACTGTACCATTTAGAAGAGCAGTGCTTTCTTTCTTTTATGTAGTGGCCATCTTGGGTTTTCAAGATGGCCGTCATAAGAAGACAAAAACGTATTTGCCAATATATCACCTTTAAGCCACTTAGAGTCACAATAATGGCTTCTTAATATATATTGTTATGGTCAAGGAGTGCAACTGTACCACTTGGCAAAGCAGGCCATCGATCACTTTCAATATTGCTGCCAAGTATAAACCCATTCAATATCTCACCTCCTTCGTTCGTTGATCTGGATCACAAATTTGATATTTGACAACTTGGGTCATACCCCACCTAGTACAACTGCAAAAGGTTAAATTTCATAGCACACTGGTCCAGACGTGGCAGGTGATTTGATGGCATTGTCTTGGCCAGATAATAGTAGATCTGGGCCAGGTATGATGTTAGATCTGAGCTAGGTCTGGCAACACAAGGTGAGATGTTGTTAGATCTGAGCCAGGTCTGGTTACACCAGGTGAGCATCTAGTGCGCATTCTTGATTGGCTGTCGAGAGTCCATGTCTCGGCTCCTTACAGAAGTACAGACTCAACTGTGGCAACTGTTGATGTCACCGTGGAGACCTCACTCGCCTCATGCCATGAAGTGCCTTCCATGCCAAGACTCTCCTTACTCTTAAACTACTTATTGTACAGTATGATACGGCTAGTGACCTTAAACATGTAAATGAAACAAAAGAGGGGTTGAGCCAGAAGAGAGGCAATGGAGATCCCCAGATTATAAGTTATTACGAGTTGCCTAAAAGATTGGAGTGACAGCAGAGTGAAAAAACCCACACATTCCAGTGACTGAGGATGGACTCTCGTTCGAAATATTGGCTGGAGTTCTGCAAGGCGACACGCTGGCTCCATTTCATTGCACTTGACTACGCCCTGAGACGAGCCCTCAAAGAACACGAGGATCTAGGCTTCACCATCACCCAAGAAAGTTTAGAAGAATCGGCCCAGTGACCCTCTCCGACCTAGACTTCGCAGATGATATAGTCCTACTGTCTGACAACATCATAGAGGCGCAAGAGCTACTCTGCAGAGTTTAGTCGAAGTGTGAGAAGGTTGGTCTCCATCTCAATGCCAAGAAGACGGAGTATATGGTATACAACATTGGGGATCATGCTCCGCTAAAAGACCTTAGGAGGTTCATCACTAAAGGAGGTGGACGACTTCAAGTACCTCGGCTCCACGATGCAGAGAACAGAGAAAGACATCAAAGTCCATAAGGCGCTTGCATGGAAAGTCCTCCATGCCATGAAGAAGATCTGGACATCTCAGCTCCCAAATGGTTTAAATCTGAGATTCTTTCATGCGGTAATAGAAACCATCCTGCTGTACGTGTGTGAGTCTTGGACTCTCAACAAGGCGATGACCAAATCTATCAGTGGTTGCTACACCAGGATGCTACACCAGGATGCTACAGATGGCACAGAATGTCTCCTGGAGGGATCACATCACCAACCTTGAGCTGGTCACTGTCTACGGCACCGAGAGCTACCAGCCAATAAAGTCATCATGTGGGAGCCCACTCACGGCAGGTGCGGCCCTAGAAGACCCACCAAGACTATGCTAAAGACCCTGTTTGAAGACGCAGAAGTAATCAACAAGGAGGAGCTAATCAGCTGTATGCAGGATAGAGTTGTGTGGCGTGTCAGACATAGAGCCTGACTCAAACATGCTGCAACGCGACAACTTGGGTCGACTGAGTGAGTGAGTGAGTGAGTGAGTCTCGATGATGACAGCCAATTATTGGTTCCTAGGGGACTTTTTTACCTGGTGCTTTCAAGGCCTTCATTAAAACTTAAAACTCCCAGATAGCCACCATAAAAAAGAAAACATTGCTGCTGTTCTATTTGTATGCATTAGCCATGCAAATGTATGTATTTGACGTGACTTATAAGTTACATGTAGATCTTGAAAACCCAAGATAGCCACTATATATAACAAAGAAGGTACTGCTGCTCTTCTGAGTGGTACAATTAGATTCATTGACCATGATAATGTATATGTGGTCACCATAATTGTGGTTATAGGTGATTTAGAAGGTGAGATATTGATAAAATATGTGTTTTCTTCGTATGGCGGCCATCTTGAAAACCCAAGATGGCCGCTATATAAAAGAAAGAAGGCACTGCTGCTCTTCTGAGTGGTACAGTTGGATCCATTGACCATGGAAATATATATTTGGACACACTATTTGTGATTCCATGTGACTTTGGAGGCGAGATACCGGCAAATATGGGTTTTTCATATGGTTACCATCTTAAAAATCCAAGATGGCCGCCATACAAAGGAAATAAAGCACTGTTGCTTTTCTAAGTGGTGAAGATGTATTCCTTGACCATGGAAATGTATATCTAGACACCATAATTGTGATCCTAGGTGACTCAGGAGGTGAGATACTGGCAAAAACAGGTTTTTAAATGGCGGCCATCTTGGAAATCCAAGATGGCCGCCATAATACGTCTTGGTGAGGTGGTTCCTATCAAAAATGCAAAGCTTAGGTAATAAGGACCACGTGGACAAAATTTGGTGCTTTTGTCCGGAATGTCCACATCCATTCGCTAAGCTGCCTGACTATAACATCCCGAGGATTAATTAGAACCTGTGTTTATGGAGAGCGATAGTACCCAGGAGCCGAGGGGGACACAAGGAACCCCAGACGTTCCATCTTAGATCCATGGATGTTTCCTGACCCTCTGCTCAAACATCCCTGGCCTTTCCCTGGCCCTGCTTCGGACCCCTTCCGTTCTGTCTTCAACAGTCTACATGATTGACCTTTTGTTTGTACAAAAAACAAAAACTGATTGCCACCACTGGCTCGTGTCAAAGTAAACACAGTGGGAGGGCTCGAACCAAACTAATTAGCATAATGAATTGGTCAAACGGTCTCAACAGGTGTTTGAATGACAGGTGTCAACCACACATTAAAGGGAGAAGTTTAAAGGGAATGCATTAAAGGAGTTTAAAATAATGGAAAGTTAACGTTTAAAATAGAGGCAGCATTCCGTACACTCTACCATACAGAGCAAGAACACTTGATTTAAGGTTCCATGCTCTGTGCACGTAAGGACCAAGTAAAACATTGCATCTTTAAAAAGGAATAAAATGTGTCTCTGAACCAGCGTTGTTTTCAAAACAAATTAAGTCGATTATAACGTAATCTACCACAATTAAAAACATTGCAAATCTTTGTTTGTTGCCAAACACACTTGCTATTAAATTTACAATTTGGACCGTCTGTCACAAATTAAAGGGTGTATCGGCATTTTTCAAATGCTATCCCTACAAAATAAACACGACAGATTTATTTTCTTTAAATGTCGCTTCAATGATAACATAATTATTTGAAGCTTTGGGCTGGTGGACCGGGGGTCAACAACACTGATAACCAGCAACCCAATTAGCACAACAATGTTGATTGCTAAGAAGGTCGAACAATTAACCAGTAATTTAAGGTTGACCAGTCACTGTCAATCCGAGCCGTAATGAGACCACAGAGATGAGTGGATGGAGTGGTCACTGACCATCTAAGATGAGGGCGGGGGGGGGGGGTACCTCAGTGCTTGATCCTTTGATGTCGATACTTTGTGGAACGATACTTGGTCTGATCACTGTGTATCCCTTCATTTATTAGTTCTGGTTGTTAAGCCAATGATTCGCAGAAAAGCTTAAACTTTATCACTAAACAAGCCAAGAATCATGATGAGAGAAGACAAGGAAGGAAGTTTCAGGTTTTAGACTGTGGGAGGCAAACCCAAAACATTTATTCTCAGGAAAACCAACGCCATTCTAGTAGGTTGAAGACTGAAAACCCAATCCACATTCTGCCCCAAGGCGTTTATGTTTCTGACGTCAATGGTGGTTTGCTAATCTGCTCCTTTTCTTCATAGAGCAAAAGACCTTGCTTTATGATTTCTCAGAGATTTGAGCAAGTGCTCAATACTGCAATACTTTTACTGCAATACCTTTTCACCAAGTGATAGGGATCGTAGTAATGAAAACTCTATGTACTTCATTCATTCATTCAAGCCCAAAGTTCGGTCTCTCTTTTCAATGGTGAAAACCCTTCACGCCTCGGTTTCAATCACATGATCAACAACCAATCAATATGGCTGCCACCATGAAGGGGCCAAAGGGAAGTACTGTACCACCACGCCCATTGTACCCGTGTCTCCCCCAAAGTATACCCTACTTGATCCGACCATCGACCCACCAGAGGTCCCTCTTTCCCTGGCTGGATAGATATGTACCACCACCCTTTAACTAGAATGAAGGATTACAGGCGCAACTGCACTGCAGCCTACCAGACTAATAAATAAAGCATCACTCCGACTAATACCGGTGACCCATTGGCCCTGGCACGTTACCGTGCGATACGCGCCTTTGTCGGCCAGGACTAACCTCTCGACCCGCTCCCATTAATATTCACCAGTATACTTGTCAGTCGTACTTTTTATTTGTTCACTTTCCTTTGCTAAAGCACGACAAAAATAACCTCGTCTGAATGCACATTATTGGATAGCTTGAATTTAAAAACATACAAGTAAAAGTTGTCAAATTTCTTTCTTTCCGGACCGTCGTATCTCCAAACGGTGACTCTGAAATCAATGAGATATCCGAACTGCTGGCTTGGCTGTGCATGTGGCTTCTGGCCAAAATGTTATAAACTTTATTCAACGTAGCCGCATAAGCAGTCAACTACCAAACATACCGTAGGTAGTTATTAGTAAGGGAATCAATGTGTGGTCAAGAGGTTTTCAACGAGTGGTTTATAAAAATAATTATAATTGTTCAATGATTTCTCTCAACACAACACCCCTCCAGCTATGGAATGGTAAGGCCCTCTGGTAAACAACTCCTTATAAGGGAATGTTGTGCGCGTCGCGCGTATCGCGTGATGTGGCCGGTTTGTTCCAGACGTTGCTCTCAACCAATAGGAATGAAGAAACTGTCTTATAAGCACAGGTGCAAGCTCACGTGTCACGCCCATGTTTCAACACTTTTTACTGGTGTTACATAATCATCCGTATCAAAAACCAGGCCTTTGCAGGTTTAAACCACTAGTTGAAAACCTCTTCACCACACGACACCCCTATATTTGGTCACTCGTGAGTTCATTTCAAAGACATTTTAATATCAAGATTGTTGGTACCACGCATCAGTACTGCAACGCATTACACCGTGCTGCAAGGACCTATTTCTTGAAAGACTTTCTCAAAGGTAGTGTCAAACTAAGAAGCAAACAAAAAACATGACCTCTAAATTGCACATTACAAGCATCGCACCCACCAAGAACGTGTTAAAAACAAAGTGTGACGAAATGTTATCTCGAAACACAGTTCCCATTTTTGACAAGCGACAGCCCGTTTTAAACGGTCCCAGAAGAGGGCGCCACCTTGTGATAAATTATAATAATTGAACCTGTATGCACCTGTTGTACTTGACCAAACCCCGAGACACACTCAGAGCAAGACAGCCCCATGAGACGGCCAAGTCACGCAACCATGTCAGCATCATTTACTTTAAAGACACCAGACAGCTTTGATAATATTGACAAAGACCAATATCCTCAATATGTTTCCCAACATACGCATTTCAACACAACAAATCTGTGAAAATTTAAGCTCGATTGGTCATCCAAGTTGCAAGAGAATAATGAAAGGAAAAAACACCATAAATTGCACAAATGTTTTTTCCCTTCAGATTCATAAAAAAGGTGAAATGAAACTCAAGCATGTTTATAATAAAGAATTATCTTGTTAATGAGATTATGCTGGAACAAAACAGCTTTAACTTTTGCAATTTTATTATCAACATTTCCAGTTAATTAATCAGCCATGCAGTGATTATCTAAAACAGTTCTTTATTAAAATATTACGCAGTTCAAGTAATTCATGATCCTTTTATATCTTTGTTATACATGATTTCTTAAGCATGGTATGATCTACACGTTAATAAAATAAAACCAAAGGAAGTTAATTAAAATGGTGTTTATGTTACAGTCATAGATGCATCCGTTTCCAATTATAGGGAAATACTTAATATTGAAACATTCTAATGGTGCAGAATCTTTGGCTAAATATTTCGGTCCCTAGAGTGTCTTAAAGTTCCTATATAAAGGTGTAACTATTAGTTATTACTCTCTACTATGCGCTTCAGGGTTATAATATATACGTCAAGGCCCATAAAGTTCTGCTTAAATATTCCAGTTCTTCTTATTATTTTCACTTTTTACTTTTCAAAGAGCAAAAAAAGCCCAAAAGCCCAAAACAAAAACCCATAACAGGAAAAAATTGTTAAAATCGTGCCGCCTTTTTCTACTTTAAAACTTTGTAGTACATGACTTTATAATGCTATTTTTACACTTTAAACAGTTAGTTTACACAATAAGGAATATGTTTGTGGTGATGCCATGGGAATTAAATTATCTTAAGGATATTTAGCTGAATCTGCCAAAACAATTTCTCAACGTTTTTTCGGGAAACAGTACAGTAAAAATAATATTGGTTGTACTAAGTTGGCTTGAGTCCAAGTCAATGTATCATTGACAGTAGACTTCTGTCTTCAGTTACAAAGTAAATAAGTTGTCAAAGTTTCGACAAAGCGATTTGAAACATCTCAATTGTTTAACCTTGTTATAAAAAAACTCTGATTCTTATAATTCATAAAGTGGCAACGAAAATTAAAAATAACAAAGTGACCACATCTGACATTGGGGTATCATCAATCAAAATTCCGATGTGTTTTCTTTTCACTTGAATATTAAAACAATAAAGCCATGATGACCTCTTCCCATGACCCCACGTTACGCACCACTGAACATTAAAGGCACCAAATTGACACATGAAAAATAAACATTGTTACCTATGAGAAGTAAACACGTTTGTACATTTTGTAGTAAACAAAGTTCAAAATCACAAAACCATCCCCCGTTTCACCAACTGTAGCTGGATATGAACAGTTTTGTTTCGAGTTTATCAACAATTAATTTGGTTGTACAATGCCACAAATCGGTCTTATCGATACACCCCTTTATTGATGCTGGATTTTACTATATAAAGCTAAATCCATGCGTGATCTAATGGGTAAGGTTAGACATCAAACCATTAATTAATCATTTATCTGCCTCAGCAGGTGGATATGTTAACTTCATTCGCAATAAAGCATGTCTCAAACAAAAGGAACTAGTAGTTGTTATTGAAAGCAAACGTCTTCATATAAAAATACAAACAGGAATTTCCTTGAATTGGAAGATTCATTATGTTAATCCATTAAAAATCATTAGAAAACCCAAATGTCATTAAAAACAAAATTGTCTAAAAAAATACATTTACTTAACGACCAAGAAAAGGGCTTTAACTCGCAAAGGCAGAATCAAAATGCCTAAACCGACCCAATAAAGACTATTTAAAGTTTCAACTCCACAGGACAAAACTGCACCAGCATTCATCACATTTGTAGAAACCATAACTTATAGGAAGAATGCTGTGTATAGTGTTACATGTAACAATGCTCCAAATAAATGGAACTATATTATGTAGTACTTTCATAGATGAAGAAATAACTTTGTGATTATGTAGGGGAAGGGGTTGGTTTCAATCAGATTTACTAATTGTTCCTTCCAAACTGTCTGTTACTACTCCCAGCTGCATTATGCTCTACATGGACATCTAGGCAAGATTTGAGTTTCAGGCAATTTAAAAGTTAAGCATTTAATAAAGTAAGCCCGTAATTTAAGGAAAGACCAATATTAATACATAATTTATTGACGTTGATTAATTATACATAAAAGTACTACAGATAACTATTCTAATTTTTCACATTTAAATTACAATTATTTGAAGTGATTTATTGTAAGAACACTTGGCTGTTGAGACACAATTGCATAGTTGACTTTTAATGTTGACATCCTCCTTGTTTTGTAGGTAGTTATTGGAAAAGAAGATGTAATTTCCACCAGTGTGATTGTGTCCCATCTGGAGGAATCTTACTCTTTTATGAATATCAGAAAAATCAGAACTAGACATATTTTTCCAGCAGACAATGGACAACAAAGACCACTCTTTGCTGATCATCTTACATCAATGTTCACCTCAGAATGTATCCCATGTTTCATAAATGAACTATTTCCTTTTCACAATTTCTGGATTTGATAACATTTCCAATAAAAGTGAAGACACTCTGTGCTGTTTCAATTCCAATATTTTATAAATTCTACGAATGACAAGTTGCTAGATATTTGACAAGTAGGTGGATACATATTTCCTGCTTGTGGATGAGTTTTTTCAACTATTCTCAATAAAGCTGCTTAGAAATACATAAAGTCTAAGATGACAAACGCATACTATGTTGGTGCTAGTTCATGATTAACAGGTGCACTATGTTAAACAGGTGGATCCAGAATGACAAAGGCCTATTATAATTTTAAGTGGCATATCTTACAATAGTAGAATCTTTCAGCATTAATGACAGACTTCCTTACAGAATGCATCTACTTCTTCTCAAATATTGGAAAGGGCGAATGAAGAAGTTTGTTTCCTTAAATCCTATATACAGTGATTACTTAAACATGCCAGTGCGTGCAGATTTACGTTACTTGGGTACTGTTAATAAAATTAGCATTTACAACTAAACTACTTTGACCTATAAAATGCAACAGACACGGATATAAAAGGCTCAAAATATAGAAAAGCTTTGAGGTCATTTACATTAAATCATCGACCACTTACACATTGCACCACATTCACAACACATAACGGATACTCTGGTCTACTACACAATTTAACATTGCATTAAGGAAAGTTACTTTACATAAATTAATCGAAATAGAGACATCGTAAAGCTCGAAAACTCCTTCCTTAGCTTTGCAATTATTGCTTTTTATAAATGCATAAATTGCAATCGAAAAGACAATGTCACAACTTACTACTCAATACATTGATTGCAAATGCTAGCTATGGAAGCTTGACTATATATAAGGATGAGCATACTACCATAAAAAATACCATTTTAGCGACAGAAATATTATAAAAAAGGTTCCCGGTGAAATGTAACTGTGCTAAAATGTTAGACATTAACACCATTTGTGAGGTTATACACAGTAAAGACACTATGCTAGAAATCCTTAATTCAACACCCATCAGTTCATCACCTTTAACCAAGTACTGGTACCTAGCAACAAGGTCACCTAGACGACCTCTCTCTCACATCACGTTGAAGTCACAACATCTTTCTGGAACATCTTGAAACAAAGGAGAACTGGTAACCATCTGTTTCTTCCATTAATCTCATCAGCAAACACTGGTATCCCGCAATCTCTCTGTGTTTATCAGTCTTTAGATAATGATTTGAGGGAGATCACCAGCAGTTTTGAAACACTTTGGACATTTCTATCATTAAGTTCAATCAAAGCGAGGGTTCTACTGGTTGATGGGATTCAGACAAAGATCACTATTGGACAATCTCATATGCATATTGACGAGTCATCTTTGTGGATTGTTCTACTCATAATGCAAGTGGTCCATATAAACATCTTAACTGCCTCTCCAAGATGTTCCTGCCTCTCCAAGATGTTCAAACATAAAAACATAAATCAGTCACTGAGTTCATTTTTGGAAATGCTCACAAAATGTTGTCTCTTTAAAAAATGGCTATATCAAGATCATTTGAAGAAGGGCATTAAAGCGTTCATTGGGTTCATAGCTTCAAGATCCCAATTATGCACCGATTAATCATCTTTGAACATCATTGTCTTCTGATGAAGCAACCACACAGATAACATAAATAAGCATGTCCTTTCTGATCTTGAACGGTTGCTATGGCAACACTTGCCTCCAATGCTGGCTGAAGTTGCTAAGCATGCTGCAGCTAAATGAGTGCAGTTAAAACTCAAAGTTCTAAGATATATAGCAAAGGCAACTAGTCCGGAAGTCATCGTTGTCAAATCATTCAAATAAAACGTGCGATACTTGATAAAAAAATCAGATCCATTGAAGACGTTTATTCATCCTCAACAGTAAGAGCAATATTAGCATCACCCTCTTGAATCTCCAACTGAAGAGCGCCCTCTATGTCAGCATCTTCAATCTGATTCTCATTTACATCTTCATCTTGGATCTGTACGGCTGCGGCTCTTGCGGACTTTATTTCCCATGATGCGACATCCTGGTGCCCAGGGGAAGTCTGCAACAAAAACAGTTTAGAAAATCTTGAAGCTTTTTAAATAAAAACCAACAATCACAACACAAATTTCTGAGCTTACAAAGAAATGTGGATGATAGTTGTTTCTTGTAAAAAAAAAAAAACCAAACAGCTAGTAAACTAGTAAACATTTTTTGGTGAAGTTCCATATTGAGTGCGTTGCAGTCTTAAATTAAATGCAAGTTCATGGACGACATGTGACATGTGTTTCACCAATAAAATCACAAGAATCTGTGTGTATGGTTTAAAGACATTTTAAATTAACTTGGAACACTTACATGCTGGATACATAAGTTGCATCAACACGGATAACAAAATATCAATTTAGTTTTACCGTTAAATTGATGAGAGATATGTTGCAAAGAAGAGATGAGGGAAGAACAAGAGAGGCAGAGGTTGGAGAAGAGAGAGGAGAAATAAAGAAGGAGAATAGGGAGATGAAATCAAGCTTAGAAGAAAAAGAGGAAGAGGCAGATGATGGGAAGACAAAGAAGAGCAAGAAGGAGAACAAAGAGAAGCAGGAGATGAAAATAAGCCAAAGCAGAAGAAGAGGCGTAGAACGGAGGCAGAGGGCAAAGAAGAGAACGGAGAATGAAGTAGGTGAACAAGAAGAAAGAGCAGGAGATGAAAACAACCCAAAGAAGAAAAGGCAGAGGATGAAGAAAAAGGATCAAATGAATCAGGAGAACAACGAAAAGAAGGAGAAGAACGAGATGAAAAGAAGCCAAGGAAAACAAAAAGAGAAAAAAGGTGAGGTGTTTGGATGGGGAAATAATCATATCCGAATTGGCGGCTACGGCTAGGACTGTTGCTAAGGGTGTTGTTGCTAAGAACATCCTATACTCACGTATAATGATGCAGCTATCCAGCCGTAGCCTTAGCCGCTAATTCTGATACAGACAAAACTTGGATTTACCTGAGCTGGATAATCTTCAATGAGTTCCTGCTGAGAGGTTTCAACCTCGATCTCAAAACCATTCTGTGCTCCATGTCCGTTCAGAGGCTCATCATTTCCATTCTCCTCAATGTGTCCATTCACTGTTTCCTCTTCAACCTCCAAGATTTCTTCGTCTCTTGGGACTTCAACAACCTCCTCTGTGGTCCCTTCTTCGAATGCCTCCTCCGTGGTCCCTTCTTCAACTGCCTCTTCCGTGGTCCCTTCTTCGACTGCCTCCTCGGTGGTCCCTTCTTGGACTTCCTCCTCGGTGGTCATTTCTTCAACTGCCTCTTCTGTGGTTACTTCCTCTCTTGGCTCTTCAACTGCCTCCTCCATTGTTTCCTCTTCTTTTGATTCTTCTACTTCTTCTTCCTTGGTCCCTTCTTCCACTGTCACATCATTACCTTCTGGGATTGGTTCCTCAACGGGTAGATCTTGAGGCATCTCGTCCTGATCTCCCTCATAGTATGCCGAGAACCTATTGGGTGTAATCTTCTCTTTCTCGACTTTATTCTCAGCATGGACAACATCTCCCGCCTCCCACTGAGCTCGAAGCGAACTAGCTCTGGCTGCTTTCTCTTCTCCAATCTCAGTTGATTCTCGGACAAGATCTTCACGAACCTCGGGTTCACTCTCAGCAACTTGACCCTCTTCTTTGATATTAATCACCATCTTGGGCTTCTCAGGAGCGGTTTCTACATCTCCTTTCTCCCAGCGATCTTTGAGTGAACGGGACACCCCACTCTGAATGTTCATGGGTTCATCCCTGACGGTCGTTTCTCTCATGATGTCTGTACGGATCTCTGGGGTATTCTCAACGACTCCTTCAGTTGAGGGAGTAAGGTCTTCTAGAGAATGGATGGATCTCTCTGGTGCCATCTTAGGTTTCTCCTCGATGTTGTGTACCTCTCCTTTCTCAAACATGTTGCGTAGAGATTTGGCAGCTCCTACTTTGATGCCAGGATCTTCATCAACACCCTCCCTCAAGACGTCATCTCGGTGGACCGGTGTATTCTCAGAGACCCCGCCCTGATCGACAGCATCTTCACTCTCGGTGTAGTCAAGAGATCTTGGAGTAATCTCAATCTTCTCTCTAGGCTTCTCTTCAATATTTGAAACCTTTCCTTGTTCAAACCTTGCCTTAAGAGACCTAGCACCTCCGCTTGTGATAAATGGATCATCAATCTTTTGAGATGAACGTACGACATCATCACGATACACTGGAGTGCTTTCAGAAACTCCACTTTCATTTCCAGTCGGGTTATAGTCCTCCAGTGAGCGAACGTTGATCATTGGTTTGACAGGAGTCGTATCAATATTACTGACTGCTCCTTTCTCAAAACGATCTTTCAAGGATCGAATACCGCCAGAGAATGTCTTGACTTCCTCTGATGCAACATCTGATCGTACAACTTCTTCATTCCGGACTGGAGTGCTCTCCGACACCTGCCCAGTACTTTCTTGAACCTCTGTTTCTCTAGCTGCTCTGATTTCAGACTGGAAGTCAAAGCTTTTACCCGGTGAAGTTTTATTTTCTCCCTTCTCAAACTGATCGCGGATGGATCTAGTGCCGATGATGACAGATCTATCATCGACCGCATCGCAGGAGCGAATCACGTCTGGGTTTAGTACTGGTTCATTCTCTGAAATCTGCCGAGGTTCTGAGGGTCAGAAAAATAAAAGTAGTTATTTATTTATTTGCAACCACAGGAAAATACAAAAAGTATGGTTGGATTAAAATACAATCTAAAAAATATCAGGACGCTTATAATAACATGAACGCATTATATTATAAAGACATATTAAAAACTAAATTGAGGCAAGCATTAGAGAAAAGGGAAGAGGCAAAAGTACTTCATTATAGTAAACATGAGCGATAAAATACAACAAAAATCATCAAAACGTAAACAATAAAGGACTACTCTAAATAATTCACATCCATGTGATTTCTAAAACAATATTTGTCATGTATTCTCTAACAAGTTCTGTTTATAATACAGTGATATCCGTGTTTATTTATTTCAGTTTAAAACACAGCACATTGACGGTAGCTTTACAATGCCAAACTAAAAAGACATGTTCACAAAATGCAAAATCTGGACCAGCCAGAAGTTGGATAAAAGGTTACAATACATCAATATAAATACATTGGTTCAAGAACAGACAAACATTTCAAAATGCAAACATGTAATCATGGGATAGTGGATGTGAAAATCAAGCAAAAATATTAATTGGTCTATAGTTACTATCTCAATTGTACAACTAGTATAATTGTTGATAAGTTTTTTAAAAGCAATCTTACTGACAGTAGTCTTCTATGACAGGTGTCAGCACTAATACAGCAATTAACACCCGTTTCAGGCAATCATGCCAGAGTCGCGCCGAACCAACTAGATAAGGAGCAACTCTAGCCATTCCAAACACCTGCAACAGTCGATCTTTTTACTTCTTACTTGTCAAGTCACTCCTAACTGTTTCAAGTGAGCGACTAGACTTGACCAGAGCAGTGATGTAACTCTTGAGTTGACCAGAGCAGCAATGTAGCTCTTGAATTGACCATATCGACCATGCTCCAGTGGATGGTTTGATTTAGTCAATCGCCCCGTGTGATCTAGGGCTTCTGGTTAGCTTATAGGCGGTGTAGTGGAGTCTAGTCGCCACCCAAACTTGCTCATGATTAAAGCAATTAACTTTTGTAATATTTACCTGGCGCGGTGTAATCGTAAGACTCACTTGTCCTCGACACTGTCTCTCTATCAAACGCCTTCTTGACTTTAATGCTGCTCACTTCTCCTTTCTCAAATTGATCTTTGATGGATTTGGTTCCTTCAAACGACTGGGTCTCTACATCCTCACTAAAGAAGGAAATAAGAAAGCAATAAAATTGTTATCACACTAATTTAATTCTTTTCTGCCTTTTTCATAATATTTCTTTCTCTCTTTAAAGGGCTTAGGGACCTTATGCTATATAAGTACTGTCTATTAATATTATTATTATTATTATTTCATCTCTTATCCTCATGGAATACACCCCTGGTGATGTCTCAGGACTTTGTTACCTAACGGTTGCTCCGGCACACTTTCACACTGTGTCGCTTTTCCATGGGGTTCCAGTTGCACATTTCAAGAATACCCCAGGGCTTTTGCCTTACCGCCCTCTGGAGCAGGGGTGGCTTGTTCTTGGGTTATGCCAATTTGCCGGGGTAGACCGGGGGTAAAGTAATCACAGTGTAAAACGGCCAGTCGCTATTCACCAGGGTTGCCCCGAGTAATACCGGCCGGTCGCTATTCACCAGGGTTGCCCAGAGTAGCACCGGCCGGTCGCTATTCACCAGGGTTGCCCAGAGTAGCACCGGCCGGTCGCTATTCACCAGGGTTGCCCAGAGTAGCACCGGCCGGTCGCTATTCACCAGGGTTGCCCAGAGTAGCACCGGCCGGTCGCTATTCACCAGGGTTGCCCAGAGTAGCACCGGCCGGTCGCTATTCACCAGGGTTGCCCAGAGTAGCACCAGCCGGTCGCTATTCACCAGGGTTGCCCAGAGTAGCACCGGCCGGTCGCTATTCACCAGGGTTGCCCAGAGTAGCACCGGCCGGTCGCTATTCACCAGGGTTGCCCAGAGTAGCACCGGCCGGTCGCTATTCACCAGGGTTGCCCAGAGTAGCACCGGCCGGTCGCTATTCACCAGGGTTGCCCAGAGTAGCACCGGTCGGTCGCTATTCACCAGGGTTGCCCAGAGTAGCACCGGCCGGTCGCTATTCACCAGGGTTGCCCAGAGTAGCACCAGCCGGTCGCTATTCACCAGGGTTGCCCAGAGTAGAGTAGTGTGAAAAGGGCTCAGTAAAAGTAGCTTGGCATCTCATTTAACTTCTCATCATTTCATACTTACTTTCCTTGCGGGCTGTCATTCTGATCAACTCCATTCTCTGAAAGGAAAGATTCAAACAAACAAATTAAATAAAAGTAGCTTAGAGGAATAATTCTTCTGTATAAATGTTAGCAATAAGATCTCATTAACCATCAGAAAGGAGTTTGCATGTAAATCTTTTCAAGATAATCTGGACTGGTTTTTCTTGATTACTTCTACCATAATTATTCTCTGCCCAGAGTGTCAGGGGTCTTGGGTTCAAATCCAAATGAAGACCATTTTCATTTTTTCTCTGATCCTATGTGTGCATATTCTCTGGTGAAACTCCAATGTGAAGGGTATGTTTTGTATTTGCCCACAAACTTGATGCATTTCTGATTGAACAAGTTGAAAGCAATCCAGTGGAGATCTGTCCCCATGTGTTAAAAGGCAATTAGGAATTTGAATTGACTTGGGGATCGGGGTAGAGGTGGGGAAACACCTGGTGCAATAATGGCATCAGGGTTGTTACTTTGTCTTTAAAGCTTTGTCTGTATCTTAGGGTTGTTAGATTAAATCACACTCAGTTATTATGGCAATAGAAATACAACATTATTACCAAACTTTAAATACCAGACGAAACTGACAGTGACAAAAACCAACAGCCAAAACACAGTAACAGGACAAAGTAACAAACAAGCAAACATAGAAACAAGTAATGAATAATCGCTTCACAAATACAGACAGGAAATAGATAAACAAAACATCTTACTGACAGATGACAAACAATAGAACAAGGATCAGACGGACTGACAATAATTGGAGACAACAATCCATCTCCAAGGAGATCCATCTCCAAGATCTACTCCAAGGAGTCTAGTGCTGGATCTTTCCACCTTCTTAACTCAGCCAGCGAGTTGGTCTCTATCTGCAATCCAACGGTACCTAAAACGTTTTTAGTTACTCTGAGTTACAGAGAGTTACTCAGAAGAATGGGTCTTGGTTTCCCTTTTGGTTTTTAACTTGATATTTTTAAACTTATATCAGGTAGGGGTGTATAAAAGATTGTATGTTTGAATGAAGTTTATTTTGTATAGATGTTTGGATTCATTTGAAGGATTTACTTTTTCTGTTTTTAAAAGTAAAATTTCTTTAAACTTTAACAAAGGATTAAAGGAAGTGTATACAATGTATTCAGGCCGCACCTGAATTGATGGCTACTGCAACAGCTATGGCTGTTACTAAAGGTGTTGCTAAGGACGTCCTATACTTCAATGCATAATGACGCAGCGATATAACCGAAGCTGTAGCCATAGGCATAGCTGTCAATTCAGACAGTCTATAATCGTTGGAACCGAAGTGCATTCTAGTTGATTCCAATCGCGCGAAATCTAGTGACTTCCTGTTTGAAAATGGTCGATAGATCGCGACACCATTTCCCTGCAAGTTCTGGTCAATATGTAAATGAGGTCTCCCACGGTTACCACGCGCTGAGTACCGGTCTGTTATCATAAAGGGGTGATGTGGTGAGAGCAGGAAGAGGGAAATATTATGCAATGGGTGCCCAAGGAGGAAGGGAAGGCCAGAATGGAATGAATGAAACAAAGGCAAGGGATGATCAGTAAGTTAAATCACATGATTCAGTTATAAACTTAACAATTACCAGTCAGTTCTAATAGTCTATAAGTTGTCCACGATGCATGAAGTATGAGACATTGACAACAACAAATGCATATCATAGACACTATTTATTGATCAACAAAGCGAGAACACAATAGACAAGTGAAGAAAAGGTTTGTGCAACATCTTTGAAACCATTACCATCCCAAATCCAACAGTACATGTAGGTCTAAGCACGGACCCAGTAACCAACCAAAGGAACCACATCAGGAATTCTAACTGATTACTCAATCAATTGCTTGCAACCAGACTGCAGAATAACATTACATTGTATAGGTTTCACTATTACACTGATGCATGTTATCTCGATGCTTTGACGCAGATGTTAACTTAGTGCTTTCAGTGTCCTGGGAAACAAATCTTCAGGATACTCCGGATGGACTGGAACCCCGGACCCTGTAGACATTGTATAAATATACACTGTATACATTATGTTGGATATGGGATGAGGTATAGTTTAAATACCATCAGAATCCTCCAAAAGTCATCAAATATCATCACTTCTAGGAGCCTGACGACTTGTACAAAGTCAAACCTGCGTCTTAATGTGAGCTCATCTTAAGACTTTAGATCTTCTTCAAACAGAGTTGATGTCTTTGTTCAGTGCCTGTTGGTTATTTATGAAGCACCTAAGCATACATATTTGCTAAGCACAGTAAAAGCTTGCTAAGCAGACATAAACAACAATGATCCGTGTTTTGAATTAGTTCACCTATCATTTTGCGCTAAGCACATGGATTCCATTTTTTCGATCTCAACTTAAGACACCAGAGGGCAGATTTGACTTTTTACAATAATAACTTCCAAAGACCCCACGCTTAATCTTAATCTACAAAAAACACTACAATATTTAAAGCCCATAAAACCCATCCTTTAAGTGACTCTTTACTTTACTTTTCTCAAGTCAGAATGTAGATTAGAATCTTCACACTTAAAAGGCAGATAGTTATTTTTTAGCAGCCACAAAGACTCATCCAGAGTGAGATTCAGATTTGTTCTCATAAGTCTAATAATTATACTTACTCCAGTAAAAACATTTAGCGGCCTATTATGTTATAATCATTCTGAACTTTGAAGAAAATCATTTTCAATATCGGACAAGGTTATCTGAGTGAAGGGTCTTGTCATAACGTAAATTACTTAGGAAAGAATACAGTGAAAAACACAACTAAAACTACGAGAAAATAACTTAAGAGGCCATGGAAGAAAATAGTTATGTTGTATGTGCTGGCTTAATCTATAGTATGAGAGCCAACAATCTCCTCCTGTGTATATAAAAGAATTATTTGTTTTCATGTAAAGTTATGGATCTTTACAAAATGGTATGAAAAATGGTTATCCGAAAATAAAACTCATCCTAAAAACATCTCATAATTATTTTCTTTGATAGCCTTATTCACTGCTGTGAATGTAATACTAAGGAACTACATGCTATTTAATTAACAAGCTAAGCAGCTTGTAGCAATCTTTACTTGTGCTTCTTCACTGCTTTAGCTTTGTACATGTGTAAGATTTAGCTGCTTGCTAATATCTTCACAGCCTGTAATCAGCAAATATTTTTTGACACTTCAAACCATTTTTTAAAAGCCTGTTTGTTAGACTACATGTTCAAGCTGTATAACAGAAACTCTAAGTCACCAAACAAGGCCTTTGCGCAGCTTTTTGACCACCAATTAATCAACTTGGTAAGCCATTTTTTTTCTTTTTCTTATGCAAAATTTAATTTGTGTAGCTTTGCAGGCCCTTATTACAAACAAGCATGTACTCCTTCAGAGATTAATCTTACAAAAACATTACATATAAAACATTCATTTTTAATAGAAAATATGCAAATTTAACTCTTAGTAAGCGCGGCATTGAATTAGTAACAATTGTCTACATCTGTGCGCAAATTCAAATTTAGCTTCAAAACATATTTGTGAAACTCCTGAGTTTGGTCGATAGCAGAGATCTGCTTTTATAAAAAATAACGTGTACTTTGCTAAATTCAAACTGAATTTGGTTCGGAATTATGAACTACTAGCAATAAATATGACATTAGTATCAGTTGATATATACTCTTCAGTACCAGAGAAAACCCAAGACTAAATGGGAAGATTTAGACAAATATTACGCCATGATCCAAGGAAGATATATTAATGTATGTCCCCCCCCCCTCCCTCAACCACCAACTAAGCCTTAAAGATCTACACAGAGTAAACTACAGGATTAATATTTGTGCAAAAAATAAATAAATAAAAATAAATAAAATGGTTAACCATGCGATGAAATTGTTAATCAGCCAATGAAGCAATGCATGATGGGAAAGTATGCAAATTAGTCCGAGATGTTAAGGTTAGGTTAATTAATTAAAATTAAACAGAGACAGACAAATGCAACAAACAGCAGGAAAAATGGTGGAAATTTAATGTGTTAAGAGAAACAAGATTTTATTTTATGCAGGTGTAACCGTATCATAGGTACCAGTCTATTGTTTGGTACCCAACCTCGATTCATTAAGTTGAGCCATTCAGTCAACTCCATGTAGCTCCTAACATGTAGGGTTACCAGACTAACCAGTCCATATGGCTGAACACCTATCTGCCTTAAACCTGGACTTCATATAGATTGTTTAATGATAACCACATGCCTTTTGATTTGATTATCAACAAAGTAAAGTACCTTCGCAATGCACAAGCTTTTATCAAGAATAATTGTTTTACAAGTTATAGTTTTGAAGCAACATGGCAGACCCTTTTCTCTATTTAAGCTGTTTTCTGAGCTTACAACAAACCAAATTGGCTCTGCAAAATTTGCCGCTTGGCCTGTCCTAAAACGGCATCTCTAGTTGAAACCATTTTGAAGGATAGTCATAAAATTCTGGAAAGTAAAAACTTGAGGGAAAAGAAATTTGTGTAGCTGTAGATAGTTAACCACCCATACTTGGTTGTTACAATTTAGTAAATGAAAGGGAGACATAAATTGGGTCTATAATTTCAACTTGATTGTTATATTTATGATAGTAATAGTATAAAGCATGGGTTAGGGAAGGGGGGGGGGGGTGTACAGATATGAGAAAAGGTTTAAAGAAGTCAAAGGTAGGAATGAAAGAATCGATTGTTTGTTTGTCTTGGACCCAATTTCATAGAGCTGCTTAAGCACAACAAAATTATGCTTTCTAGAATTAGGTTACCAGTCAAAATGATATCTCACATGTACGATCTGTGACTGGTATTCATCTTAATTTTGCTAAGCAGTACTTTCTGCATAAGCAGCTCTATGATATTGGGTACTGGTCTAAACCCATTTCAGGAGCGTCGCTCTTGAGGGATATTTGCTTGTTCCTAGGTAACCAAAGTCTGAAGAACATCCAACTTGTGTAAAGTATGTAACTCTACACTACTGAAGACAATGTATGCATTATGAGTATGATGAATGTGTCTTTGACTCATCCAATGGTCCCTGGCTAAAATGTAGCATTGTTAGTAACATTTTACAAAATGCACCTCGTGTCAAAGGAATCTTTGAAATCATTATCAAGAATGTACTCAATAGTTACACGATCTGCATTTCATTTGGCTAAATTAATCTTTGTCTTGTGTGAGTATTTGAACCCACTTCATCAATAGTATTAATTGTTTTAAATATTAATTTGTTTAAATAAGATTCTGCCCAACTCACAAGGCTGGAAGACCACTCCAATGTGATTTGGGCTGTCGACCCAAATCAATGTGATTTGGGCTGTCAACCCAAACCAACCGTCACAATGCAATTCAGACAACCGAAAAGAGAAGCTAGCACTCCCCACCCAAGTCAGTCCCATAAACTAACAATTTATTATACACAAAGCTTTAGAAACAAACAAAGCATCAAAAATATCAATGATTCTTTCCTTTACAGCAGGAGTGTTCTTTTGGTCTCATTTTTATCAAAATGTATACTGTTTGCTGAACATCTTGCGAGGTAGACACAATAACTCTTAAATATTTGTGCAATTATTCTTCTTTTTACTTCTTTTTATAACAAAAACAATTATTGGGGTTGTGGGTTTTCCAAATGTATAAAACACATTTCACGTTCAATCGGGATGTTGGTCTCCTTTGAGGGTTGTTCCAGCCGAATCAACAACTTTCACACAGCCGTATGAAGAAGAAAAATAACAAAGAAAACAAAAAACAAACATCTCCTACGAAAATCACAAACACAGAAAAAACTGAAAGAAGATGAGAGATCAAGAAAGAAAGAGAAACAAACACATAGCAAATGAAAATCAAACGTAAAAAAACAAAAAGCACATAATTCTGAAAACAAAAATGGCAAAAAATGGGAAAATAAAGTTGGAAGATGCGTTCACAGTTTGTGCAAATTAAAACAATCATTATGGCTGCCATGTTTCACCATGAGGGATGTATTAGTGACTGAGTGTCGTCAATACTGGACAATAGAGGGGGTAGTTTAGTTAGAGTCAAATAAAAACCTGTCACTTACAATGACCATTGAAATTACCAATGATGCATTCAGATGAAGTTAGTAAAGAGGGCGCTATATTAAGGAGATTCCATGTGGACTCTGTTCTAACTTGACGACTATCAATTTTTGCTAAAAGTTGACCTTTGACATTACCTTTAAGTTATTTTGATCTTTTAAATCTAATGTGAGGGCATTCTAACAAGCAATATTAATCTGAGAAACACTTTTGTGAATGCAGTCAAAACATAAGAAGGAAGGTCACAAATAACATGCATAGCGCCCTCTATAGTCGGGTACATGCAAAATCCTTTCAAACTAACCCTTAACTGAAAAACTAATCCTGACTGTAAATAATGCTGTATTTAAAGTTAAACCCATCAGTAAGATTGCTCTTAGTGTTTGTGCGCGTTGACAAGTTATAATACTTGTGGAAACTATAAAATGTTTATCAAGAATGCATCGTTATGAACCAGCTGAAGTTTTGTGACTGATTTCCTGTTTCTTAATGTTATATGAATGGGCGTTAGAATGGGACCAGTGAAATATATTAGTAACCATCACCATGGGGACTAGCCTACCAATGTCTGGTTCCCCTAATGGGACCTACATAATGCAACTGCATTTTGTGACTATGTCAAAAGTACCAGACTATTTGTTTGCATAGGAGCATTGTGTGTCAAATCTAAATGTCAACAAATATAAGGTAGCCTGATTGTTCAATAATATTTGGTTCCCTGTCTTCTTGTATAGTATCAAAAGCATAATTGATTGGTCAAACTTGAACTTGTGCATAAATGAAGGTAAATGCCCAGAAATCCTACTGGAAAGGATCAAGTGTGTCATGGATATATAAATCAACACATGGAGTTGCAAAATTTCAAACAAAAAAAAAGAAGATTTTTTTTTCTTCTTCAAACGAAACCACAAAGAATGCTTGTTATAAAATAATGCAAAATAAAACCACACTGGCGGAAAGCTGCGTATAAATGAAACAATAAGATGCAAAATCAAAAATCTTCACAAATGCAAAACAAAATGCACCGATTAATTAAAAAATATCCCTGTTTCTTCTTGACTAAATTGTGTATGTAAAAAAATGTAACAAAGTACAAATTGCATAGGAGATTACAAAAAGGGTATGCAGCCTGCGACATTAATCGGTTGACCCTGGATCAGGAAAAATTGAGTTTATAGTATAGTGTTGTATCACTAATCCTGTCTAATTTGTTAAAATTTGGTTAATAGTTTAGATTTGCATCGTTTTAGTTAATAGTTTATATGATATATCTACAGCTTTTTAACTTGGGCTAATAACTCAGTATATTTTGAGATCTTTCATGTCATCAAAACAGGATATCAAAATGTTTTCCAATTATGCTTATTTCAAAATGTCTTTCTATGAGCTGGTTGCTAACCAGTTAACTTTGCAGACACAAGATTGTTTATGTGCAAGCCTGTTTAACTTATATTGGTAAACTCGGTAAGTATTGGTGAACCGATATAACCAGGGTTAAAGCCTGGTATAACCAGGGTTAATGCCTGGTATAACCAGGGTTAATGCCTGGTATAACCAGGGTTAAAACCTGAAATAACCAGGGTTAAAGCCTGATATAACCAGGGTTAAAGCCTTCCTAGTTAACTAACTACAGCAGCCTGAGTTTAACGTACTCTCATCAAACAAAACCAGTCAATGTGACATGCAGTTTGGCTTCCATTCAAATCATTTCAATATCAAAAACTTTGATCACAATTTGTCGCTTGATCGCAATAAAATTCAATGTTTGTTTTCATAATTGTTTTTTGTTTGATCTTCCAATCATTATTTTCCTTACTTTTAAGCCTACTAAGATGCATTACATTGTCTCCAATGTAATAAAGATCATTCAAAGAATCTGCTAAGCAGATAATGTTTGCTATCAGAATATTTTTGCCAAGTGTAAATTAACTGACAACCAGCCAAAGCCTTGTTTAGCAGAAACCTTTAGCTGGCAGTCAATCACATCAACTTAGCAAATAAATTCCCATGGCAACCATATGCAAATGATCCTGATTAAAGTAAGGCCGGCCATCTTACAGAATTCAAATCTATTCATAAGATCATCACAGATGGAAATGTCAAATTTGTTTAGGTTGGCCCACTCACAAACTATAAGTTTCAAAACATAAACTTTCATCTGAGTAACCCATGTACGGGTATGTTTTTAATTTTTGTTTAGTATTTCTCATAAAATGCTTTTATGCTTTTTGCATACGTTGCTAATAAGTGCAGACAGAACAAAAGCAAGATACCATATTAAGGTTGGGATGAATCTATCTATTTATCTGCAAACTTGCTTCATAAATTAAAGCGCTTCTTATTTTGGGCTCGACTGACACTTCATTTTGACACTTTCCCGTAAGATGGACGTCTTAGATTGAAATCTTATTTCCTATGGATACCTGCAGTCCGCAATGCATTTGATGAACCATCAAATCCATCGACATAGTTTCCTTTCAGTTTAAAGAGCTGACCAAAGTGAGGCTTGCAGTACAGGTTGCCTGTTAATGCGGCAAAGTTACCAAGGCTGTAAGAAAAGAATCAGACACAGTTAGAGTGAGGCTTGCAGTACAGGTTGCCTTTAGACTGGGCAAAGTTACCACGACTGTAACAAAAGAATCAAACATCGGATCAGTTTGTTGTCAATAAATAATGAGAAAATAGAATTAGCTGTTGCAAACTTCTTACCAACCAAAAGGACCTATGGTATAAATGCAAACGAATAATCAATATTCTAACATTTCGACCCGGCCCTAGCAGAGTCTTTCTTGAAGGCTAACAATGAAACTAATAACATCAAACATTTCTAGTGTGTCATGTCTGTCAATGATGACACTCCTGGCACAAAAAACCCAAAACTCCTCATATATACAAAGACAACCAAATATCGAATGCTATGGTTGCTAAAATAGTGTGTTTTGAGATTTTTCTTCGATTGAGAACAAGTATCTGCTTGTCTGAGTTGAAGTGGGAGGCTCAGCTGTTCCAAAGAGATGGACTGGCATGTGGAAAACAACAATCAACCCAGAGTGCCAGCAACGTGGAAATTCGCAAAAAATCAGGCCATTCAACTAAATAAGAAAAGCCTTTCAGTTGCTTCAAAAAAAGTCAGTCTGAATAACAATGTATATAGAATGTCTATCGCTAAGAGATAACGACTTTGAAGTGCAAATAAGACGACACAACTGATGCAGGTACAACCCAATGAACAACTTGAAGGTCAAGTGCTCATGAGACATTGTGAGTTCGGGCAAATGCTCCCTCATAAGAGATGAGACCAACTCTGGCAGCGATTTGACGTCCACAGATATGGGCAGTACACACCTCACGTGGTATACGCGCACCAAAACTTCACTTGCAACGAGTTTCCAAAATGGCAGACTGTTGGGGAACAGAGGACGCATGTGACGTCAATGTAAGGGGCTGCACGTGTCATCATTGTAAGGGGCTGCACATGACGTCATTGTAAGGGGTCGCACATGACGTCATTGTAAGAGGTCACACATGACGTCATTGTAAGGGGTCGCACATGACGTCATTGTAAGAGGTCGTACATGACGTCATTGTAAGGGGCCACAAGTGACGTCATTGTCATGGTGTTTGAGAATAATATGTAAAGAATAAATATATGGACTAACCTCAAGCGACTGTTGCACACTTTACAGCGGAAGCATGTCTTGTGATAATTGATTCCATCCGCTGTGATCTTTTCCATTGGATAAACTGTCTTGTTGCAGATATAACATTGTGAACTGGAGGTGGGTACACTGGCTGGTTTCTGTATGAGAGAAGCATTATGATTGGGTAAAGTTATATAGGATATGACAGGAGTGTTGTGATTGGTTGAAACTGCAATGAAAGACTCATCAGGATTAAGAGTCATTGACAGGTTTGTTGTGATTGGTTGAAACTGCAAAGACAGAACTGCAGTGAAAGACCAATCAGGATTTGTTTAAGCTTTACAGGGATGGGCAATGACAGAATGTTTTTGATTGGTTGAAACTACACTGGCTGGACATACTCAATGCAAGACTCATTATGATTGGTTGAAGATTAATGCTCTCACAGACTCACTTACCGTTAACAAGTTGGTTTGACCAGACCCTATAACAGAGGCTGATTTTACTTCTTACCTTTTAAGAATTGCTTTTCAAATCCACAATTTCTTACTGCTCATTGTCTTTAATGCTTTCTTGATATTTACTTCCAAACTAGTATGCTCAGCCAAGATTGCTTTTATAGTAATACTTCCTTCAGACTTAAGAGTAAGTTTATAATGGCTTGTTTGACAGAGTCTTGACAATCCTCTTAACTCCAGTAACTAACAGTTTCCTAATCGCATTTACTTCAATGTTACCACGGAAATCACAAGATCAACATGAGATTACGGGCGTGTCATCTTTATAACCAAGATGAGAAGGATGGAATAATGCTGTCTAGTTCTTGGATGTTTTCCAATCAGAAACTTATAAGATGTAAAGTGATTTTGTTGTTGATAGCTGATTATGCTTAAGCCCAGCATGTCATATGATGAGAGGAACAACCACAATTGCTTATAAGTAAAAGTATATTTCATTTGGAGGTCAGAGAGTGACTTTGTGGTGAGATAATTTATTATCATTGTCCCTTCATTACGCATTCACTTTAAGCACACACTTTTCCAGATCTTCTTAATACCAGCAGTGAATCTATGTAATATAATCCTGCAGTTGTACTGCATCCAATCATCTGACACCCACCTTTTAGATAACTTTGCCATCCATTACATCTTAGGGCTTATACATCCATGTACCTATTACATTGTAGATGACTTTACCAAATGAGGGAAAGGACTCAGCTTAGGGTGGACTGATGTATGTATTTATTGGTAGAACGATAGTGCATTTGCCTTGAGATTGTTGCCAAGTTACATGTTTTTGATGACAACCTAGCCTCCTTAGTTACCGACGCCCACTCCCATCCCACAAGAGTCTAGCAGGCCGACTAATTAAGGTTTGACTAATGATCATTATGCTAATGCTGCAGTGGTTTAATAGTGCTTTGATTAAACCTTAATGATTTTTTAATCTCATATAAAATATAATATCGCCATAAACACTGAACAACATCCATCTCAGGCCTGTATGCTTCGTTTTTGAAAGGGCAAGGGCAAGGCCACCAAAGCATTATCTCCTTGTCTATTTCTACTAATGCATGTCAAAGTGAAATGTTTCTCAACATACTTTATTCTATTCAAAGCTTGTGTGGGTTTCTTAAGGTTATTGCCATAATAGTTACAGGAGTGACTACCAAACATATAGCTTCCCTTTAAAAGCATACAACCAAAATCGACCATTTATTTCTCATACAAAATAAGCAGTGCATTATGCCTGGTTACCGTGGTTGATATCGACAGGCAGGTTACTGCAGTATAATTAAACATAGCTAGAGATCATGTCTTTTGTTTGCCCTGATTGAACAATCAATCACCAACCGTTACCATCTGTAACCTGCCATAATCAATTCTGCATCCCATTAAAATATAGACTGTTTTTTCATCCTACCTCGGTTCAAGCCTTTTTTGGGAAAGACCGAGGGTTTCCCAGCTGGAATGAACAACAGTTTTGTTATTATTTCCATATTTTATGAGTCACCTAAATAATTCACAACCTTTGGTATTTATGAGATCAACATTATGACAGAGAGAGGAACATATTCTAAACAAATTGTCAGAAAAATGTGGGCAATGTAAACTGTCTGGGGAGTAGACATGAAACATGTGGGAATAGGAATGGGTTCTCAGTCTAAGGCCACCTCTAGGCTCATTGGGTTGGAGTCTCTAAAGAGTTGAAAGGGTCAGTCTTTAAAGGGTTTTCTAGTAGATCAAGTTTTTGGCCATGGCATGAATCCCTACTCACTCTGAATGAAGATGTAATATTTATCACCAGTAAAAGTTTTAGCTTAATTAGCCCTCAAGTTTTTGAAAACAAAATAAGTGTCCCGTTAATCTGTTGTACATGTTAAAATAATTGCTTTCTCACTGAGACACAAATGATTTTCATGACATTGCTTTACTCCTTTCTCAAAAATGACAGCACCTCAGCAAGTAACATTTTAAGAAAAGCTTTCTAAGTTAATACCGCTGGTCACGAAACCATCTCAGCTCCCTGTGGAGTATACAGCCTGTATTCACAAATAATACTAAAGATTCAGTGATGTAAAGTTCTTTCAAACCTAAACAGCAACAACACGAGTTGTTAGTTCAGTGTAAACCTCTTCAGGCAGGGCAGGGTTGGGATAATGTTTGTTTGTACTTCTTTCAATAAAGTTTAGATATTTTAAAGAGTCTGTTGACTCATTGTTAGTATAGGTCGTTATTTAATGTTGCTAGGTTTCAGGTCATTATCAAGGTGTTTTATTTTACATCAGTTTTCCATTAACTTTATGACCTACATTTTAAAGGGAACAAATGAATAGTCCAAGTACAAGGTTTAACAATCTAGGCAACAAAATGGGACACCATCTAAGAAAAACTTCACTATATCATCCGAGTCCCTCGTCTTATCTTTGATTATTACATGGAACTCTTCAACAGGTTAATTAAAGGAATGATAAGAAAAGTGCTCGCTCTTCAACAAATAAACAAAATCCTAGAGAGCAGACCTTCTTCAACAAACAAATGAACAGGTGTTAATTGTAGTTAATTGAAATTGACTAGATAGACTAATAGGCCTATATCCATGGTTAGTACCATCACAGAGAAAGTACCATCTACAATGAGCTAGACTTGATTGAAATTCAATCAGAGAGAAATGACTGAATTACTTTTACAATTAGTCCAGACATTTTAGCATATGTTCATTTGTTACCAATCACTTGGTATGCCCATTGGTATACATCATGACTGCATGTGAGAATGACATTAAAGATCACATCTGCTGATGATATTATCTGGATTTCTATACTTCGACCATGGAGGTAGAAATAGACCAAACTAATAAACCATCCTGTGTGTTGACTTCCCATCAACCCAACCCTGTGTAAACATGTTGATAACCATCTTTCATGTAAATAGTATCTGCTTAGTGAACAAACAATGTCCATTTATGGTTGACAATTGTGATGACAAACTGGCCTGTGAGAGGAAGTTAAAGGTTCACAATTAACAAACAGGATTTTCCTGATGAAACAAGGCGCATTGGACTTGGAGTTGACTTTTAAAGGAAAGGTTACTTTTGAAGTCAATTGAGGTTGTACAACCTTGTGACCCAACCACGTTCCTAGGGTCAACTTCATGAAGAAATAGGACAAGTTCCATCTTAGGACTAGTCCTACAATGTAGGACTCTTTCGAGGAGTTATTAACAACTTAAGGCTAGTCCTGGTCCTATTAAGTCCTATTAAGTAACGTTAAGCAGGTAACTCGTCCTAACTAAAGATAAGACTCATCTAAACAATTATGGAACTATTTAGAAGATTCAACAGAGTTTCCAGAAATCAAACAACTTTTCAAATATATATTCATCAGAACATGAACAGATGGTTTAATTTTCAGGGAACTTTCTGCAGAATCAGGAAGAGTTAATAGCTACATTTATCCCCGATTTAATTGTTCCTAAAAGCAGACATTATCAGTTGTCATTGTCATGAAAGCAACACAGGTCATGGGGGTCTCCACTAGACAAGCTTTGGGATGTGGAGACCCCCAGCACACAAATCACCTTCTATTCTGTATTTAACCATGTATTTATTATTATTTGATGGAGTGGAAATCAAGTATTGATTAATTGAAATGCTATCAATTGTTCTATTTACCAACATTGGATTATCTTCCACTGATTTGCTTAAATTACTTCTTAAGGAATGACTTCTCATTGTTATAACCTCCATGCTTGAAGGACCTTGTTCTTAGGTTCAAGCATGGTGGAAGGTAATGTCACTTGGGAGGAATAAAGAAAATCAATTATTGTATTCAAGAAGTTAACCTTGCAGACAGATTAGACCATAGAGCAAGCCTTGCTTTATGGTTTAGAGAAACCTTGTCATGATTATACTTTGTTTTCATAAAACCTTTCTCTAAAGTGTTAACCTCTGTTTAGTTATGTTCTTAACATCTAGCCTTTCTGTAAACTGTTAAGAGTTTCCAAAGTCATTGTGTACTGTAGACTAAACACTTGACAAATGGTTTTGTACCAAAGGCCAATATGAACTATCCTATCTACATGTTGCCTCAAGCACAAAGTCAAGGATCATGCATGGTGGAGGAAGGAAAGAGGCATGGAGCCTCTCAAAACCTGAATGAATAAACCCACACTGCCACCATCTTGGTCATGTCCCCTGTATTCAATAACAGTAATTATTGCTAGTATTCATTGCACTGAGAAAGGAACCAGACTCGGTTTCAGCCTTGTGCGAAACGGCGACTTCGGCTACGGCTAGATCAGTGCGTCTGTTAGTGTTGAAGAATAGGCAGATGTGCATGTTCTAGCCATAGCTGTAGCTGCCGTTTCGGACACTACCTTGCACTGGTTCAGATTAGAAACCAGCAAGATGGCTACCATCCATAATACTAGAAACCAGCAAGATGGCTACCATCCATAATACTAGAAACCAGCAAGATGGCTACCACCCATAATACTAGAGGTCTACTGCATGACAAATATGACAAAGAACTTGGAAATGGCAATAATTGAGGAAACCAAACACACATAACTCAGCAAGTGTTTTTATCAGTTTTGTATGAAACTAAAAGAGAAGATTGAATCGTCGCTAAATGCTGTCATATATCAAATACTATTTCACTATTTGTTGGTTGTTGCTCAATGATTTCAACCAAAGAGAAACTGTACTTCCTCAAGTCAAAGTTTGAACTTCAGGAAAGGGTTAAACAAACAATTTAGTCTCAGACATAAGTGTTGGCCTAAACTCATGACTGCTTGTACAATGCTATTCCTTAGATTACTCACCCACTTTGCAGAGCCATTTTTGGGAGCCATTACAGCCGGTGTTTCAGCCGGTGTCTCTGCTGTTACATTACCAGCCATCTCTTCATTATTCTCAGACATTTTGTATATAAAGTCAGTTTATAAAATAAAAGTTAAAGAGATTTCCTCTGGAATGGGAAGAGCTACTGACATGGAGTTACTTTCTGAGAATTGTCAAAACTGGCCAACCAGAGCAGTTGACTGAAGCTGTACTTGTAGGTAGAGGTCACAGATCTCATTGATGAAATCTCAGCTTGAAAATAGAGCTTGGAATGTCAAGATGATACCAAAGAGTTTTTAAATGTCAAAGTTCATAAGATTTGCCTCACAGGTAAAGTCTTCCAACCCAATGGTTTCTAGGTAAATAGTAACGATGACAATCCCCTTTCTCTCACTGAAATTACAGGAAAATTGAAAATACTTAAAAAACGTCATGATCAAAACAAAACTAGGAAACTTTCCAAGAGTGTCTCTCAGTTTCAAGATAAATCAAACAAAGAGGAGGTATCAATTTGTGTTATATGTCATTTTTAATGAAAGGCCTGCCTTGTTATGCCAAAGTATTGGACCATCATGGGTCCTCTTTATAGCTCCATGATTAGACAGCGCTTTGCTATGTGTACTTTGTAATGTATATATTGATTTACCCAACACATGTTCAGAAAGTGTGTACAATGAATGTAGAGTGTGTGGTATGGATTAGAGCTTTGATTGGATTTGCAGGACAGATATCCAACAGAGATGTGTGTGTACTTGCATAATTAAATTGACACATATATTGCATTCCACTGAAACACTACATGGATGTAGGCCAAGTCACCGCAATATGAATTCTAATTAGTCATTTTTTAAATCTCACACAGCGTCTCTAATCGATGATCAAGTAATTTGAATTTGACACATACGTTTTCTTCTGTCCTTGTGTGGCCTTCACTAGCTTTGTTATTGTTCTCTACTTTTCATTAAGCGTTGTGATAATTTGTATTATAATTATATGACAGTTTTGTAGATTTGTTTGGTAAGAAATCTGTTCTTTTGAGAATGATTGATATTAAGAGAGTAAACACAAATCTCACAAATTTAGTGAGAGGAGACAATTTTCTGATTGACTTGGACTAGGAAGTTTTAGAAATTAATTTGTTTGTTTCTCAATGCGGAACCAATAAGAAGACAAAAGACAAATGTAATTTGACCACTTGACACTGAAACCTTCGGATTGGAAACAAATATCAAAATGTAATTCAATCTCAAAACCTATTGAATGCTTGTTGAGACTAAATGATCTAAGTTACATGTCGTTTAAAAATGTCAGAAGACACCAATTTGAAAAACGAACTGCCGACAATGTTTAATATTTATCACAGTAATCAAGAAAGCTTGAACGTGCATGGAGCCAGGTTTGGTTATTGAGTGGTAGGAGGATGACATCTTATTGCACAACAATAGTTGGTCACCGTCATCTGGTTATTCCACGATTCCATAAATGAGATTCCACTTTGGGATAAAACAATCCCATTCAAGAGAAACGCCTTCCAGAGAGTAGTAACTGGTATCCTGATTCGTACACATAACAAAAGACACACTTTATCTCAAAATAAAGCTGGTATCCCTTGCTCTTTCTCCTCATCACTCTGGATGAATCTCAAGAAGAAATGTCGTCTCTGAAGACTCTCATATTATTCCATGGTACAACTTTTGAGTTGGCGAACAAGACACATCTTTACTCCAATTCTCCGCAACGCTACCAAATTGAAATATTAAAACTACATAGAGCACAACCAAGGCCTTAATTACCTGATGGTACATTGTAGTTGACAGAACACTATCCATAGAAAGCGAAAGATCTCAAAGAGTTCAAGACTAAAACAAAAAGCAGGAAATTACAACCGGTCTCCTCAGTATCAGCGACTGTAGTGACATATGTAGTGGTGTCTAGCATTGGATGAACATGTGTACCACTAGTTTTATATCATCATACCCACTTCCTAAAATACCACCAGCCCACACTAACAATGCTGGCATTTATCAGCAGTATGACAACCATGCATGAAACCACAGGGAAAACCTTGGACTATTCCATTCTACCACGGGGGGAGGACAACTAATCCAACTATGAAGGTGAATCTCTTGTTGTAGGATGGTATACCAATCTGCAAGGTCAAACTTAAGACTACCAGGTAAAGGCCATACTTTATCATCAGACCATCAAGTTCGAAATCTTCATGATCAGACATTCGCAAGACCTGAAAACAGCCTCAACAAATTTGGTTTCTTTGTCAGATCAATTCTGGTATATTGATCGTGGGTTTTTTTTCATAAAATTTGTTCAAAGGCATACTTAAACCATGGAGGTAGGATTACTATTTATGTATTAGATGAACGATGGTGGCTTCTGCAGGAAATCTTGAAAGAGTTTTAGAGTGTGAAGCAATTAAATAAAGCATTGTACCTATCTATTTAACCATCTCAATACAATCCCCATTGAGAAAGGACCACTGTGTGTGTGTGTGGTGAGTAAGAGTCAAGTCACCCTGTGCCAGTTATAGATGATTCCAATTCTATGAAGGGATGAGTAAGGGATTGAGGAATGTCCCAATGTCTGTAGGTATGATCATTGCTCCATGGTGTGATCATTGCTTCATGGTATGATGAGGTTCTAAATAGTTTAGTCATGCCGACCAGCATGGTGGGATTCCACGCTTAATTCTCAAAAATATGAAAGACTAAATATATAAATAAAAAACAATCTAATGGGAAAAGGGTGGAAGAAGTTTAGACATAATGATTGTACACTGTATATCATAATCAACTGAATATTATGCATTATGAAACAGTTTTGTGCACTTTGCATAGAGGCCGAAGTATCATTAGTAATGTTTACAAATTCATTTATAACAAATCACACAAACAAAAGGATGACAAAGCAATCACAAACCACTTTAGTATACATTATTTTATGTAGGAAACAATATAGGGCCTATAGGCCCCGCCCCATGGATGTGGGACCTTAGTTGGGCCCCATGGATGTGGGACCTGTAGTTATGTAGGATGTAGTTATTATAATCTCTCAGATGATATCATAAAGATATAATTTATTCATATTTAATTTAGACTTGGTGCTCAACCATAAACAAAGGATCATTTATGGTTGAACCATGAACCTCAGGCTCTATATAATGATGACAAGGCCATCTTAATAAACTAGAATAAACCATGACCATTCACATATCTCATTAGGGTGGGGTTTTTATTGATTGGTAGGGTAGAGCCTGCTTAGCATTGTACTTTATGTATTACTCATACTAGTAATTTACCAACGATACACTTTGCATATTGCTATGAATGGTTCATATTGCACTTACAACACAGAGTATCTCTTTGTGTTATCTTTCGATCAACAGCTGGACAACAATTCATTGAAAATAGGAAATATCGGGGTCTGACACTTCTACTGAATGGGTAGCCTAGGCTTGATTTCACGAAGCAATAACATTCATCGCAAGACAACTTGTCAGTATGACCATAGTGATTTGTCATTGTATAGTGAATCACATTTTAGCAACTAACTATGATTGTTTTGCAGTTCAGATCAATCTTTTAAAAAGGGAGACCTTAAAGGTACATGTAGGCCTATTATGCCCTACCACCTTCGTACAAGATCGGAAGGCAATTATCAGACAGCATTAAAATACGTAGTCTAGTTTGATCACACCCTCTTCTAAATTTAGATCATAGCTTGGCACATTTGACACTGCACATTGATAGTCCAACAGGACCTTGAGTACACCATACCAGCAGAAGTAGAGACACTATGTATTATTACAACAAGGGGGCGATTATGCATTCACTCCATGCATGAGTTTGCCATTTATGAACTACACGGTTTCTCACTGCCGTGATAGCTAGTTTCACTTTAGAAATTCCACTGATGAGTGATGTAGGCCTACACAGTAGTTTCCGCTTTTACAATGCTGTTTGCATGAGACTTGAATTTAAAATGATATGTTCAGACTGTCCTACATGTTGTGGGTTGTCACAGATCTTGCTCTGTTTAGGAAGTATTGAACTAACTAGACAATCACTTCTATTTGTCCTTGGGACTAGCAGTGTGTTTTGACATTTGGTCTGCATCAGTCTTAGTCAGCATACCACCACATTTCAGGGATTTAATACAACGTATTACCATCCATATTCAAGCCATACAGTTTCTTAAAAACCTAAACCGCAGGACAGCCCACCAAATACCAGTACCTCATTATCATACTAAACAGTCTAACAGCAAACAACTCTCTGTGCATCAATCAGGCATGTCTTATGCCAGACACAACCAAAACACCCCTACGGGCAGAATGAGTTTGCCTAACACCATATAAGGTTTGCACACAATGAATTCATTCAAGCACTTCTAAGGTTGTGTCAAGGGGGACTTTGTTGTTATTCATTAAAAATGTGGTAAACATGTGCCAAGGTGGTGTTGTGTTTCAGTGTTTAATGTTTCATGTTAAGAACTATCCCGACTGTGTTCAGTGTCAAGACAATGACATCCTTTGTTCAAAAGCAAAGAATGTTTTCCTGATACCAACATGAAGGCCTATTAGTACAACATTTATCAATTGTCACTTGATAAGTAGTACTTTTAACCTTCAAATTGTACCTTGGATTGGAGAAATAAAATCAATCAAAGAAACATGAACAAACAAACAGAAAGCTATTTGTTTTTACCCTTACACAAAAGTAGAAAGTACAGGTTGACTCAGTACTTTCCCCGAGTCCTGTGAAAATCAAATCCCAGGCGTATTACTCGTGAGGGATTCCAGAGAACTTGGGAAGGTGCTGAGTATACTAGGTGCTTAGCCATTGCCCAAGGACCTTACAAAATCTTTATTTGTTATTTGTGAAACTAATATTGAGTTAGTAATTGACATTAGCGAAGAGAGTTCCCGGTAAGGCAGTCTTCAGATTTCTTGTGATGTCACCCTAAGGTACTTAGATTAATAATGTATAGTGCAGATAATAATTAGATCCTAACCATTAAGACGCGTCCTCAACACCATAGTAAATGGCATCAAGGGATTGTACCAGATGGGAACTTATAATACACATCATCTGTGCGTCATGTCTATGATAAAAAGAAAGGTGAGAAAACTTTAATGAAAATGTCACGTTTTTGTTTCTAGTACAAATAGAGAGATTAATTCCATGCTGCTTCAAGACTTACTTATGATTATTTGGACATGGTTACCTAATTATTACCCATCCAGTAAGGAGCAAGGTACCACACCCTTCGGTCACTATAAATCAAAATGTAATTTTTATTTGTCATTACACTTACAGGCGGCAGGCACTCTGTTTTCATTTTGAACTTCATTCTTGAAGGGACACAGACATTGTTCTCCGCTATCTATTTGAATTTTCCAAGGGGTGCCACAGCAAAAGCACAGTGCACCACAGTAATTGCTGTGGGTGATGTGGATTATTTGTAGGCCTGAGTATGTACTATAGACATTTTTGTTATCTAGGGCGAGTCAAGTGGCTTGCTGTTAAGATTTCCTTCCTTCATGATATCACAAAGTGTTGGTGTAAACATTGAGCATTACGATGTAACACCTCTAGTGGAGTTTCTCACCCATGAAACATTAACAGCAGGTGTTATAAAGATAATGAAAATACTGGCTGGGACAAAACTAAACACCTCGAATGAAGGGAAGTTACTGCAGTAAAATTCATACATTATAGCATTCTACATTTACAGAGATCTGCAGGCCAAATGCCAGTCTAAATACTTGAGGGCCAGTCAAACTTCCTTCCAAGCTGACTGGCTGACTACTTCATATCAAAGACTGTATGCAAGTGGAAATCTTACCTTGTTTTTTCTTCTGACAACTGACCCTGTCCAGGCCTGTAATTACACATAGGGCACCAAGGCCATGACCTCCGTTGCCCTGGTCTTGGCCTTGATACCCCATCAAACCTTTCCTTTAGACTAAGTGCCCTTTACAAAATGAAAATGGCCATGCCCTCTCAAAGATGCAATTCCAGGCCTGCTTGTTGAAACCTCATAACGGTTCAATCAGAAACCCAATATAAGTTTTCTAAACTTTAACCTTACCTCAGCATCCTTCTTCCTTGTAATCTCTTATGAAGCTTTTCTTCATAGACGTGGATTAAAAAACAATTACAGTTGAGAAATCTTACCTCAAAAGTTTTTCTTCTGGATGAAGATGTGATTGTGAAGTTTCTGGTGACTTTTTGTGGGGCTGCGTTATCTGTACTATCTCCTTGTTGGAACTTAGAGAAGCGTGATGTATCAAGACGTTTGGTCATAGATGCTCTTTTATTCTCATTCTCTGATCCCTTGGTTTGATACTTAGACATGTCAAGACGATGTGAACCACCACGTCCAGGGGTAGGAGTGTTTTCTGATTAAAGCAAAATAAAAGAACAAATGTTAAAAAGGTAATCAAATCAAGATAAGTTCTTTACTAGTTTGCAAGGTGGGTGGAGGTATATGGTGGTGGGAACTTTAAGTAATGTAATGCATTTTCCCATCTCAAAAATCAAATCATTACGTAAATGTTTTGTGTAAAATTATTTTAACGAACTTACATTAATGAAATATTTGATAATTGTAGCTTTCATTGTGATGTAATAAAAATTGTTTTGATTGAATGATAGAATGATGCATCAATATTAACTGTATTTATTCTTTATGTTTACAAATAATTAATTCAAGGATGCATAATGTTATTGTATCATCATAGATGCATGAAAATAAACATGGAACACTGGTCATGCTTGGGATGCAAATTAAAAGATGAGCATTCTGAACACTTCATGCAACTGTACACATTTTGTAAACATGCTTATCATGCAAAGTGAATGTTCCTTGTGAAATGATGGAAACAATGTGTGGCTATGACTACAACTTAACCTCGTTGGCTAATAAGTTTCTCAGCTATTGCACTATACGCCAAAGACGCTCATTTCAGACATAATATGTAGGTTTGACTATAAGCTACAGCTTGACCTCGTTGGCTAGTAACTTTCCAAGATCATTGTCACGTGAAAGACGCTCTTTTCAGACATGTGGGTTTGGCTACTTCATTTACTGCATAGGACATTACAAAGGCAAGCCAAAGAAAATCTGTTCATAATTGGCATAAGATAAAGTTTTCTTGTATGATGTTAGAAGCAGCAACCTTCTCACATTCAAGAAGCTTCAGTCTTTACAAAGTGCCTTAAACGTTGTTACTATCTTTGACAGCAAATATTCCTATTGTGGTCAGGGGACCAACCAAACAGAGTCAGGCTCTAAAAAAATATCAATAACTGTTTCATTAATTATTAAAATCATGACTAGCTTTCAAAACATGCACATGCATTCAGTCTTGTAAATCTGGTTTGAGGCATTAATATCCGTCATAAAAAATCATCACAACATCTTGGGCACATTCTAAGACCCTACCACCTGCCCAAGGTGGATCAACAGTAATATTAACTTCTTGTACTTGTGACATGTTGTGACTTACTCATAAAAAAAAACAAGTCATAAAGAAACAATGTATTATTGCTCTGGCAGCTGACAAAATATGCACATGCTGTGAAAGTAGATTAAATAAGAGCAGAGAAAGGAAAGTTAACAGGTAGGCCCCTATCATGCCTATAGCCCTGAACTGTTCCGGAAATATCAATATTTTTCTGATCCACCTACTTCCTTCTAAAACCCACTTTCAAACTAAAAAAAATGGGGACTGGCAAGTGAGCCATTGTTTAAGCAAAATGCAGAGCTAATTACAATTGGGTATTTTTTAACACATCTCCATTCTATAATCTTGTGATGTGAACTTCCGATAAAGCATTTAGAAGATTAACAGTATGAAGAACTATTTTTAGAAGCTTGATGTAGAGTTTGAAGAACTCCGAGCTGACATTCTTTAAGAAGAGTGACCCTTCAGCATTTCAGCAATGCTGTCCATCTGGGCATTCCCACCCACATACAAACTACATCATAATGTCATAGATGTCAGCATCACACGCATCATGATCAGTCAATGAGAATTGTAAGGTTTGCTAAGCTGGCAATCTCTTCCAACAATATAATGGTGTACTACATCTGTGAGTTTCCAGCAATGTTTGGAATGTATCAGTTTGCTAAATCAGGCCTGGATTATTACATGCAGGCCAAAGAGGGCACGTCCTTCGTTGCCCTTGGTCTTGGCCTTGGTGCCCCTTCAAAAGTTTCCAATTGACTTCAGGATTTTCAAATGGAAGTGCCCTTTGCAAAATGAAAATGGCATTGCCCTTTTATTTTTAAAGACGTAATTACAGGCCTGTTTATAAGCCTGTTAACAAACACCAATAAGAAAACTTGTGATTTTGCTGAATGTACATTTACAGCTTCTTTGTAATGCCTCCTTCTTGAACCTTTGCCGAGTACAAAGAAATTAGTGTCCTAAATGTACGATAGTTAAACAAAATAAAACTGTATGTCATTGTCATCAAGGAAGTTGTCTAAACAAAAAAATTAAACTAAAGTTAAAGAATAAAAAAGTAAGTCTGAGAGAGATACATCTTTGCAATGTGAATTTATACCGAAGAAGCGAAGCAATTTTCCTTTCAACAACTTTAACATTCCTGAAGCTGTGAATCTATTTGTGTCTTCTAATGTATCTGTCTACATAGCTGACCTTCGACCCGAGGTAAGATCACCATGGTAACCAACATCGCTAGAAGTCTAACCATTCAAGGAATGCTAAACATCAACCATGGATAGTGTTGTCATGGTAATAGCTATTTGTATAGAGTTACAAAGAACATCAAAGTACTGTTTGATATAAAGGTAAATATGAGATTCAGTTTCCTCTCAAACTTTAACTGAATAATAACAAATAAATTTGATACTGAACAAGGAAGCAAAGTTTATGATAAAAAAAGAACGGCAAAGTCAATGAACTTTAGTTTTAAAGAGCAAGATGAAATCTACACGAATAATGGATTGGATAAACTTGATTTTATTATCTAACTAATGTGTTGAAAACATGACAATTTTAAAGAATTTGTAAATTTGTCTTCAACAATATCAAAATTGATAGGGAACACTCCGAGAGTGTCTGGAACCCACAAGTAATGGTTCTTCACCTGTTCCTTTCCTGTTAATATTCCATTACTTTGTTACTCTACATGTAATGTAGGCCTACTTTTTGTGGATTCAACTCAACAATCCAGAGTACGATATTACATAAACTAGGGCTAACTTCCTTCTTCTATTTGATGACTCTGTTGATGCCATGGTTGTAATTTATCAAAGTGTTAACCTCTTGAGTATGTCATTTAGCATTACTACATTACAATTAGGTCACATCTCTAGTTCCTTAGTGAAGGTATGCCAAGTGCACTAACCCTACATTGCTATACAAGTAGTTTACCTTTGTGAACCTACTTCAATTCCATCCAAAGAATGGTGGAATGTTTGTGTCAATATGTGGGTTTGGGAATTTGTCTGTCCTCGCTCTATGGTAAGGGCATAGAGAAAGGCTTTATGGTTAGGGGTTAGCATAGAGTGGGTTTATGAAGAAAGGCCTCGGAAATAATGAACAGCAGCGGTGCCCTGTGCTTTTGCTGTTGTGTCCTTAGCAAGGTTCCAACACTAACTTAGAATTTCCCCATTCATTGAAATGCCCCATACAATAGGAAAATGGCTGTTCCCCTTGAAATAGCAAAGTTCAAAACCTGTGAACAGGTCATCAAAGCTTTTTGAGGATTTCTCAGGGTGGGTCTCCTAGAATAATTATAACTTTAAAATGCGTAGTATAAATAACTCTCATTGATCACATTATGAAATGTTCTGCTGATCCCAAAAACGTTTCTCCCCAAAATAATAAAACAACCACACACCCAATGTGAGCACCAAACATTTGCAATTTATTATGCACTTAACCATTTTACGTAAAAGATTATGGTTCTGTGATGTTTACTTATAACGTGATTTGTGAACTCAGAGTCAGACTTTATGCATTACACTATGCTAGTTTACTTGATTTATGTTATTTATGTCATCAGATCTTTGTTTTAAGTTCGAGGCACAACCACAACAACTCACAAGATGGCTGCTGATTTATCCTTCGGAGTAGTTAGAATGTTTTGGGTTCTTATTTACGTAAGTATGTCACAGAGTTATTTTGTTACACACTGATCTCATATTCCTGAATCAAGAATGTCTGTAACAAACAACTGACCTTTTGCTACTCACAGAAAATAGACGAGTTTCAGTCTGTTTGCCGAGTAATATTACAACTTTGCAGGTTAATTTAGCAAAATTCAGCCTTTATGGTTTACTCTACTTAATTGAAATAGAATGAGGGTGCATGGCTTTCCTTTCAACATCCTTTAGAGCAAAGACAGAGCTTGTTCTATGACGACTGTGCTAAGCCCATACCATCAGAAGATACAAAAGTCACATCTCAAAGGACCTGGTGAAGTCTAAGACCTTGCTATGTTGACGTCTAAATATTTTGATTAAGACATGCAGTCATATATGATCAGTTATTTGTTTCAATAAACGAGGGATACATAAGATGCCTGACATATCTGATCAAACAATATTTTGATAAACTTTAGATGTTGATATTTAATGGTCAAGGTGAGGCTTTGATGAGTTTGTTGTCTAAGATGGGTTATAACCATGTGTCATTTGATGGGTTTCAATTCTACCTTACCAAGTATTGCGTCATTATGTGACCACGCGAGATTGCACTGACCCAGTAATTCTTCAAATAGCTCGGTAGAATCCCAATCAATTCACTTAATTTTTTTAGACTTAACTTTTGTTGTTAGCGTGTGGGCATGAACATTTACTGATGTTTTACATAGCTTTAAATTTCACAGCCAGTAAAATTAATTTTTGTTGAGATTTTAAAAACGATGCAAATCATGTGTTTGAATGTGAGGTCATCAAGAGAAAGGAGGTGGATACTAAGGCGTCATTTAAAACAGGTGCTTTCAAATATTAATCAAACTAACAAATGGCCACCACATCATTATTTAATAAAACTACAACATTTACAGAAACTCATTTTAGTTTGAAACAAAAGTAAAGGGGCTGATGGGTATACAGACATTCCTCATGCAGGTGCATTATGGGATAGTTGTCATGACATTGAGGTCAAAGAGCAAATAGCAAAGGTCACAGCCAGGGAGAGTTACAGACTTATCACAGGTACATGAAGGAGTTACTGGTACATGATGATATCACATTGTACATCCATATACTCACCATAGCGACATTACTTTAAGTTCATCTTCATATAGGATGGTATCCTCTTGGATGCGCTGGCTTTAGTTTGAATGCTTGAAATGGTTTTATTTTATACTTTTCTTAAATAATGGGTTTGATGCAGACAGGGTCTGTATCATTGCTCCCCAAAAACTTTTATTACACCTTTTTTTTTTACAGTTTTTATACAGCTGCAACCTTTGCCAACCATGGGTGGCAACAGTCCTTCACAGCAAAAAGTACAACAATAGTTGTTCGGCTGTTAGCCGAACACCTAATTATTCATCATGTATTACAAGTTCTATCAAATAGAGAAGTTAATTGCCAGACAAAAAGAAGTTGAAAGTACTTGATAATCTTCATAGCAAAAGGGGCCACTGTTTTTGAAGACAATTTCTGCCAATCCAATTATTAATTGTGTGCAAAAGAAAAGTCTATTTTATGCCGTGCCTGAACCTTTCAGACTCCTAAATTCACAATCTCTGGTAGGGACCTTTCTGCTTTCATTTTTCATCCAAATCTCGATTTGCATTTTACTTTGAAAAATGGTTAGAAGTTACAAATAAATCTTGATAAGGGTTATGCTTTCCTAAAAGTGTGACATGCAGTAAAGCATCCCAAAATGCATAATGCCATAATGTATGTACAGCTTGTACACGACATCAAGACATAACTGACTTTAAAACACAAGAGGGCGCTGTTCATTTGTTGCAGTCTCCATTAGTACCAGTACAAGTACATGACATGACAGTGAATGTACATTGATCATGTATTTATGACAGACAGCTAACCTGTATAGCGCCCTCTACCAGCGTAAAGCTACACAACAGTTTTACTACATGTTCAAGCTCTGTGCTTTTAGTGTGATGTGACATTAATTATGAATGATAAGTAACTAATGCAAGCATTCCTGTTAGAGTCATGTTGTATGATCACCATGGTAACATGATAGCAATATAAATTAGTTCACACGCTACCTTTTTGGCATGCTTTCTGAAACTGTGATAACCGGTTTGAGATTGCTACCTTTTTGGCTACTAGAAGGTAAAAAGGAAAACAAAACGTGTTAAACAAGAGGTTGGGTGCGGGTGGAAAACAACTTGGAGATTAAGAGTTTGATGTTGCCATGGTTAAAAGCTATTTTGGAATGCACTTTAAATCATAAATGTTGTGGGAATGAGCTGCAAGGCTCCATTAAAGGTGCCCCTTACAGGAGGCAAGTTGATGTTCCCCTTTAAGAGCGAAGTTTAACGAGTGCGCACATGTTTGTAAAATGTTCAATAAGCAGAAACATGTACATTAGGTCTACTGATAAAGAGAAAAATATCCAAACATTTCCTAAACTTTATTTGGATTATTGTCTCTAGGTCTTTTAATGGCAAGGTCAGTAAATACAGTCACTCTTACCAATTAACCCTAGGGAAACATACAAGTCTTTTATGATTTATTAAAACTATATCGTGTGTTTTGTATCCCAACTATAACCATGGCAACTGAAGCTCTGGGATATAAGAGAAAAGGGAAGGAACGGGAAATGACTTAATACACAGAGGAATAAGAGAAGAAAGCGGGTCAGTCGGTAAGATCTCACACCAGGGGTCGATTTCACAAAGAGTAAGGACTAGTCCTAAACTTAGGACTAGTCCTAAAAGATACCAAAAACGCATTGCTAGTCTTAAGTTAGGATGAGTAACTCGTCCTAAGTCTAGATAAGACTAGTCCTAACTCTTTGCGAAATCCACCCCAGCTTGTTTAGTCATTGAAGAATAAGAAAATAAATACATGTTGATTTAATCACTCATCCGGCCCCATGCTTGATTTGTTGACCGTGGTGTAGTGGTTAGACTGCAGAACTTGCAATCACAAGGTTGTGGGTTTGAATCCTACCAAGCTAACTGTGGTTCAGTGGTTAGACTGCAGGACTTGCAATCACAAGGTTGTGGGTTGGAATCCTACCAAGCTAACTTGTTCAGTGGTTAGACTGCAGGACTTGCAATCACAAGGTTATGGAATCGAGCTAACCGTGGTTCAGTGGTTAGAAGTTGAAACCTAGACCCCGTTCTTACTGGATCCCCCATTGATCTCCCAATTCGAGGAAAGGGCGATCAAGACCCCGAAAGGGCGATCAAAGGGCGATCAACGAGAAACAGGCTCCAGTGGGAACGCGAGGGCGATCAGGATCTGACGGTGCAATTTTGATCCTCCTCGGGAGTAGGGTTAAAGCGGGGTCTGATCGCCCTTTTGGATTAATGGGCAACAAAAGTCAAGTGGGAACGCAAAGGGCAATCAGACCCAGCAATTTTCTAGCAAAACAGTGTTCTTTTGAACCCACTTCCGTTCCCAAAAAGGGGGATCAATATGCGATCATACTCAAGCGGGAACGCGACCGCGATTTCACGCCTGCAACCAATCTTGTTGCAGGATCCCAATCTCGCAATTGTGGATCCAGTGGGAATGCGGTCCATGTTTGTATGGGAGCCTTGTAGGAGTTTGCTGAGTTCCCTTGATAAAATCATTCAAACATACAGTTCATGGAGAAGTGTTCTGTCACATTAGGATTCGATCGGCCTCTGTGGGACAATGTCCTCTATATCTACTCCCTTCACATCCATCTTGAAATACTCAAGAAAATAGTCAAATATAGTGTGGACATAAACGAGCACTTTTGTACTTTTATACTGGTACTTTGCGTCTTGAATTAAATTCGGTGTGATAGTTCGATAATTTAAACGCTCTTGTAATAAATTACACCATAGCCAACTGAAAGTTCTTTAACGATAATTTAAACGTTCTTGTAACATATTACACAAAACACCCTAACACACGCGCCGATCACTGCTATTCAATCTATTAATTAAGTTAAGATTAATCAAAACTACATGAGTTGATAGAAAGACTGTTAAATTAAGTCCGGAGAAATGCTAAGCAACCTTGCAATTAGTGAGTGAGTCATAACACTAAGATTAATCGAACGCATTCATGTCAAAGATTGTTTAATGCACAACAGCGTCGGTGGGTTTTTAAATATTTTGTGACTTGTACAAAATCCAGTATCATAAAAATTGTTGGACTTTTGTGGGGGAATTTTGAGAGAATGGAAAGAGGAACTTAGATGAGTAAACTAAACAATATTATGAATCATTGTATTACTTTTAAATACAAAAAAAAACCATGTTAGTGACGAGTTTGAACAATTGCAGTGGAATTGTTCTTGAATGATAGAATCCGACAAAGATATTGGATCTTGTCATTCTACAAATAGAAAAACAAACAAATACGATGACACAACAATATTAACCAAACCACTACAAAAGTCTTGAACATGTAACATCTGAACCACAAACGAAACTAGAGAAATGTTGACATGCAAACCATAACACATCAATCAAATATGAAACAAAAACATGGATTATTCATATTTGTATAATAATAATCTTTGGGAATAAATTAAAGAAGAGCAAAGAAAGAGACTTGTATTTTGTTATAGATTATTCATGTTTGTATAAGAATAATCTTTGGGACTAAATTACAAACTAAGACTTGTTTTTATGGGAGTGAATTCTTACCTTTATCATTTTCCATTTCTTCCTGCAGACTGATACTCTTAGTAATTCTCTTTCTCTCCTTCGGTTCTTCAGTTACCGTCTCACCATTCATCTTAGGCTCATCCTCTGCTGGCAAGATGATTGAAGACTCTTCAGTTGTAACCTGAGGGTCAATATTAAAAAGGAACATTACTTATATTAAAGGAATATAACTTGCAATACAAGTAAGACACTTGGTCAGGAAAAGATTTTGAGGGTAAAATGTGTTAAATTTAAACAAAGGAACCAGGTTTAAAGGTAAAGTTTAGGCTACCTTTTGTTTTTGAAACTGTTTGATTGTTTTATACAAACAATATAAACCAACCTGAGAAAATTTCATTTCAAAATGTGATAGCTTTTTTAGATATTGCCAAAAATAAGAAGTTGTTACAGTGCTGATGCTTTACAAAGGCAACAAAGGCAACAGAGGCGACTGCCCCCATGCCCCCCTGGTCATGGCCTCAGTGCCCTTGAAATGCTCCAATAGAAATTTACAATTTCCTCACAAGGTGCCCTTTACCAAGGAGAAAATGCCTTAGTGTCCTTGCCCTTTCATGAAAAAGAATCATACAGGCCTGCAGTTATGCCTATGTAGAAAAATGAACCTAAATTTTTAATTGGTCTTTTCTGTGTACATCAATAACTGGATCTATACCATCACACCGAACTCATCCTCACTACGTTCTGAAAAATAAAGTCTTGTTGCAAGACTATTCTAATGTGCACGGCGAGGAGGGAGCGAGCAGGGGATCACGATAGTTAAGTGGGGGAGAGAATAACAATGTCTTGCATTTTTAAGAAGGTAGTGAGAACGAGTTCGGTGGGATGGGGGTAGAAGATGAAAATCTTACCTTTGTTATTGAGACTACTTCTTCAACCACTTGCTCCTCGGTTTCCTCAGTCGTCTTCTCTTCAATCAATACATAAGCTTCACTTTCTCCTGAGACTCTAGCTACATCAGGCTCACTCATCATGTACTCCTTGAAGAACTGAGATAAGAGAAAAGATCCAAGAAGAAGATTGCCTGCCATTAGATGGGGTCAAAGTTCACAGGTGGTTTGTACCCAAGATGAGTACCGTACCAGTGGTGAAGTTGCCTACCAGTTGTGAAGTTGCCTACCACTAGGGTCAAGATGGTTTTTACAGAAGGTTAATCCCACCAGTGGTGAGGTTGCCTACCTCTACATGGGGTCAAGATGGTACGGTGGTTTTTACACTTGTAAGACGAGTATCCTACGTAATTTATTTTAAGATCAAAATGGCTGCTTAAGAATCGTCCAAACATTGCATTTAGAGGACCTGCCTCCCAATGGTATAAACATGGAGGAGAAAGTCCATAGTAACCAGTTTAAAATGCACTCCAAGCTGCTGGAATAGTAAGAGAAATCTTCATGATGTTTGGTTTGGTTGATGTACATTACTCGGTATGAAATAAATAGTCATCATCAAAGTATGAACAAGATGGTTGCCCAACAATTAGAATGGTTCGAGATTGTCTCTACATCCTTGATTATGAAGATGAGCTGCTTTCAAGTCATCTAGGAGTGGATACAGTCAGTGTCACTACAAGATGGTTGCCCAACCATTAGAATGGTTCGAGATTGTCTCTACATCCTTGATTATGAAGATGAGCTGCTTTCAAGTCATCGAGGAGTGGATACAGTCAGTGTCACTACAGGCGCATACATGTGTGGGAGCGTGTAGAGGTCAAATAAAACAATCTTTCTACACGTTTCAAGAAGTCTGCCAAGTTATCATCAGCCTCGCTGTTTTCCTAATGTCTTCTCTATGCAGATCGCATTACAAACTCCTCACAAATAAAATGGCTAAGATGTATAGGTGCAAGTCCAGTAATAACTGCTCCCACCCCGAGTTCATTGCATCTTAATGGAATCTAGAACCAGACAAGCGTAACATCAGCATGGTGTAAGGAGCACACATCTAACACAGTTCAAAGTTGGTTACACACTCAGCATGCCATCAACAAATTAAGTGGAGCACAAATTAATTGCCGAGATACTTCTTTGAGATGTCTTCTTTTTCTTCAGAAGTGCCCCAAACAGTGACACACCATCTTAAGTCATCAACACGCTGCAGCCAGAGGAACACAAATGAATTGCCAAGACAAATAAAACTTCTTTGAGATGGAGAACATATCTTCATAATTCTGCAGAAGTGTTCAGAACAGTGACCGGGGATTCAAACACAACTCTAGCCTGTGATACCTTTAACACCGGAGAAGGCACTTCAACCAGACTCAATAGAAATGTCAAAGACATTAGAGAATCAATTTCACTGAGTGTACGTATTCATGTACCTTAAGTCTTTCTGTGATTCTTGCTTTGACTAGATGAGTGAGTAGCCCTTCATGTTACATGGTTCTGATGGAACATAGATACCGATATAAGACCCTCGGCTTAAATCCAGACCAAATGCAGTCTAATTCATGTGACTTCACCAGTGATCAAAATACTAAGTTAAATCTTTGATGCTTTGATTGATCACTTCGAGACAGATTAGACTTGGGCAGCTAAAAATAACCGTCTCAATTTCAATGATGATTTATTCCCTGCTGGTCTCAAGAATATAAAGTGATATATTCTTCCTATAGCTGTAGTCTGGTAACTTCATCCAATATGTATCACAAATTAACACCCAGGTGTGCACAGCTGTCTACACATTCCATGCTAATGTAACTAGGCAACCAATATCTATGGTGACAAGGTTTTGCCAAATATTAGAAACACTAAAGAGAAGATGGTTTGTCAATTGATCCATATACAATAAGGTGTGATTATGAAAGACAAACCCAACACCAGATAGGTGTTCAGGATGCAGGTGCTGAAGATTGAATAATAAAACAATTATTTATCTGGTCTAGAAACCAAACTAACGGAAAAGTAACATCCTGTGATAGTGAGGATTTGTAGCTCTAAAAGGAAAGACACTTCCATTATACTTTATCAATAACTTGACTTGGGGCAATGTCGGAACTAAACAGATACAATCAGCATAGAGAATTGTTCAGACAAGTAACCTTGAATGTTTTGATAAAGAACATTCAACCTTGCACATCACACCTAAAGCCTGGTTCATCCTTCCGGCGAATGCGCCTGCGAATGCAAATGCGATACAAATGTTGACGTCACAGAGCTGTTCTCGCAGCGAATGTTTCGCAGGAGTTGAGTCAACTGAAGCGGCTTGTTCGTTGCAAAATTTGTGGCATCAAAATTTGGATGGCATTCGCAGGAAGTATGAACCGGGCTTAAGTTTATCCCACAAATAATTTACCATTTACTTATTCAGTTTACCTGATATTTTTTTACCTGATATTTATATTTTTGTATTAAGGCAACTGAAAAGTGCCTTAAAGCTTTTATAAATCTCTTCCATCACCACCCTCTGGGTTCAAAGATCTTGTAAAAACATCCCAACTTAATACAATTTGTTTTGCAGAGTATGGCACCTTAACAACTTAAAATCTTGTGTAAATATTGCAGCCAATCAAAGTTTGGCAGCAATATGGCTCACTGATTTAGACTCAAGTAAATGAACTTGAATGGTTCAAGTCTTTTGATAACCACGGTAACAGATCCAGACAAAACGCCATACAAACAAACAAGTACAATGGGTTATAGCCTGGTTGTTATAGATCACCATCAGTAGACTATACAGTAGACCATGGGTATCCAATGGGTCTCCAATCATCCATGATGTTTACTCTCTTATCAAGGGATAATACACCTCTGCAATATTTTTGATTAAAAAATACAGCCCTGCAGGATAGTCAGAATGGTTCCACAGAAGTTGAACTTAAACCTTTGCAGCGATTGTATTTACTCAAAAGACTGCAGAGGACAATTTGAAGGTAATTTAATCTGACAGTTTGTATTTCAACAACAATCAGTGAGCAAAACAAAGCCATTTTCAACTGTAACAATAAAATCTAAACATTTTAGAATGACACTTTCACACAATGTTTTCCCAGAAAATAGGATTTACCAATCATAAACTCAGGCCTAGGTTTGACTTCACAAAGAGCCAAGATTGATTTTAAGTGTGAATCAATCTAAATTGCTAGAAAAGTGTGATGTCACATTCATAAATAACCCAGTCAGTTTTGCTAGTCCTATTGGTGGAGAGCATGTCAAGGTGGGGTGTGATCTGGCGCGCACGCTTTGCGCTTATAAATGAAACAAACAAATATATGTACACTGGTAACCAATGAACAGTGTGCACCGACATACGCACAACATTTGAATGTCGCTCGCGTGTATTTTATTGCTTCACGGAATGTAGCATGAGATCGTGACAAGAACTAAAAGATAACAACCAATTTTGGGTAGCTTTTTTATGCCTTTTGTAACAAAAAGGTCTTGAAGCTATATGTAAGTCCTTTATCGCATGGACACGACCCTGCTGCCGGTTATAACCAATGTTCAAGACATTGTACCACTCTTTTTTTCCCTTGATAAATGCATGATGTACTTCTAAATCCTGGGAGTTGATGACTCAATTAAATCCTACCTGTTTAACTCCCCCTGAGCAACCATTCTCATAATCTTCATCTTTCTCTCCTATACTCCGACTATTTCTTCCTCTGCTATCTTCCTTCACCATATCAAAATACTCAATCTCAATTCTCGGTTTGTTCGATCTCTGCATTTATTAATGGTATTTCCCTGTACTTGCAAACAGTGCGATGCTAACCACTCTCTCTGAATTCAGAATCTATGTCAGATTTGGGACACAAAACTCCCCAAACGACGGATACTTTCCAGATAGAGAAACTGTTTCAATCCAAACTTGATGTATCCATGAAACTTCTTGAAGTTGAAGCCAGTAGGAAGTGATTCAAACCAGAAATGGGTGTATAAAGGTCTGGAGAATACCTTCCAATGCAAGGGTTAATGGCTGTGGGCTTGGTCTGGTCCACAGTACAGATGTAGGTTCTTCAGATTGTGATTCTTTCTATATAAATCTCATTATTTAACTGGAACTATTGAATAGACCCAAGTTACTCGGAATCGGTGGAGCATTAAGCTTTTCTCTACCGCGCATCAATAGTCTTATTGTCACCTGCATTTACCTTTAACATAACATGAGAAAGGGGTGCCACTATGCAATAAGTGCATGGTCAGATAACCAAAGGCTATAATATGGTTGGTGGCACCCCTGTAACTTGGGAGAAGCAACTATTGTGAATTGAATGCATGAAAGAGTCTACCAAAGGCTTTGGAAAAATTGTTAGATTTTAGGTGTTGAGCTTTGGATAATATTTTCCCACAATATCTCTCTTGAAACCCCCCCCCCCCCCCCCCATTCGTTACAATTTGTTACAAGTGCCCATAAAGCCTATAAATACAGCAGGAACAAACCTGACACAAACTTTAGAACTTTAGAACTATCAAAAATAAGTTAACTGAACCATCACGTATCACGTAGGTAGCTAATTTACATAACAATAGGCATGCGAAACAAGCAGGACTTTGTAACTGTAAAACCGAAAACTAGTACACCTTCATGCTTGAAGCAACAACAGCTTATAACCAAGCTATACTCCTACACAATGATTATACAATGGATCTACGAGTCCTGGCTTTATAACACCCATAATGGGCCTATATAGCTTCCTGACAATCACTACCTAACAAATTTCAATATGATTTAACCATGAAGGTAGTCAGATCTAACAGATATGAACTGAAAGCGCAGACAGTGTGACATGTTAACCCTAAGGCAAGGTCATCAGAGCAGTTGTTGGAAATAGTTGGTTACAAAGTCCTTTACTCATAAACCAAATAACATATTGTGGCCAATCCCTTCTAGGTCAAGTGACTGGTACTGCAGAGGGGGACCATAGCCCAACAATACAGTGGGGGAAAATATTTGGAAATTTTCTGGAAAACACACTTTAATGTACATAGAAATGTGAAATGATGTCAATCGGGTTCATAGGATGTACACGTACCACAAAAAAACAGAACAATGGCAAAGAGTGGTTTTACAAACGTACCTGTTTACTATTCTATTGAGGAAGTGGAGGAGATAATGTTGTGAAAACTCCCACATCTTCCTATTGTTCTAAATGTTGTGTTACAACAAATGGTGACATTGACCAGCAATAACAAGAAGTGGCTTACCTTAAGGTTTATCCTGTTTACATTATACAGGTTAAAGCCTTCACTAAAGCCTAGTCTTCCTGTTTTCATTTACATCCCAAACTGGGGCCAGTAAAGTTACCAGTGGTCGATTTCACAAAGATAGGTCCAGGCCTGATACTTCACGTCCATGCGATTGCCTCCATGCCCCCTGGCCATTGCCTTGGTGCCCTTGAAATGCTCATATGGTGCCCTTTACCAAGAAGAAATTGCTTGGTGCTCTTGCCCCTTCAAAAACAAATGCCTGTAGTCTAACTTGGGACATAGTTGTAGGAGTTATTTAAAACTGAAGGCTAGTCCTAAGTTGAGGATGAGTAACAATCCTAACTTGAGATTAAGACTAGTCTTAACTCTTTTTAAAATCCACCCCTGGTCATCTACATTTTGTGCTGCTAGTTTCATTGCATTACAGGGAACCAGTTACAAATGGCCAGTCACATAAGTCACAGAAAATGTCTGTAACCATAACGACATGACTGGCAAACAAACTTAAACATCAAGTCACTCATCAAACTCAAGATGATCCTCACTTAACCGAGAAGAACCAAGACGAGTGCCTGCAAGTGCCAGCGAACATCAAGGAGAACTATCCCTTAAAACTCTTCAGGAATTTGTTTTTCGGCAGACAGATTTGTTTCCTTTGGTAGACAGATATTTGTCATTTGGCAGGCACCAGTCTGGCAGGTACAGAGTTATAATGGGAAGTAATCTACTGCACTAGCTTCCTATTCTATCTAATATAGAAAACAGACCCAAGGAAAGTTACAAAGCAGTAATGTAGGACTATTGTAACTCTAATTACAACCGAGCTCAACCACAGACCAAAACTGCAAGGACTGATGTAAGTCTAACCACAACCGGGCTCAACCACAGACCAAAACTGCAAGGACTGATGTAAGTCTAACCACAACCGGGCTCAACCACAGACCAAAACTGCAAGGACTGATGTAAGTCTAACGACAAGAGGAGAGTTTGACCACTGAAGTAACTTTAGAAATCTACACCCCATGAATAAACAGAATTTAATATCAGGAAAATTATAAAATTTCCAAACAATTACAAGGAAATGTAGTCTGCTTTTAAGTGACAACAAGATTTACAATACAGGGCAATCTCAGTGGTCTGCTTTAATAGAATGGCAAAGGTTGTGGGATTGAGTCCCACCCCATTAATATGCCTGTGTTGTTGTTTTTTTCATGGAACTTGTGAAACTGTGTATACAAAGCTTTATCGGTATGGGTTAAACCAAATCCACAGCTTACATTACATACGTAGGTCACCCTAGCCTTTTTGAGACATGTATGGTGGACACTATAGATAGGAGTTCACTGTTTGGTGTGGGTGTGTACAGGCAAATCAGCCAGACCCTATCCACCATATCTCGGCATGGCCTATGGTTGGTAAAGTAAGCAGTTTACAATCAGTGATTTTGTTTTTCTATACAAAACAGTTTCAACTTATGATGTGACCTTTAGAAGCTTATCTTCCTGACAGTGTACCTGTATCATAGTACCACCATAGAGCAATAACTTTCTCAATGATTGTACCATAGAGTGAGCAAGGACTACTTACCCCTTTGAAAGCTTCCATACCATAACACCACCTCAAGACTTTGCTTTCTAAGTACCAAGGATGACCTTGCCCATTGAAAAGACACTGATTCAAACACAGTCCACAAGAACACCATCAACACTAGACAAGGGTGCAGAGCCCCGGACCAGACAGGGGGGGCTTGTTCTGCCAAATTACAGGTGTATTATGATCGCTTGTTGTATGACGAAGGTGACTATTGATTAACAATAAGACCACATAACTGCATTTGAGGGTTTGAAAGGGTAGGGCTTTGGAATTGAAGATTAGAATATGAATCCGTTGCACAGTAAGCGGGTCATCAAAAGCAAATACACGGATCAAAAGAAGTCTGCCACTTAAGGCCTCTGGGTCTGAAACCTTTTGTACTGTGTTTTCACAATAAACATTGTCAAAATGTAAAAGAAAAAAAAAGGGATAATTGAAGATTTATTCTTATGGTACAATGAGTAAATTTAAAATAAGGGCTTGGCTCAGGTGTCATGATAAGTCAACACAGCCAATTATTTGTTATTATTTATTTTTCAGGCCTATTTATTCACTGATAAAAATTCCCGACAATACAATATTGGGCCTAAAATTAACCACTGCTCTAGAATTGCGAAGGTCGTGGGCTTGAGTCCCATCCGAGTGTATCCTGTTTTTTTTCACAGAACTCGGGAAGTACTGAGTGCACAGTGCTTACGCACATCGGTGTAAAGGTTAAACCGAAACAACATTCTATTGTTAGATAGCTTCCTTGTTCATAATGTACAATGTATACCAACTTTAACAGGCCAATTTTATCAGGTCACGCCCCCGAACCCTTAATGCTAGAGAGATTGAAAGCATTTATTATACTTTATAACATTGTTTACTGCCATAAACCCCCAAGCAAGGTCCTTTGAAATCAACAGGTTGGTATGACGTAATGGCTAGCCCAATAAAAAATAGTCAACAAATCAATGGCCAGCCAATCGCAAAAAAAACTCAAATATACAATCCCATAGAGTCACTGTACAACACATTGAAATGTTTGGTAGTGTTTTTGAATTTTACTTTACATGGCTGCTGTATATAGGACTTTGATCTTGTTAGTTGGGTGCAGTCAATGTGGGCTAAACCATGGCTAAACCAACTGATAACATCATCAATACGTTAGGGCGCCCTCTTGTGTTTATCACTTTCTCATTCTTTATGTGGAGTCTTGAATTAAAGTGATGTTGCTGATTGTGGGTCTTGTTGTTGATGTTACTTGACGTTACAGAATAACCTTACATGCAAATCACAACATCTGCAGGCCTCATAGTGTAGACATGGGACTCAACTTTACATGGGAGGGGGCCAAGTCCAAATAATATTTACATAAATTAAATACATACCTACACGAAATGGACAGGAACTGAAGGAAGTTTGTGAGCTGATCACTCTGTAGTAAAATAAACTTCAACAATCTTCAGACTTTTTCTCTGGAATGGTCTCCGACAGTCAACTGTGATTTCTGTAGAAAATAAAATGCAAGAAGAACTTTATAATTACGGCCACAAACTCATCCTACAAGGTGGTCACTATACAAAGGTTGCATCAATGAAAACAGCCCTTTGATGTACGATTCTGACCAGTCTGATTCTTGGCGACACTCCTGTCAGACCCTCAGGTGGCCATTTTACTCAGAGTGTCTGTTTCTAACCAATCCATTATGTTTACCATGATGATATCCCCTAATGGTTTACATTCAACTCTTGACTTCCTCTCCAATGTGTCAATGTCTCTCAGGTAAACACAGGATGCATCCTCCCTAGCACTAAACATTTTGATTATATACAGAGGTCAGGATCAAATACTAATCATTATTCACATAAATCAAATGTCTTTCTTTGGGTAAAACATCGCCAACATAAGGGGCCCTTTCAGACATCAATTGATAACTTCCCAGTGTTCCAAAAAGGTTTTCAAACTCAAGTCAACCACGGTTCCTCCAAGGGTATGCACTTCATTAAAGTACACCTTGTAGTTAGTCATTGGTCTTGGGTTTTGAGTGTTGTCTGGAAGTAATAAAGTAGCCCTATTTTAGGCCTGTATGGAAATGTTTTTGAAAGGGCAAGGGCACCAAGGCATTTTCTCCTTGGTAAAGGGTATCCCAAAAGGGAATTGGAAATTTCTACCGGAGCATTTCAAAAGGGCACCAAGGCATTAACCAGGGGGCGCGGAGGCAATTGCCTTTGTTGCCTCCATGAAGTATCAGGCCTGTCTAAACTTAGAATCTATTTCACAAGCTATTTTTGCAGAAATGAAGTGTTAACATTTTTGTTTCTAAATTGGAATCATACTATGTTTGGAGAAAGCCATCTAGAACTGTTTGGAATGCGCTTGGATAGTACATGTACTGTAAATATTGTTAAAAGTATGTCCTGCATTCAAATAGCTCATGAGGCAATCATCTTGTCCTCAGTGGCATTGTCACAAATTACCCCCTCCCTCCTTCACAGGAGCCCATGGGTAGGGGTACGTGTTTGCCCTTAGGTAGAAACCAATATGTAGATCTTCTTAATCAAATAACCAGAACAACAATCTCTGTGCTGCTAATTTACACCACTACTTCCTAGTCTTAGTCTCAATTACCAACCAACCCATGCTTCCTAAATCCCTTACAGGCATTTATTCCTGAAATAGAGCAGGAAATTATTATAGTGTGTTTAGGGCTTTCAACACCATACCTGGTCCTATCTACATCATGTGTGCTTGTTCACCCGGTAATCATGATTGAAAGTGTTAACCTACTTCTAGAACAAACCCCCCCTTCCACTTACAAATAAATTTGTCTTTGATGACAAGCTAGTGTTGAGAGACAAGTTAGACTTGTGGACCAGTCGTTAAATGTATGTCGCGGTGATAGCGTTCTGGTAATTCCGACTCTCTCCGCGATTCCCGTGACACTGATGATATTCTCGCGAGACTGCTGGCCCCTGCACCTACTGCTTTGGCGCTGTGCAGTCGTCGAAGCTGCTCATCTTCGCACGAGAGCAGTGTTTGATTGCCCACACCTGAATCATTCGTGGTGGTGGCAAAATACATTCAGAATGTATGTTGCCACCACCACGACTCAATTATCATTGAGACATACATTAACGACTTGTCCACAAGTCTAGAGACAAGTACGATCAGTATGATGGGAAATAAATTATTGTAATGGTTGCAATGGTATGTAATGGATACTGTTAAAACTCATGTGATAGTCTATAAAACCCAGGAAAACAGAATATGCTGGTATGGTATTGTGATGTGGCATTTTGTTTTAATCTTTTCAAAAAACATAATATATTCGTCATTGACTTTTTAAGCATAGAGTGATTCTGAGTGAATTTACTTTTGCTTGTAAACCACATTTAAATCGGTCCGATTAATTTGACACCAAGTAGTGTCCATTGAATATCATTCACTTAAAGAATACCCTTTTATCTTGAAGTATCTGGTAAGGTCAGGAAGACATTAGTTTGAATTTGAAAATACAAATACAATCCAGATGAATTCATTTCATGAGTATATGGGATTGTACCCAGGGCCAGGAGTGTGCCAAGACTGTGTTTTTGGAAAATATAATCCACACTTCATTTCAGCTTAAGAGGGTGTAAAGCACTTGATGTTGAAATTATAGAAATCCCACACAGAATTGTTGAAGGGTAAAACAACAATTCTGAATTAAGATAAATGTCTGCACTTTCACATCCTTTTTTTCTGAACCAAGCTAAAGTCATTGACTGTCTTATTCCCATAGGGACATGAACTGCTGTTAGTGCCCACCTGGGGTTTTGGGATAGAGGTTGAACAATGACTCATCCTTCAAACCCTACTTAAGTTTTCCTACCTATTAACATTTCAAGTGCTTATGTTCCTGGATGTTGAACCAGACAAAGTAGTTGGTGTTGAAGTACAAACATAACCCGATACAAGAGGTTTTACATTTGCGTACATTACTGTCATGTTGTATAGGTGATGATGTGACGTCAGAAGAGTAACTTAAGATCTGTAGAGGTATACGGTACATCTAAAGTTAAAAGGCTACTTCATGGCTGATGGCTCTGTAGAGGTCAGAGCCATAGCCAGTAATGTTTTATATCAGGTCTACAGCTAGAATTGTTGACAAGTTGATGTTTTGATGTTAATTAGACATTATTTAGACTTGTTGACAATTGAGCTCATTTTTGGAGAGCCCTATGCTGGCAATCTCCCTATTTATTTTTGACTATTGCTCAATCAGCAGTCATACAACAGTAAAGTCAGGGATAACGCCCAGTTTATGACATAAGCCCAGAAGCAGCGCTTTAAAAGGGGGATGCAACTATTATTTAGTATCAAGAAAATTGATTGCTCATAGTCATAATTAAACCCTGTTTCACAAAAATAACAAACATCTGTCTGTTTACAGCAAATACACTTATTACCGGATAGTTTATTATAAAAAAAAAACTAGATTCATGAACCATTATCGTAATCAACGTGTCTCTTCTTTAGAGCCTTTGACGATTTCAACTAGGATTTCAGTTTTTCTTTCAGACCGAAGCAAAATAATCTGCCTTGGATGATTAGAATTCTACCCAGATGAAAAGAAGAAAAAATTTAAGACACTCAGAGTCTCATCTTTATTCTCCTCAGACATTGCTAGATGATGCATCCAAGTTGTCTACTGACCCTACTCAGGAATGATTTACATATTTTTTTATAAGAATTTATGTGAATAACTGATGGAAACGGACAGGTACACTATGATAAATTTGGTGAGTCATCCATGACTTTCAGCTGGATACTCTATAAAAGTGCCAGATCATGCATGCTTTATCTCAATTTATTCATACTACTACTCCTCTCACTTATTATAGGCTAAATTAAGCAATTTTGAAATATACATGAGCAAAACAGCTGTTGTTTTGTGGCAGAATTTACAAAAATAAATATATGATACAACAAGGACAGGCCTGTTGTTTTCTGTAATTTGGGACTTCCGGGGTTCAGAATATGTCACTTTCTCGAAAGTGAAATTTTATAATTTGGTTGTAATCTTTACACAAATTTAAATTTGACTCAGAGATATTGAAATTTGATTTCTTTGGAAGATTTATTAGATTGTTTTTGTTGATACGATTTGTCTTTGTTCTGCCTCACATAACGTGTTTTTTAAAAAGAGAACTGTGATGATGTGGTACAGGCGACTTTCGTTATATAACAAGGTCGATCGGACTGGCCAGTAAGAGGACAGCCAAACAAGAAACATAAAGCACAAATGAGTTTGGGGACATCCATCTGTACTTTTTATCTAACCATTGCGCTTTAAAATGAAAGCCGACTGTACGTGGTCTACGATGTACATAAATGGGCATCCCTATAAAAGCGGTTTGTCAATTATTTGAAACTGTTTCTGTTAATTTCATTAAAAAGCAACGGGTTACAATGCCATGACTAACGAAATAAAAATGCAGCCTTGGTATGGAATTTCCCTGTCATTAGGGAATCGTGCTTGCCTAGTATGGAACAAAATGCACTTTCCCAGACTTTGAATAGCTTGGGGCAAAACCACAAACCTACTGCAGTTGGGCTGTGCATATTTGTAGGGTTGAAGGGGAAATGTTCCTGGAAACCAAGTATGTTCTGTAGTCTACAGGAACAATCAAACCTTGATCAAACAAATTATCTATTAAAAAGGATTTTGTGTATTCAGTGTGGTGGGGTCACTTCTTGGAGTCTATGAATTTCAAACGATTTTGTGTTCACTGTTTCTCTAAAAGCTTCAACAAATATGTGACGTATTCATCTTTTGGTAATGTGATTTTGATGTATTCTGTTTTGGTGAAAATATGTGCCTATTCAAATCTTTAATTGTAAGAAAGCTTTCATATTAAAATGTTTTAGGTGAATATGTGTTGTCTTTTCTGCGAAACCAAATTGAAATAGTCAAGCAACCTTTTCTTTTATTCAAGGACTAAGGAAACAATTTATCTTCAGAAACCTCTAAACCTTGACGACACTCCAAATTAAAGTCTCAAAGACCATGTCGCTCAATTAGATGACTCATACACATGTTTCAAATTCAATCGCAATTAAATTTATCCTTCTCATCTTGCGGTATCGCTGAAGCTGAGCAATGAAAGACAACCGCAAACTAATTAATCAACTCATTAAAGGGGGTCTAGAAATCCAAGATGCGCAGTAAATCTCGGGCCAAAGATGAACCACATTTTTGTGACCCCTTGAGATCTCTCTAGGACACTTTCTGATTATTTACTGCCCTAAATTATAAATAGTTAATTTAGTCCAACTTAACAACGAAATCCATATGTGGACTGTTTTTATTTATTTATCAGATCTACATTATGAATGGGTATTGGGTAACTTCTCATTAAATCAAAACTGTAGTCCTCATTATCATCAATATTAGAATGAAAACAGAAGAAAGATTATGTCTCTTATCTGGTCCTTGGTCTAAGGCGTGTAAATGCATCAGATAGGGGCCTGATAAGTAGGTCAGGGAATAGTTTGAAAAATAACGTTAGAATTTCTACACCGAGCTAGAGTTCTCAACCCACCTCCCGAGCAGGGTTAGATGGTTAGAACACAGATTGAGCACTCTACTTGGATCAGTTCACCGTGTTGAAATGTTGTAGTGTGAAAAGGTTAGTCCAGACTGTAGACCAAGCGCATTGTGTTCAATTCAGCCACACCAGAACCATTGCTTGAATGACTTTGATTACATGGTTCAGACGTTTTCAACACGAGGATCTTCTATAGTGTGAATGAAAAGGACTTTAGTCTGTGAGGGATTCAAGAGTAAGGAATTATGTTTAACAATAATCTGCAGAGTGCAGGCCTGCTATTCTAAACTTTATGGATGGAGGCAACGGAGGCAACTGCCTGCCCCCTAGTCATTGCCTTTGTGCCCTTGAAATGCTCCAGTAGAAAAAAAAATTCCTCATGGTGTGGTGCCCTTGTCCTTCCAAAAATGAAGCGTACAGGCCTGGGTGTCTAGCGCTGGAACCACACTAGGCATGCTCGGCCCTTTCTATCAAGAATGCATTGTATACAATTCATGAATAACTTACACATCCCATAAAGTAAATAACCGACCATCTGCATACATGCTTGAATACTTGGCAATCATAACAACTTTGTTTACAATGCAAATGTAAGCACTCCACATATTGCAGGTATAGTGTACTGGCCTATGGGATCTGTGTTTTGACACAGTTACAATAGAGAAATACTGCATTCAGCGAGGCCATAAAGTTTATGATAACGTGTCTGGCTCTTGATCTACAGTTTAATTTATTTTTTTACCTGACAAATTTACATTTCCATATGCTCCTCATTTGCTTTCATTCATTTGCGTTCAAAAACAATAGGAACGTTTTGGTAAACTGGGCTTAAAGTTTTAGACAGACCCCTGAGGTAACACTTTTTTGTCGGAAGTGGAATTTTTTCTCTTCTAAAATGGAACATTTTAAAACGAAATTGAAAGTATGTAGACCTACCCATGTCTTCAGTAAATGTTTTTATGTGATTGTCAGTAGATTAACAGCAACACATCCCTTTCACAGAGTATGGGAAAAAAAATCCTACTTGCTTTTTTGACATTCATGATAGTAAATTTACACACATATCCGTACAATGTCCCTGTACAAAGTACATTTGAACCTTGAAGTGTAAATAATGCCCCCAAATTGTATACAAATAACATCTGATAAAAGCTACACCCACCACTATCACATAAACCTGAAAGGGTAAAGTTCATGTGCCCCAATACTCTAGATTGTAATGGAAAATCGGCATGATTGAATTTTACAGGATAGGCTACGTGTAGCTTTAGGTAGGCAGGTGGTTTGTCATGTAAAACTTCAAGTGAGTGTGAAGTCGTCTTGAAGACATTTCTGTACAAATGTGTAGTATGTACCATTCTCAATACATTTGTCAATTGGAAATAGCTGATTATTATGAAGACAACATTTCACAACCTGATGTAGGCCCAGCCCTACCATTTCATAACCTGATGTACAATGTAGTAGGTCCAGCCCAACGATTCCATGAAATACTTGAGGGCAATGTCAACAGAGACGGGATCAAGACAAAAAAGTACCCACTTTGTCCCAGTATTTTCCTGTACATTCCAAAGCTGATTCAGGATTGTTCTTACAAAAATAAATAAATTTGTGACCTTAAAAAATTACAGGGTCATTTGAAGTTGTTGGTATAAACTGCAATACTGGCAGGACAGACAGGCTGGCGAGGAAAGTAAGGATAGAATTTTTAACAAATTTCCAAATGACAACATTAGAGCCAATGGCTCTGCTTACTGCCAAATTATTCTGGGCTAACGATCACCATCCTCCTCCGCTTGCAAAGAATGCCTAGTAACTTGGAGTAGGCATACCCACTGACAAGCTAAAATTCCTTGCTAACTGCATTCTTTAATTACGGTAAGCAGACTACAGAGCCATCACCGAGAGCCATAAAATTTGGCTCGTTTCAATAAAAGAATCACCATCTACAGATTGTACATTATTTCAACACCGTGGTGTCTTCTTGTAAATTACAAGAAGGCCTAAAACAGAAGGTTTACATGCAATCTTACTCAGCTTTAAAGATAATTTGAACTTTATCTTCTGATGTCTGTTTTTAGAGCTGTGAGGGACCAGTCATCCGATCACCGACCCCCCCCCCCACCCCACCAAACCAGGGCGTGTACATGTACAGGGAATGGGATGTGGTTGATTGCCTTTGGACTCATGACAATGTCTGGTGATTTCATTATTAAGATGAGATCATCACATAATAAGTAGGGCACGACTCAACTGGGAAAACCCAAAATGCCAACAACAAAGGAATTTAACAATACCAAACTAAAATTAATTTTTCACAATTTATTTTCATTGATTTTATAGAGGGTCTAGATCTACAGTATGTAATATTATCTAACGAGACAGGAATTACAGTAAGGGCGTACAGTAACCATGTACTGAAATGAAAGGGAATATTAATGTCAGTTTTATCTGAGCAGGATGTGTCAGATATTTTCACAGGGAATATCGAAACCCAAAACCTATTGTCAGTAAAAGGGAACTCGTACATTTTGTAATTTACAATTATGTGTCTTCAATTTTAGTAGGCATATAGTCAAACAGCCAGTAATTACATCTCCAACATGCTAACCTTGTCCTAATTTATATTAAGACCAAAACTTTCTTTCTATTTATTTATTTATTATTTATTTCCCTTGTGATTATATTCAGCGTGTTTTACAAAATTCAAGAGTTGAGTTCTGTCAACATTTGGAGAATAAACATTTATAAACAAAAATACAATAGATTTGTCTCGGCAGAGTAGAAAACCCCTACAACCGTCCATTGGGATATGACCATCTGTTAAGTAGACGGTGAGAGCTCAAGGAAACACTGTATGATGAGACATTGGACTCTCTATAACATTGAAACAGCAGGGACCCTGCTCTCTCTGACTGCCTAGACTGAAGGCCATGAGGGCTGACTCATCCCGAGGCCTTCACATCAAAGTAAACATCAAAATACTTAAAGGGAGAGCAACATCAGTTCTTTAAAATGGAGGTTTCATTTTTAGCGATAACTGTGAAAGCAAACTACACTTGTAAAAGTGTTATTTTTTACATAAATAAAATCTCAATTTAACTATTTTGTGACTACCAAATCATCAACAATTATAGCAGTATTCTTGCAACCTTGCCTCCAAATTTAACTCATTGACCTACATGCATAGACAATTTTACCTGTCTGACCCTTGCCCCCATCCGCTCCGCCCCCTATGTTTCAGTATATTGTCAACCATCCTAGGCCAACTTTCATAAAGCACAAAAACTTACTAAGTACAGTAAAGTATTGCTTAACAAACAGGTTACCAGCCCAAACTACCTTTAGTTTCATACTGGTGCCCTACTTAAATTTTGCTTACCAAAGAAATTTGTCAAGCAGTAGGCTATTTTCTATTTAAGAGCTTTATAAAATTGTAGGCTCAAATCTTATTGACAATGTTATCGATGCTCTTTGTTTCAGAATCATATTTCACTTTAATCCATCTACAGCATAGGCCTACCTCTTAATATCTCCGAGTTCAAGGCTTTGTAATGAAGGACTTTGTACTGAAGTTATGATTGATAGTTTGGTATATCCCCAGACAGTGACTGACTCATCACTACATTCACTATTCACTCAGTGATTCCTAATTTCACCTTTTGCTGCCCCCTCCTTACCCCCCCCCCCCCCCAACCCACCTTCACAGCTCAAGGACAAAGCCGTTATGACGCACACAATTTATTTGCCAATACAACATATTGACACATTCTGCGTAGTGAAACATTTGAAGAAAAAACAAATGAAACGGAAGTCTTTGTATTGTAAATTGTGTACGTGTGATTTCATCAAACATTTCTGTATGAACAATTTCAAAATAATTAGATAAAAGCTGTTTTGAGTGAGCACTGATAGATTTTGTTACTTCTATTCTAAACTACATAGAATTGAAATTGTTCAGTGTGTGTACAGAGCAGACTGAAATAAAGTATTATTATTATTATTATTAATATTAGGCAAATTCTGATCACAACAAAGAATAAATTATAATGTTTAGGGGCCTACCTAGGCCTACTTCAGTTTTTTAACAAATACAACATCTCAGTATTCTCACTCTAACAAGTCTATTCAAGAAGCTTAAGATCAAACCTCAAAGAAGGAAAATAAAACAACCCTAACTAAATTGTTTTTGTTTTAATTGGCCTAGGGCCTAACTGTTTTATTATTTTAAAGTAATAAACTAACATGGTCAACGCAATTGGCAAAAGCTAAATTCTACAAACAAATAATAATTAATTTGGGCCACCCTTATTAACACTGGCCCTAATTCAATTGCTAATTAATTTCCCAAACAAAAACTAACTGACTGATGACCAAGAATAAAAAACGCCCATTTTTATGATTTTAGTAAAACAATTGATAAAACACAAACCAAACAAAAGGGAATGCCACCAAAAGCACTCATTTTAAACCTTTTATTCCTTAGGTTAGTTCATCTTCTTGAAATTGGGTCAGCAACTGTCATCTTGTCAGTGTCACCGTGTCACTGTGTCAGCCCATTGGTCAACACGTACGACCACCAGGCAGACGACAAGATGACTAGCCGTTGCCGCCTTCTTAATTTCCAAACTCTCTCATCGTCTTTTCTACTGTCTCAATCTTTGAATGTTTTACCTTAAACGAATAATTCTTTACACAAAAAATCTAAAAACGATCAAACATTTCTTACCTGATTCTAGCACCAAAAATTGACGACTTCTTCACCACGATGTTCCAAATTGCATACTTTAGCGGTGACTAAACGATGACAAAACTGGACAGTACGATCCTTTCTCAATATTCTCCAGCTCGGAAATAAACCAAACCGCAACAGTAAGTAGCCCAACTATTGTATGACTGAACGTTACTCAGGTAAAGCACTGCCGGTAAATTGGGCGCACAGACGAGCCCAGTTGGGCTCAGTTTGTTAACAGGTGCCACCCCTTTTTCAGAGCGATCAACGACTGTTTTATGATAACAAATAAAATTTCACAATAGTTAATAGTGAAAGAGCCGTATGGTAACAGTCAGCGATTATAGTCGGGTACTTATTACCCGGTTTCATTGCACCTTTGATTTTTATTGGCAGCATGGGAACCAGACGTATAACCTAACGCACAAAACAACAACGGTTTTTACACAAAGTTGGCGCGGACAACGATTAAAATGTAAGTTTATCAATTTATGTATTGTTATAATCCATGCGGTTTGGGTCTTTCCTGATGGTAATAACGAAGAAAAAATTTACAATATTAACAAATGTTTCAATTGAAGTCCGTTTAGAAAGTATTTGAGGACCACGTAAACACCACACAAACTTTAAGAAATGTCAGTTTTAGACGTGGGGGAAGTCCCCATCCAGCCAGCTCAGGTTTAGTAGTGTCTTCTAAGTTCTACTAGTGAAGGCCGATGGTCTTGATGACTTTGTACTATTATTTTATCAATTAGAAATCACTGTCAAATAATGCAATGATTGGGAAGAGTGCAATGCATGAATTCGCATGCATAAATACAATACATGTCAGACATAAAAGTAAAAAAAACAATATCAGAATCTGTTGGGGGAGTGTTGATTTGGCCAGTTGATTTTCATCATTTTATGAACAACAAACAAACAAAGCAGACGTTTATCATGTTCATAAGATTTCTGCAATTGTTATCTGGAATATCTGTAGTGCGATCAAAGATTTGAATTTAAATTGTTTGAAATTTGTTTTGACAATTTGTAACCATGGGTATTTTAATTAAATTTCCAAACAGATGAAGAGAGAACCAGTGTAACTTACTGTAATAATTAGTAGTTACTACTACTAGTATAAAGTTAATTAAATAGAGTAAGCATAAGAAACATACCATATTCTATAATAAGTTAAGTTGTATTTATTTATTTATACATTTAAGTGCATTCTTCTGTGCTTTATAAATAGTCCTTACTGATAATTTTGGTTGTATAAATGGTGGAGCCAAAGGCTGTCGAGGGATGGAGTGTTACAATTATCGCAACTATCAAGGGGTTATTGTATTATCAGAATGCCACTAGTTAATATATCACTTTGATTGTATTCTTTACCACTACAGAGCCATCAGATAGCGTGTCATCACAATGCCACGCCTCGTGAAGAGGAAGCAGATGGTGCAGAATCTTATGGAGGATAGTTCAGATCCTCCTGAAGTCGATTCTTTACTTCAGAAACAACGGCTTCTTCTCATGTCAGGAAAACTTCCTTCATTAGAACCAAGAGCAGACGCAACACACGATCCACAGACAGAGAGTAGAGTTACTTCAAAGTTATCTGATGAAGATTGTCAAGAAGATAATGGTACAGCAAAGACTACTCAAAGTGAGGTCATAGATTTGGTATCAGATGATGTTGAAATGTCAGAGGTCATACAGGGGTCAGAGGTTAGGAGAGGAGCAAATCCAAATCGAAGACGGACTTTGGAGTTGGATGATCAAGCAGCGTCTGCCCGTGGTTTTAAGCGACAAGCTTCAGAGATGGATCCAGCAAGACCTGGAATTAGAGGAGGACCTGTAGGAGCCAGAAAGACTCTCAGCGATCGTCTGTTTGGTATCGGTAAAAACTCAGAGTATAGAGAGGGAACAGAGGGAAGGTTTAGCAACAGACTGGAAGATAAGGAGACTACTGGATCTTTCACAAAGGTATAATATTAACAAAACATTCTTACAGACCTGTAATTTAATTGTTCGTTCCATTGCATTAAGATTTTCTTTTGAGAGGCAAATTGGCTAACATTGAATCAATGCTTGTTTGATCAAACTTTTAGATTTCCATTTGGGGTAGTGGACATCTAGAGAGTCTGTAAACTTCTAAATATAATATGTAATAATAAAAAGGGCAAAAATCCACCAAAGGTGCTCAAGGCACTGTTACAAAGGAAGAGAAAAACAAAAGGGAAGGGACCAAAAGATGTATTACATGCAAGAAAGGCATTGTTGTTGTGACTGGTTTTATTTGTTTTGATTATTTCAGATGCGAATTATGGCATTGAATGAAAGCAGTAGTGATGAGAGTGACTTGGAACTTGAGATGGAGAGCAGTAAGGAAGCTCAGGTAAGAAGGCTCTCTGGATTGATGGTGAGAAGATCCTCGGGATCCATCAACTCAGAAGAAAGTGCAACATAATTTTGTAAATTCAAAACAAGACCAGACTGCAAGAAGAGACAGAAAGTTAAAAAGAGAAAGATTCTGAGTATATTTTGATGATTTGTTTTCTTGCAGGAAGCTGAGGCTTATACGTTGTACAATAAAGCATTGGATTTACAACGAGCTGGAAACAAGAAAGAAGCGGAATCTATGTACCAAGAATTACTCAGTATCCCATTACTAGCCGAGGTAAGAGTCAAGACATGCTTAGTTTAAGATGTAGGAGGAAAACCCCAACGGGAGAACACTCACACAGTCAGGTAGGGACTGAAAAAACAATCCACATGCAAGGCTCTCGTCTGAGCTGGGATTCAAGCCGGAATCCACAAAGCTCAAGCACCAATAGCAGGATGGTGAATACAAAACAAGAATGAATGCTCTGTTTTAGGAAGACTTCAATGGGAGGTTCAGGTTCACAATCAGGTTGGATGTGAAAACCCAATCGACATGCAAGGCTTTGGTCTAGGGTGGGATGCGAACCGGGGTCCACAGAGTTAAAAGGCAGGGAAAGAAACCACTGACTTGGGTACAATTCATCGAATCATCCTTGATTTTTTGGTTGTTGGGTGTTGCACTTTGTGTAGCCATCAACATGGACAAACTATCTTTGCCTGAACAAGATGTTATTTTTTTGTCTCTTTGATTTGTTTGTTTTAGATTGAGCCACCCGATGAAATACCTGAGTTGATGTATCCAGGATTAATGTTGAAATATTCATCGTATAAAAACCTGGCGAGTATGTCTTATGAAAAGAAGGATCTAGACACTGCTATCAAATACTATGTAGAGGTAAGTACAAGAAGTTCTCCTTTATAAGGGCCATCTTAATGAGGAACTTGTTAGAACCTTTCAAGGGGCATCAAGGCAAGGGCATTGAGGCAAGCCTCCAAGTCTTATGAGAAGAAGGATCTAGACACTGCTATCAAATACTGTGTAGAGGTAAGTACAAGAAGTTCTCCTTTATATAAGGGGCATCTTAATGAGGAACTTGTTAGAACCTTTCAAGGGGCATCAAGGCAATGACCAAGGGCATTGAGGCAAGCCTCCAAGTCTTATGAGAAGAAGGATCTAGACACTGCTATCAAATACTATGTAGAGGTAAGAACGAAGTCACCTCATACTCTGCCACCCCCCCCCCTGATAAATGTACTCGTTAGCGAGTGACAGCCTTAATCCCGATATGTAGGAAGTAAAAAGGGAAAATAGGCATGGTGGGGGAGATGGTTAGGATGTTCTTCTGGTAACACCAAGTGTTTTAAGACTCTTGACTCTGAGAAGAGCTAGTTTTTACTCTGAGTAGTGGTTTCTCTGAAAGCTTGCTTGGTGTCCTGAAGCTTTGTTCTGGAAAGGGCAAGGGCAAAAAAGGAGTTATGACTTGTCTTAACTTAGGACTAGTCCTAGGAGGTATTCAAAACTTAAGGCTAGTCCTAAGTTAGGACGAGTAACTCTTCCTAACTCGAGATAAGACTAGTCTTAACTTTTCATGAAATCCACCCCAAGCTGTGATTTTTGATGCCCAAATTTAACTGATTCATTTTTTTTTTTCCAGGCTGTAAAGTTTGATGAGAGTGACGTAACAGTATGGTATAGAATGGGAACCATTGCAGTTACATTGTACCAGCTACCTCTAGCTAAACTAAGCTTCATCCAAGCCTTAAAGTGTAGCTCTAAACATTGGCCCAGTCTGGATAGATTGTGTACTGTACTCTATGCAATCAATGACTATGCGAGTAAGTAATGTTTGAATCTTTACATGGTGAAGGGAATAAGAATAAACTATAAATAATAGTGAGCTTGGGGGTACAACCAAATCTCTCATGGGGGAGCGTTGGCTTCGAAAAAAAAACGGGTTTTATCTCAAAGTTTCGAACAGTATACTCAGCTTGTCTTCAGGAGAAAGAAAACAATTCTATTCATAGTTTATTCTCACTGTGCAAGTAAGTTGTGCTCAATAAGATTTAAAACTTTGCATTGTGACGATACATGTTAGAGCCTGTTTCCTCTTTCATGTACACTTTATTCAGCATATATTTGATCAGAGTGGTTCTTTTTTCTTTCCAGGTTGTCTCTTTTATATCTGCAAAGCTTTAGAGAAGGATCCTAACTATGTAAAAGGTACATAACCAAGCTTGATTGTTTATTTAAAGAATTATGCAAGTTGATGGATTCTGCTACCAGAACCAGTGTTTTTTCTTTAATTGTTTATTTAATTTGTATGTGCACTTTACCATCTTAAGGAGGCAAGATACTTCTTGTCTTGAGTAAAATGAACTCGAAGGAGAGATTGTATTTTGTCACCTACATGTAACAGTTTCCTAAGTTTCTGTAGTCTCCAAAACAAGTTTGATGGAATATTACAACAGATTTACTTCTCAACAGTATGAGTTAAGATTTAAGTAACTTGAATAAGTGAAAATGAAAGTGAATCATTTTCTTCCTAGGTGTTGTCTTAAGAGAGAAGATGTATCAGGAGCAGCCATCTTTAAGGAGAGACAGCTATGAATTATTCAGAAATTGGTGAGTCATGTTTCCTTTTTTAGTCCCTATGACATCACTGTAAAAAAAATTGTCACAACTGTTGAATAAGAGTTTGTTCGTTGTTGGTTTTTTTCAAGTTATAATTAGGACAAACAGTTTGCTTTATTGAGTTTTCCTCAGTTTGTGTTTTCTTTAATTTGAATGTCTCAGATCTAGCAATCATGATTATCTGTTTCTCTTCCTCTCCAGCCACAACACTCTTCATTTTTCTCAAGTCAAACAAGTAGAAGCAGACCGGGTAAGAAAGAACAATCCATTACCTGAATGTAAATTGTCTCTCACTACTTCTATTCTTGCTCTTACAGTAGTGATGTACCAAGTCTGTATAATGTATATTTGTATGAATCCAATCTACTAGAGGGGTAGCCCTGATAATTTGTTTGACGGTTTTACAATTGTCATTGTTATAGATCATCAAGGAAGCTCTATCTATAAGAGAAAAGAGACGTTCTCTGGCAAAGAGACCCCCTATGCCTCTGGTCAAGCTACTGACTCCATTTCCTTCATTGTCTTCATTCACGTAAGTATGAGTACCAGACTATACAAGAATCACACCCAATATCCATAGCAATTGTGGAGGCATTGCCATGATAGAAACTAGGGACATGCGAGTGCTGGCCAATTCATTAAGATTAGTATTATGATTATTAAAGTCTCATTAACTAAAACACAAATTCTGTGTTGACTGAAATAAACTGACAAACAAAGTGACATGAAGCACTAGTGTTGCCCTCAAGAAATGCTTCGCAGACAAAGCTTTAAATGTCAATTTGATCAAAGAGAATTATATCATGATATATCTTTGTTTTTACAGCTGGAAGGGGCTTGGGGAGAGACTAGTTGCTCTCTATGATCACCTGCAACACAGCTCTCCTCCATTAGTAAGTAGTATCCAGTTAGTCTTCACCTCAAGTATTTATATATTCACTTCAAACAAATAATTTTTCAGTACAAAATTTCATTATCAGCCTTTGATACTGTTCTGTTAGTTTTTCTACCTGAAAACAATTTTTGATCTTTCGAACGAACTTGTTGATGATTTTCAAACAACGCCCAATTCGACCTTTGCTTGATTTCACAAGATTTATATAAATTATTTATGGGTTTGAACAAAGAATTGACTAGAGCAGGATTCAAACTAACAACCTCTGGATTAACGTGCCGGCGCTCTACAAACTGAGCTATCTAGATTGATATAAAGTACAAACCATTATATGGTGATACTGTGCGAATCACTATGGTGATACTGACAATTCATCTGAGTGCTTTGTGATATCAAGCCCTGGCACAAGTAGTTTTGAAATTGGAGTTTGAACGAGATGCAATTTTGTTCGCCTCAAAACATTTTTGGGATTTTTTGTTTTAGAGTGTCTGCTGTAAGATTGATCTGAGTGAATTCATCCAACATCCAGAAGAAAAAGAAAATGAAGCAGAAAAAGACTCTATAGATGATGCTCCAATGGACATAACTCAGGATACAGCATCTCCTACTGAATCCAAGACTACACCCAGTGAAGATACACCCCTAGCCCAGGAAACACCTGCCAAATCTCAGGACACACCCCTTTTAGAATCTTGGACCACGCCCTTCATTGCACCCAATCAACTGCCGTCACAGAGGAAGGAGTTGATTACAATTCCTGAGGACCCATCTGAGGGAAGATCACCTCAGAATCAAGAAGAGAAAGAAATAGATTCCCCTGAGCTCATTCCAATGGACACTTCACAACCAGTTCCAGTTGGTAACACACTGCAGGCCCCAGTACAAACAGAACTACAGATCCCAGTTCAAACAGATCGACAGTCCCCAATACCAATCGAGCGACAGTCCCCAATACAAATAGAGCGACAGTCCCCAATACAAATAGAGCGACAATCCCCAATACAAACAGAGCTACAGACCACAGAACAAGCGGAGCGACAAACCCCAGTACAAATGGAGCAACAGACTCCACTACAAGAAGAGCAACAGACCCCAGTACAAACGGAGCGACAGATCCTGCAACATATATCCCCACAGACAGAGCAAACCTCACTACAAGTGCAAGTGGTAACTCCTCTTCCCACCCCACAACAAACCTCAGAGCAAACCCAAGAACAGACCACACAGCAAACTCCTAAGGAGACTTTGCAGCGAACACCTCAGCAAATCCCAGAACAGACTTCAGAGGAAATCCCTCTGCAAAGATTAGAGCAAACACCTCAACCGAACTCGCAGCAAACACTTCAGCAAACCCCACAGCATACACCAGAACAAACGCCAAAAACTCCACAACAGACTTCAGAGCAAATGTCTCAGGAGATCTCTCAACAAACCCCACAACAGACCTCACAGCAGAGCCCTCGTGAGACCTTGCAGCAAGCACCAGAGCAAACACCAGAGCAAACACCACTACAGACCCCACAACAAACCCCACAACAGACCCCACAACAGACCCAAGGGAGCAGTGACATTGAAGGTATGTACATTCACTAAAGGTGTGAAACATTTATAAAGTTTAACCTTATCTGTAGCATAATCGTATCCTGTTACATTTACAGTACATGCAGTTCTTTAAAAAGAATTTAATTAAGAAAATATTTTTGCAACTAGTTTCTGTACTTTTGTAATGTGATAGAGCCTGTTGCCATGGAAACTGAACCAATTCCTGTTAAAGAGAAAAAGCGTAGAGGACCTAAGAGGAAACGGGATAAGGGTAACAACCCATTGCTTGGAAATAGGCGATCCACCCGGGTAAGTATTATTCTCGGCTAAATCAGGGTTCTCCCTCAATAATGATCTGCTGGCTAGATGCTAGTTTGAAGACCAGTCCAAATTATGCTCAAGTGGTTTGCCTGGCTAGTTCATTGTTTCCAAAAGCTACAAACCACTGACTATGTACTTGATTGTTCATATCGTCTCAAATTGAGGTACCATGCAAAGAGACGGTGCTGAAAGAAAAACCATAAAACCAGTGAAAAAGCTGGTGGACTATTAAAATGACAAACTAACTGGTCCCCCTGGCCAGTGACTGGAACATTTTCATAAGTGACAGTATCTTAAAGCTGAAGCAGTTCTTTACAAAATACAGTGCTACAAGGAGCAATCGTATTTCTGAATGAGTAGTGATCTTTCTAAGCTAAGCCAAACATCTCTGCAAAAACTGACACTTTTAATTGGTTGCAATGTTTAAAGGTTCGCAACACAGCTGTGAAGAAGAAAGAAGATTTAGTGAATTATCAAGAGTTGCTTCGACAGTTTCTTCCATCAAGTCTTCAAGACAGGTAGAGTCTTCCTCTAAGCCCTTGGGTGGTCGAGTTGGTGTAGTCCTGTCTGTTCTCGCCTTAGAATCACAGTACAAATCCTGGGGTACTATGTGATTGCATGGGTTTTTTCCTGGAACAAGTCTCTGGAGTTTAAAACGGAAGCTTCTCGTCTTCTCTCCAATGGTTTATTGGCTAGTACAGTGATTCAGTTTGCTTTTCTTAGTCCTGGCTTTATAAACAAATGAAACTTAATATTTCCTCATCTCGCCACCCTCATCAGCTAAACAAGACGCCTGTTATTTCTCATCCATCTCACTCGGTATCTATGCCTCATCATTTCTACTTGAACAATAACAATTTGAGTCTTCACTGTTTGTCTTGTAGCGATGATTGTGAAGATATTGAAAACTCTCATAGTTCCTCTGAGAGGTCAAAGGTCATCAAGAAGCAAGATTCAAGAAGCAATAATATCTCAGGTATGATCAATTTAATTCAATTCAATTCAATCAATTTGTTCATTTAAATTCTTCTTAAAGACAAAGTAAACCTTTTGTATTTGGAAAGTGAAATTTTTCTCAAAATGCTTTATACTATCCAAAGCTTCTATAGGCTTCTTTATTGCCAGTAATTTTAAGAATGATTACCAAACGTGTACCTTTCCTTTAATGATTGTTTTTTCTGATGTCTTTGTTTTCTAGACGAACCCAAACCACAAGCATCCCCAGTTTCTGATCCTCAGGAATGGGAAAACGTCTGGCAGTTCTTAGCAAAGAGACAAAGGAATAGTGGAATTCTGCAACTGCTTCGTGGTTATCTGATAGAGGTCGCTCAACTGGGTGGCAAATGGTGAGAAGAGAAAAGCTTGGCCGGTCTGGGAGAAGTTGAATTGTATTTGTGATTTCCTTGTGCTACGAAATGATGAAATATTGCAATAACTTATCTAATAGTAATAATAATAATAATAATAATAAGACTTGTAATGCGCACATATCCACCCTGCTGGGTGTTCAAGGCGCAGTAAAACCAAAAACAAAACAAAAACAAAACGCAACACAAAGAAAAACAGACACAACAAAATTAGTCATTGAAAACCTGTGACATAAGATAAGTTTTGAGAAGAGACTTGAATTTTGCAGTACAAACACAAGATCGAAGATTAAGTGGTAGAGAGTTCCAGATGCGTGGCGCGGCTACAGAAAAAGACCTGTCACCCCATGAGTGTCGAGACTTGGGTTCAATGAGGAGAAGCATAGAACTTGATCGAAGATTCCTTGATGGAGTGTAAACGTGAAGCAGTTCAGAAATATAGTGGGGAGCCTTGCCATTAAGAGCTTTGTGGACAATGAGCATCAGCTTGAAGATGATTCGTTGAGAGATAGGCAGCCAGTGTAGTTGTTTCAGAATGGGGGTGATAGAACAGGATTTTCTAGACAGTGTCACAATGCGGGCAGCAGTATTTTGGAGCCGTTGAAGTCGGGAAATCTGGTTGTTAGGAAGACTGTAGAGAAGAGCATTGCCATTGTCAAGACGAGAAGTAACAAATGCGTGAATGACCTTTTCAGTGGCACTTTTGTCCAAGTACTTGCGAATCTTACCTATATTCCTGATGTGATATGATGATAAACGAACAATGTTGTTGATGTGTGGCTGAAGTGTCATCGATGAATCAAAAATAACCCCTAAGTTCCGAGCTTTCAGCGAGGGAGCTATCCGAGCATCACCGATGGAGATGTATGGCACTGAAACCTTAGTTAACTGTTGACGTGACCCAAATAGAAGGAACTCTGTCTTATCATCATTTAACTTCAGGAAGTTTTGTTGTGTCCAACGTCGAATCTCTTGGATGCATTTCTCAAGTCTTGCAATAGATGCATTGGCGTTTTCTTGAGAAGATTTAAACGTGATGTATAGCTGAGTGTCGTCTGCGTACACATGGTAATTCAGATTAAATTTCAGGATGATGTCACGAATCGGTAAAGTGTATAGCGTAAACCACTGCGGGCCGAGTACCGACCCCTGTGGCACAGAGTAGTTCAAAACAACAGGGTCGGATATCGCGGTGCCAATACATACATGCTGAGTTCTATTGTAGAGATACGATTTGCACCATGCTAGGGCTGTGTCCTCTATGCCAAGGTGATTCTGGAGCCGAGAGAGAAGGATGTTGTGATCGACAGTGTCAAAAGCAGCACTCAAGTCTAGCAGGACTAGTGCTGTTAGGTTACCATTGTCCATTGCAGAGAGAATATCGTTGCTCACACGGACTAGTGCAGCCTCGGTCCCATGGAAAGGCTTGTATGCTGACTGGAACACGTCGGACAGGTTGAAAGTATGAATGTGATCAGAAATACGTGATGAAACTACTCGTTCGATGACTTTTCCAAGATATTTTAAGTTTGCAACCGGTCTGTAGTTTTTGAATATCTCCTTGTCCAGGTTTGGTTTCTTGATGAGCGGCCTGATGTAGGAAACTTTGAGGCTATCGGGGAAACAACCGGAACTGAGGGATTCGTTTACAAGCTTAGTGATGTAGGGTACAAAAATATCGATGTGTTGCTTTATCATGGATGTTGACACTGGATCCAGCTCACAGGATTTTGAAGGAGATTTCATAATAACCCTTTGAATCTCAGCAACAGTCGCAGGCTCAAACACAGATAGTCTACACTCTGGTTGAAGTTGTGGCAATGTCTGCAGCACGTTGTAAGGGACTGATGAAAATGATGAGCGGATGTCTGAAATCTTGGTGACAAAGAATTTCTGGAACTCATTTGCTAAGTCCTGGTCATTGTAAGTGGATGGAAGGACAGGGGTTTTGGGTTTGAGCAACAACTTACCAATTATCTTGAAAAGCTTCTTTTGATCTCCTGAGGATTCTTGTACTTGAGATGAATAATGGATGATCTTTGCCTGGTTGATCAAATTCCTAACTACTTTACATTGGTTGCGATATTCTTGTCGTTGAATTGCCAATTTGCCATTTTGCCGCCACTTCCGCTCCAGTTGACGACAGATCTTTCTCGCTGTACGAATATCATCATTGAACCAGGAGACTTCAGTTCGGACCTTGACTGATCTCGTTTTCCAAGGTGCGTATTTATCCAAGATGTCACTGACTGTACTCTCATATTGGCTGACATAGGAATCCAAGCAGTCGTGATCAACTTCTAGATTTGCTAAATGGGAGCCTATGTCGCGGAACACTTCGGTAGGATTAACATGTTTCCATTGTCGGCTCTTTATAGTAACGGTTGGGACTTTGGGCTTGCACAGACTCAAGTTACACATGACTGCATAATGGTCTGATAATCCAGGTAGAATAACAAAGTTTGAGACAATTGGTGGGGAGATTTCACGAGTTATGACAAGGTCTAGGCAATGACCGAGACGATGAGTCGGCTCCTTGATATGCTGGGTAAGACCAAAAGCCTGAAGTAGATGCTTAAACTGGTTTGCATTGGTGTTGTGGATGTCATCAACATGAATGTTAAAGTCGCCTGTGATGATGATTTCCGATGGATGAAGCAGATATTCCAAAATCAAATTCTCAAACTCCCTTAGAAAACTTGAGAAAGTCACATGTTGGCCGTTTGAATCCCTCTCAGGTCTGTATACAATAACAAGGCGAACAGATTTAGAGTTTCCGGAAACTTCAGCATGAAGAGATTCAAAAGTTGTGTACTGGACGTCATTACTTTTCACAGAAACGGATAAAGTAGATCTGTACAGTATTGCAACTCCTCCACCAGTCTTGTGAGGTCTTGGGATGTGATGAAAGTAGTAGCCAGCAGGGGTACACTGACGACATGTTAAGTTGTTGTCTGGTCTCAGCCATGTTTCTGAAACGGCAACAAGGTCCAGATCTTTTTGCAGAACAAAATCAGCAAAATCGTCATACTTGTTACAGATGGACTGTGTGTTCAGAACACAAAGGCTGAGTTGAGATTTGGCTGGAGTCACTGGTACTGGAACAGATGGGAGTGTAACTTCGGGTACGGGGGGTTTATGAACAGTTCTACGGCGACCAGCTTTTTTACCACGATGTGTAGGTCGGTAAACAGTGCTGGGATTTACAAAAAGGCCAAGGCTCTGTAATGATAATATACAGGAAGGCAGCAGAGTAGTAGCACGTGTGGATGGGGCATAACGGAGACTGAGAAGCTTGTTTCGTGAGTAGGAATTTGCAGAGTTTGGACTAGCTTCTGCTGAGTTTGAGTTATTGACACCTTCAGGGCCGGGATTTATAGCAATGTCACCAAAAATCACAATTTCCAAATGAAAAGTGGCTGGGGAGTTGTCATAGTAAGAAATAGGGCATTTCAGATATTTACGACGCTGGATGAACTCTAGATGTGTCTTTGGCAGAATGTAAGCATCAGACACAATTGATGCTGATGGAACAAAGCTGACCACAGATGAGTCAGTACAGTACAATGGTCTAGCAAGCAGAGAGAGAATGAAAAGGATACTTACCTCCATTGTCCCCAGATGGGCGAACAATGTCCATGGACTAGGTGGATGACTGCACAGGATGCAGCCACCTAAGTGTGTGTAAGCTTTATACACCAGAATTCTCAACTGAGACAGTGAAAAATTCCAACAGAAAAACACTATTTTCACAATTCAGATGACTCCAGGATACACAGAAAAGGTCCTGTAGATTCCAGGTGTAGTAACAAATCCAGTTGTATAAAAATAAGAACACAAATTGAGCAATATACTAAGAAATTAGCAAACAAACACAGAGCTGATTTGAGTGGCTGCTGTCAGGCGCTCAGTCAAATCATTTGTCACTTTCCCAAGTTCTGTGAAAAAAATCCCTAAGCAATTTACTCATTTGGGATTGGAACCCACAACCTTTGCTTTGGTAGAGCATATGTCTTACCACTAGACCACCAAGCTATCTGCAAGACATTATCACTTAAAGCTACCTCTTCCAATATTTACTCTCTTACATAAGACATTAGAAACCTTATTACTCTCCAAAAAGAAGAAAATACATTGCTTGCACAAGTTTAACTGCATCTTGTAACATTTCATTCTGTTCATTATTTACTAAACCTTAAAATGTGAACCCTGTCTTTTGTTTTTCTGTTTCAGGCCATCTGGATTATCAAGTGTCTTTGTTGATGGGTTTATCCGATCTCGTCCTCACACTATCCTGCCAAGTATCTTCAGGTAGTGTAAACATTCCTCTTGTTACAAGATTGTTTTGATGGTGTGTTGCGGTTAAGATCACTAGACTCTGGTGTTTCATATCAGCAGAGTGTGGGTTCAAGTCAACAGTCTTGACATCTAGGTCCTTGAGCAAGACACTTATAACTGCTGTGTCTTTTTGATGGGACATTAATAGGTCCCATGTACTAGTATTGGTAGTGCATGTATAAGAGAACTATAACCAGAATAATATATTAATGGATTGCCATCCACATATTCAGAATTCTAAGAGTCTTCTAACAATCAGTTAGTTTAAATAAATTTTTGGTTTTGTATTTTTGTATCAATGACTTTTGCAGTTCTGAGTACACCAGTGATTTCAAAGTTTCTTATGGATTAATGTTGCTGTCATTTGCTGAGCTGAAGGTAGATCAGTTAGTTCTGACCAGGAATAAAACACCAACTAGCTCCTCCAAAAAGTAAGTTAAGACTATCCTGAAATCCTTGATGCAAATAGCCCATATTGATGTAACACTTCATTTACAAATTAACAGTTTCAAATATAAATTCTTTCACACTAACACTTTTTAAAACACCATTATTTGGAAAAACAACACAATTTTCCACGAAATGGTGAATTTCTCTTGTATCTTTATCTGTTGCAGTCAAAATTGTTTAAAAAAATGGTTTTAGTTTTTCTATCTCTATTTCACTCAAATTGTTTGAATAAATGTTTCTGTCTGTATTTTGTAAAGTGCTGTGATACCCTGTGTAAGAGCGCTCAATAAATTCCTGGTATTCTTATTATTATTAAGTATCTGTTTTCTTTTAAAAAAAATTTATGTAAGTATTAGTAGTAGTAATTATTTCTGATCTGTTTAATTTTCTTGATTCTCACTCTCTAGAGCTGATAGAGAGTCAATGGGGCAACATTTTGAGTCAGATCTCTTCTATGTCCAATGGTTGACAACATCAGGAGTAATACCAGCAGATCAATGGCAAGACTTCACTGCTAGATGTAAGATTGATTTATTGTACTGTAGTTTGGTTTTCAACTCTTTGTCTTGTGTTGGGTGGGGGTTAAAGCCAAGCAGTTTGGCTGATTGTGTTCTGTACCTTCTCGAATTTCTAAGTGACATTTCCCAATTATGTTTGGTACTTTTCCCAGTTGCGCATCCTAATTCTTCTTAGTTTTTATTTCTTTAAAACTTAAACTTGAACTGTTAAATGCTTACTATCATTTGATTATTATTAGTTTGATTTCATTACTTTATGGATTTTCTATTTATAGTAAGAAACATTTAATAATTGTTGTTGAAGTGAAGTTGTGATAATTCCTTTACAGTTTATTGGATGAAGGCCAGGTATATGATGCTGGTTGGCAAATCAGATCTAGCCATTCAGTCCTTTTCTCTGGTGAGTTCTAAATCTTCTCTAGAATTACTGTCTTTTATTACAATCACAAGTAAATATAGTTGGTATTCAGGTTTTTATGTTACAGTGAGATAAGGCAACCTGAAGCAATCAATGAACTTTCACAACATCAGCAACAGTCATCAGATGTGAAATCTTGGAGATGCTAGAATTCAAGAAATGTTATCGGGAGAATTACCCAGGGCTTGATTTCACAAAACACTATGATTCGTTTTAAGATGAGATATTGACATCAAGTTTTTACTTCAAAGTGAAATAATTCTCAAAATAATGTATTACTATCAAAAGCTGTTGTAGGCTTCTACTAAACTGATAGTTGGTATTGCCATTAATTGTTAGATTGATTACCAAATGAAATCTTCCCTTTAATGATGAGATGTTTAATGAAGTTTTGATTCTTTCTCAGTGTACTGATATTCTAAGTGAGAAACAAGACCCTTCGCAACCCGATCATGAAGTCTTCTTAGCAAACTGCATCATGGAGAGTAATAAAATAACTATCGGTAAGAATTATATACAGTTACAAAATACTTCATCAAACTGCATCATGGATAGTAATAAAGTAACTATTGGTAAGAACTATACTAAAAACGTCATCAAACTGCATCATTGATAGTAATAGAATACTACATACAGTTGCAAAATGTTTCAGTCTTTGCTTGGGTTCCAATGGTGGTAGAGATTTGCGTTGGTTTTTCTTTTGCCAGAAGTGTTTGAAATAAAACTGATTTTGGGTTGAACACAGACAAATGTAGTAGGACTTAATAAAACTGTGATTTTATTGAATGTGCCCAAGATCTGGTGAAGGAGCAATTGAAATCCACCCAGCACTGCCAATCCTTGGAAGAAATCCAACGTCTCTACGAAGCTGAACAGTTTGACAAAGTGACTGAACTACTCCTCCCAACACTCCAAGATACATCATCAAGAAGGAAGATGCTGAAAGAAGGAGCCACTCCTCAGCGAACATCTCAGCTATTATTGTTACATCAGTCTCTACTCAAGGTTCATGATTATAAGGTACGTAGAAACGGTAGGCAGGGATAGAGGATTAAGGTCGGTTGTGTGTAGGTGTTCACCGAAAATGTGTATGGGCTTTGCCAAAATTGTGTGTGGGTTTTATGGCCGAGTGGTTAAGTGCATTGAATTCAAGTTCTGGTGGTTAAGTCATCGGAGTATGGGTTCGGTCATGGCACTTGTGGCCTTGAGCAAGATACTTAACTAGTGCTTCTATTCACCCAGGGGTATAAATGGGTACCTGCGGGGGAAGAGGTTGATATTGTGTATGAAAAGCCACAAGCGCCTTACAGGCAGCTCAGGGCTGTATACTCCCTAGGGAGGTGAGAATCATTACAGGGATGTTATTGGCCCTATGACCAGGGCATTAATGTAAAGCGCTTTTACGACGGTTATTGTGAAATGCGCTATATAAGAATTTGTTATTATTTTTATTATTATTTATATCAACTATAATATTGTTATTTCTTGCAGCAATGTGTAATGTGTGGTGCAGAAAGTATCTCCGAAGCATTACAAGAAATCACTGTTTCTAAGACTCCACCAATCAGAGAAGAGTGGGTTACTCTAGCCATGCAGCTATTTGCTGTCATCAACAAGTAAGTCAAAAGAAATTATAACAACTAGATTACACCATCTTTAAGATTCCAAGGTGTTTTCATAAAACTTGCACAGCAATATAATAATAATAACTGGAGTAATATAGCGCAGAATTACCAAAGGGTGCAAGGCACTGAAGAAAGACCAAAATGAGAGTGACAACCAGCTACAGATTGGAGACCAGGCATATACTGCTGCAACAACAACTGAATCTTCAGTTCAATTCAGTTCATTTCTGCAGCCAAAGGTCTTTCAGAAGCAAACTAAATCACTGTACTAGCCAAGAACCCAATAATGAAAAGACAAAGAAGGAAATTTGAGGTTAATCAAGTAAAGGGACTGAAAACCCAAACTACATAGTGGTTTAACTGATGGATATTGCATTATGAAGCATTGTTTGTAGTCCAACACAAAGTCATACTAATACTAACTGTTTACCTGCCTATATTTATTCCTCTAGAGCTCTAACAGTAGACATTCATATTAACTAGGTGCCTACTCTATTTATTTCTCTAGAGCTCTATCTGAAGACATTGATTGCCTAAATCTATTGGTTCGACCACAAAGTGTAACAAACACCAAGTATTAACTGTGTACCTGCCTCTATTTATTTCTCTAGAGCTCTAACTGAAGACATTGATTGCCTAAAGCTTTTGGTTCGCCCACAACGCGTAAGATTTACCAACGCTATCATTGGTATCATTGAACTATGTATGGATAGTGATTGGAGTATGCAGAGTACCAGTGTCTTACCGTGGGTCGTCTTATACAAAGTTATTAAACAGTAAGTACAAAGATTTAGTTCACTCTATCTTTCTTCAACAAAAATTTATTTATTTTTGAGGTGCAACGAGTATGGCTGATTTAAATTGTTGGCTGATTATAAAATGTTCTGTTTGATTTAAAAGTGAAGAGGACCAGATTGCATCCAAGGATATAAGTGTTACCATGGAAACACAAGCTACACCTATGATGCCATCTTCATTGATGTTGCTGGAAACTGCTCACGAGTATCTTGGCAGGTTGGTTTACAATTACCATTTTTCGTTATTTTTTTTTCTGGGAAAACAAAATGGTTTTGTATAACACTTGTACTTCATCAAGCGTGTTGACAGTAGTAGTAGCTTAAGTAAGTGTCTCAGGGCTCAAAATTGGGGTCAAAATCCTCAAGGCTGCCGGGCTTGTAGCTCAGCATTTTTACTGGACCAGAATTTATTGAACAAGACAAGATTTAAAATGAGTTGAACTAACACTAAGAGGGAGCTTTCCTACGTCTTTATATATCTGTCTTATGTAAAGAGATCTAGACTTTGTAATAACAATGAGTTTGTTTGTTCTGATATTTGCCATTTAGGTATTCGCTCTGCTGCAACTCAGAGGGAGCTTTCCTACGTCTTTATATATCTGTCTTATGTAAAGAGATCTAGACTTTGTAATAACATCTGAGTTTGTTTGTTCTTATATTTGCCAATTAGGCGTTCGCTCTGCTGCAACTCAGAGGGAGCTTTCCTTCGTCTCTACATATCTGTCTTAAGTAAAGAGATCTCCATGGGAACTGAGGATGAGCCGCACCCATTTCTGAGTGATTTAAAATACTACATAGAGCAATGTTTCTTCTGTCTCCATGGACACCCAAGTAAGAAAACCAAAGCAAGACATCTACAAGATCATGGAGTAGAAGAGGTACGTCGAGAATTCTTATTTGTTACTTAAGATACTATTTATGTGATTTAAATTATTATCTTATGAGGTTTTATATGAAGGGCTATTAACTAGGATTATTTTCCTGATGCTCTGAACAAACAAACAATGTATGAACCTACTTGCAAATTTCAAAACAAGGCAAGATTTACAAATTATTACTAAACTCACAGTGAAGAATCCAATGTAGCACTTTAATGACAAACTAGTTATAAATAAATATCAGCATGGGGCTTCATCAGATGCAATGAAGTAACACAACTTCAACCAACGTTTATAAACAGTCCAGCACAGTCTAAACAAATGATGGTAATGAGGCAGAGCTGTAGTGTGACAAAACTCAAGAAGAAGAGCAGAGTAAACTGTTTGAAACGACGAGACCAAACTGGCTCTTTCCAGAGCAAACACTCTCTCAAAAGAGATTTATTTATAGCTACCTCTCAAAACTAAAGTGCATGTAATAACATCTTATTAGAGTAGCATAAAATATGACTCTTTTTCTCTGTAGTTACCGATGGATCTAGAAGATGCGCGCATCATCTTTAACTACTTCAAGCCAAGTGTCTTACCAGAGTTTGATTCTTATAAGACATCATCAATGTCAGCTGATTTAGAGAGCCTCCTCTTGAAGATTGTACGGATTATTCCTGTATTGGATAAACCTGCTATTACCATGGAAACGCTCCAGTCTTATATGGAAGAGAAGACCGAGGAAGCTCCATCCATCCCGAAGGATCGGGTGATAACCAGGTAGTTAGATATCCGTCAAATTTGGATCAAAAGTTACAAAAAAATCATTGTAGACTGAAAACTGTATAGCAAGTAATACTTTCCTTTTTCTTGTTCTTTACTTTACCACAGACCTGTTGTCAAGGAGATATATTATTTGTTGGCTGATTTCTACTTCAAAAACAAAGAGTTCTTGTGAGTATTATTTATAATTTAATATCTATTAATTGATTTTTTTTTTCAATTGAGTTGTTTGTATTATTGCTGGTCTAGCACAAACATAGGTTATATCTTTGTTTTCTGTAAGCATGTTTAATATTTTAAATGTGTTTTCCATGTACTAATTACAAAAAGAGTTTGATGATATTGCGTTCTTTCTTGCACCATTTCTTGAATGTTGATACCATTGCCATGGTAACTTGTTAGTAACATCCCCTTGATTGTTTTTTGATGTTTTTAGTAAAGCTATCAAGTTGTACATGCAGGACCTTTGTGTCTGTCCAGATAGACTAGATAGTTGGGCCGGGATGGCCTTAGCAAGGAGTGGACGCTTAGAATCTAAACTGGTGAGTGGATAGTTCATGGTCAGTCTTTCAGGACTGTATGCCTCATTTTTTAAAAGGGCACCAAGGCATTTTCTCCTTTGTAAAGGGCATCCTATGATGAAATTGTAAACTTCTACAAGACATTTCTACTAGAGCATTTCAAGGGCACCAAGGCAATGACTAGAGGGAGTAGAGGCAATCACTTTAGTTGTCTCCTGGAATCACTTTAGTTCTGTTGGTTTTAATTATTCACAGTTGGCTGTCATGGATGTTGAGACTGCTAATCCTTGTCATCTAAAACCAAACATTTCTTCTTGTTTCCTATTCATTACATTATTAGTGCTTATCAGGCAGTTGATGTGTAACAAAACAAGTCAATCTTTGGTCTTTATAATATTCTTTGTCCCTAATACAGTGTGATGCTAAGACAGAAGGCACTATATACAAACAATCTGTAGCCGCTCTACGTTGCTTCCATCGAGCCCTAGAGATCGACCAAACGAATCGTTCCTTGTGGATTGAGTATGGCTCTATGTCATATATGCTTCACTCACACGCATCTCGACAACTCAAACAAGTAAGTGTAATTATTCATGATTACAGTCGTTAGCGAAAAATTGGTGAAAATGCTTTTAATGTTATAATTTTTACATGACTGGCAATTCATTATTACTCTTTCAAAAACCAACAGTTTACTGTATACGACTCTATGTAGAGTGGATATCAAATCATCTTGGAGGAGTTGCATCAAGTCTATAAGAAGCAGCCTAGTTTTTACTTGCACTATGTCAAGTTCCCAGCACCAATTGCGGTCCAGTCTATAAGAAGCAGCCTAGTTTTTACTTGCACTATATCAAGTTCCCACATAGAATCTTTTCAGAGCCAACACTTCCCCAAAAGAGATTTACAAATGGTTGTACCCACAAGTGTACTATTTATTTATAGTTTCTCCCCATAGCACTTCCCATGGTTAATTGTAGAAAAAGGAAGAATTATAACTGGTAACTGTTATCACTGTTTCCACTATGTCTAATCTTGCAGAAGGAGCAATTCTCACTGACAGATGACATCATTAAGTTCCTTCAAGAGAAACGTAATGATTGTTTATCTCTCGCTGAGAGTTGTTTCCAAGAAGCGATTCAATGTGAGGTAGATGGTGAAGAAGAGGAATGGTTGGTTCATTACATGCTTGGGAAGATTGCAGAGAAACGACAGAAAGATCCTCAGGAGTTCCTGGAACATTATAAGAAAGCTGCTTATTATCTTCATGAAGATGAGGCTAAATATCCCAAGAAGATTGCGTATCACAATCCTCCTGATCTATCACTAGAAGCTCTAGAGGTAAGGTTTGATTTTATTATTATTGTGAGTATTTATTCGCCATTAACATAAGACTATCATACAATACAGAACAAGACAGTTAGGATTTGACAATACGGTATTAACAGAGTCATGAAGACACTTTATAAAGATATCAAAATCAAATACTGTCTTTGGCAAGACAACATGATTGCAGTTCAGGCTCCTGACGAAGACTAGATCAAGATAGTCAAAACGTTGCGACCAATTAAAAACTCAATCCACATGCAAGGCTCACAGGTCTGAGGGCGGACTTGAACCGAGGTCCACTGAGGTGAAAGGCAATGAAGAAACCACTGAGTCAATCCAATTACCTGTTACTTTTGAATGTCCTTTTTGTGTAGTGTTTACTTTTTATTGTAGTCAAATCAAATAGACAACAAATGAAAATATTTTGTGTCAATAAAACCAATTGTTGTTGTTGGATCTCAACAGATGTTCTTCAGACTTCATGCCTCCATCTTGAAGCTCCTTGAGAAACCAGAGTCAGAAAGCTGTGAAGATAACTTTGCAATGTTTCGTCGCTACATCATAGACGCTGCCGATGAGCCGTTTGTCATTGCACAAGAAAACACGGATACCAGTGAGCCGTAAGTTCTCTCTCATTGAACGTTAGTTTTGTTCACAAAGGGCATTTTTAAAAGAGGGACTCATTTGATGTTAGTTTTACTCATCAAAGCCATTGTTTTTGCTGATGCATGTTTTGTTTCTTTGTTTTCTTCAATAATAACAGACAATCATCAGCAGAGACTGATCCGGATTCTAAATCAGAGGTCAAAGGTCAAGAGGTTAAGCTTTACAAGCAGCGAGTGCCAGGAAGTCCGCTCTTCATCGCCACGCCAACGGATCATGATTATTTGAAATCAAGAAACAAAAAGAGACAATCAACAGGTGAGAGAAAACAGTCTGTGTTTTATTTGCAAATAAAAGTAAAAATAGATGTTTGCAAACTGTAAAGTCTGTCTTAAATGCTACACAAGTTTTGTTTAACCTTGTAATGTAAAAAGCAACAATTATTGTGTATACTCCCCACCAGGGGGTTGGGATGAGATGGTTTAAGGAATGATTTAAGGCCCAGTGACCAGGGGGTAATAGTGTAAAGCGCTTTGAGAAGCCCTCCGGGTGTGAAAACATTATATGAAAGTGGATTATTAATTAATTAATTATTAATTCCCAAATACACCAGACAGTTTCACTATTCCTATTGTTTGAGAGCCCGTCATGTCGGGGGTGTTTAAACTGCTCATCAGTCCCTTTAAAATGAGGCAGTGTGTTAGTTGAGAAATATTTAATGGTCTAGTTGGTAAGACACTGCTCTAGATTTGCAAAGGTAATGGGTTTGAATCCCACTCGAGTAATATGCCTGTGATTTTTTATACAGTGCTAACGCACATCGGTGTTAGTATATGGGTAAAACCAAAAAGAATAGAGAAATATTAATGCAATTTTATTTATTTATTTAATCTCCAGACTCTCAGGAACAGAACGCTTTAAATCAATCCACGCCAGAGAAAATTAAAGATGCACAAAGTGAAGATGACTTAAAGACTGAGGCAGGTCAACAAAGTACTCCCGAGAAACAAGAAAGTACTCTGACAGAAACGAAAGATGAGGATGGTTTGAACAAAGAGATAGAGACTATAGATCTTATCACTTCATCTGAAGGAGAAACAGTTGAAGCTCAAGAAGGTTCTAAGGAGGATGGAACAAGACTTAGTTCTCAAGATAAACCTGAAGGATTACTTAATAAGATGGAACTTGATGAAGATGCAAAGAATCCAAGACAAGGGAAAGATGAAGGAGTCGGGAAAGGAAGTCTGGAGGAGCAGAAAATCTGGCTGATTGAGAGATGTCTTGAAGCTATGAAGCTTTGTCTTACTCGATTCCCACAGCATTATAAATCACTCTATAGGATGTCTAATGCTTACTGTACTGCACCAACACACAAGGTTATTATTCTCTCTGCTGCAGAGACTGAATTGTTTGATGATCAATTTTTGTCAATGATCCCCCATCTGTTTTTTTCTTGGTTAAAAATCAATTTAACTTAACTAAAGAGCTTTTCGTAATAATGGTTTTGTCTTAGGCTCATTGAAAATTGTGCTTTCTTTGCTGGATTTCAAACATGGCCCATTTCAAAATAAGCTGTTCATATGGTTGAGCAGAAAATACTGCTGAGTAAATGTCTTAGCTGAGCACCATTCACAGTTTCTTTTAGCAATATTTGTTTGTGCTTACAGGCTTTATAAAATTGAGCCCAGGTGAGCAGAGCCCAAGCCCAAGAGAGATGACTCTACATGATAAGGGGAGGGTGAGGGAGAGAGGGAAAGTTACAGAGACAACTAAGCAATAACAAATGTAGCTAAATATGTGAGCCAAATTTGACCACCATGTGTTTTTCTTGAACAGAATTTGCAGTGGAGTCGAGACTTGTTACTAGGCAGTGTGCAACCATGGCAACAGACAACACATATGCCATCTCCAGCTCTATTTGCTGAACATTGGAAAACCAAGAATCTATTCCATGGGATCTGGAGGATTCCTATAAGTGAGATTGACAGGTAGGATGGATTTTGGTGTATTCCTTAAGCTCAAGAAAATATCAACAAATTTAGATTGCTTTGAGAGAACTAATTTGATATTGTGTTGATTTTTACAATGATTCAATGCTTCCTCAGAGTTGTAGGGTGTCGTGGACGAGCCATTTAGGGCATTGAATTTAAGTTCTGGGGATTAAGTCACCGGAGTGTGGGTTCGAATCCCGGTCGTCACACTTGTCTCCTTAAGCAAGATACTTTACTATAATTGCTTCTATTTACCCAGGGGTATAAATGGTTACCTTTAAGGATAGAGTTAATATTGTGTTTGAAAAAGCCTTTAGAGTGCCACAGCAGCTCAGGGCTGTATACGTTATGAATTTGTTTTGAAACTTGCTTTGTTTATTTTTCACTGATTTTTCTCTTGCCACAGATCTGGTAGTTTTTCATGGCATATGTATCGCTCTGTGAATCTACTTATTGATATTCTGAAGAAGATGAAGGATCACGCTATGCTGTTACAGATCTCTGTCAAACTAAACAGGACTCCGGAATTGGGCAAGTAAGTAGTCACTGTTGATCTTCTATTAAAGAAGGGGCACTGGGTTTGTGAGAGCAGATGAAATATCTACATGCATGAGGGACAGGGAGATCTGGGACAACTCCGCAAGAACACCATTGACCGAGGACACCACTCTAAATAGGAGAAGATAAAAAGAATGTATTTGTTTTGCAAAACAATGCATGATCATCCCTTTCTTAGCGTACATACAAAGGTGTTAAACAATTACATTTAAACATTCAATGAGACTTCTTGTAGGGCTGAATACGTCAGCTAGAAAACAAGGCCCATTTTCATAGAGCTGTATGACAATTGATTTTGAAAAGTTGGTTTAGATAATTTACCCAGCAAGTAGATACATACACATGGTGTTACCGTTAACCAAATGAACATTGGCTTAGATGATTCCATCTTTTTCCTTTTTATCCAAAGACAATTCTTAAGAGATGGTGATCGTCAATATTTGGCTAAGTATTGCTACAAGACGTGTCTGACCGTCCTACAGGAATACGTCACTTTGGCCAAGACTGGCACAGAAGAGCTAAAACTGCAGGTAAGTTCATTTCCATCAGGGCCCAGATTCATTAAGCTGTTCAGCAGAAAATACTTTGAACTTTCTTTGCTCAGCAACAATTTAGTGGGGCACCAGTCACAACAAGATAAACCTAACAGAAGTTTAGCTGGTAATCTGTTTATTTTAAAGCAATACCTTTCTGTGCTTACCTAATTATCTTTTAGGCTGTTCTGTCGACCTATCAGTTAGTCCAAACAGTACAGAATAAGCTACAGACCGATCTACGTATCCCAACTCAACTTCTTAAAGAAGCCTACAGAACATACAAAGATTTGAAGGTAAGAAGTTGTCAATGGTTCAATCTACTCATAATGATGCATTTATACTTTGCATTTCTACCCAATTCCATTTTGATTACATACTCAAATTATTCGTGACAATTTACTTGGTAGCAAGCAACAGAGAGCTGTTTGTAGTATAAAACATTGTGAGAAATGACTCCCTCTGAAGTAACATTGTTTTTTAGAGAAAGTTTCACTAAAACATTTTAATCTGAGAAAGGCTTTGTAAGGCCTTGAACTCTTCCTCAGGCATCTGAAAGCACACACATTTGTGCATAAAAGGAGCATTTTCTTTAACTACGATGGCCAATTGATTCAACATTTTCACAGATTTGTTATTTGATGCGCATGTTGGGATACACCAACAAGTGAGAATACTGGTCTTTGACAATTACCAAATGTGTCCAGTGCCTGAATGCTATATGCAAATCAAGAAACCCATCTTGGGAACATTGAGTGTTGTAATTATTGTTGATTATGTTCCATTACAGGATGACTCTGATATTGCAGTTCTTGAGCAGGCAACTCGGTTTTGTTTCCAACGTTTGTATACCAACAAAGCACCACAGGTAAGTATTATTGTACACATGTTTGTTTTCCTTGCTAAAAACTGTGTATTGACCTCTTACACGCACCTCACACGCGGCAACTGAAGGAAGAAAATATGTTGCTTCGAAAATATTTCGGGAAGAAACAAAACCTTACAAATGTTTCTATTTTGCTTAATTATTAGACACCAACTTCACAGCCAGAGTCTATATTTTCATCGTGACCGCCTAAGAGTAATGTAAGGAGCTTTCTAACATCGGACGGTCAAGAGTAGAAGATCTTAGCTCTACCCCTCCAGACATCACAAGATGTACCTCAGACTTAATGTAAGGAGCTTTCTAACATCGGACAGTCAAGAGTAAAAGATCTTAGCTCTCAACCTCCAGACATCACAAGATAGACCTCAGACTTCATTGTGTTCCAATAAGGAGCTTTCTAACATCGGACAGTCAAGAGTAGAAGATCTTAGATCTACCCCTCCAGACATCACAAGATGTACCTCAGACTTAATGTGAGGAGCTATCGGACAGTCAAGAGTAAAAGATCTTAGCTCTCAACCTCCAGACATCAAAAGATAGACCTCAGACTTAATGTAAGGAGCTTTCTAACATCGGACAGTCAAGAGTAGATCTTAGCTCTACCCCTCCAGACATCACAAGATAGACCTCAGACTTAATGTAAGGAGCTTTCTAACATCGGACAGTCAAGAGTAGATCTTAGCTCTACCCCTCCAGACATCACAAGATAGACCTCAGACTTAATGTAAGGAGCTTTCTAACATCGGACAGTCAAGAGTAGATCTTAGCTCTACCCCTCCAGACATCACAAGATAGACCTCAGACTTAATGTAAGGAGCTTTCTAACATCGGACAGTCAAGAGTAAAAGATCTTAGCTCTACCCCTCCAGACATCAAAAGATATACCTCAGACTTGATAGTGTTCCAAATGGAAGTTAACTTGGAGTCAAGATACACATGAATATGGGCAATGAGTGGTGTGTAGTTTAAAAGAACTGAATTGAAATATCAGGAAGGAAATAAGAAAGAGAATTGTTAGAACTGTCTGTCACTAACTTATCATGTGAGGAGCGGTCCCTAGCGACCAGTTTAAATCCCTTCAACAAAATAGTTGAAAAATTAAAAATAAGTATTGCACGACACAGTTTTCAGTTTAAAAACTCCCATCCACTGTAACAGTTAGAGTAAAAGTTGATAACTTGAGAAAAACATCAACCTTGTTTCCAAGGAAAGGACAATTGTGGCAACAATACAAAGAAAACAAAGTGTTACTTTACTTGTATTCATTCACTCTTGGTTATTGTAGTTTATTGCGTAATAATATATCACAGCAAGGTATTCTTAAACTATTGATCATTGATACAGATTTAACAAGAAATATCACAAATGCCAATGCCAGAAGATTGTGACTTCATGGAGATTTGCATTATCGTTTGAATTGACGACTCCTTTACAGCTAAAATTTGACATCAATTTCACTTCTACATCTTGTGTGTTCAATTCCAGTTAATGATCTGTATGAATGTTTGCAAATGATCATACTACATTAAGTTAAAACTGCCAACAATGTTTTTGTTGTTAATAATAAACTGGAATAATTACTGAGATTCCAAGAGTCTATGGAATCTCTAAGTCATGCTAAATATGATTTACATTTTCTTTATAGATTTGAAACTATAAATGCAAACCTGCTTCTGAAAATGTTTTTGTTATCACTTGGTTATGTAGCTTGTAGGATTGGTTTTTCAAACTTTGTAAGGATTCTTTTGTAATAAAATCCAGAATAAAACTAGCTCACAAAAAGCTTTGTGGTTTCTTTGTTTTTCAATTTCTGACATGTAACAGTAATAACACATCATGAATTGATATTAACATTTGAATTTAGTGCATGAAGTTCGAAAACATCATTACTGATTCGCAGAAAATTGCAACTTGTAAGCACACAAAATACAGTCAACTCACGTTACCTAAAAAGCACGGTTCTGCTTTTAAGGAGTAAATTCTGAAGTCGCGAATCACATTTCCACTTTATGTTTCTTCGTTTAAAGACACTGGACACTATTAGTAATTGTCAAAGACCAGTCTTCTCACTTGGTGTTTCTCAACATATGCATAAAATAACAAACCTGTGAAAATTTGAGCTCAATCGGTCCTCGAAGTTGCGAGATATTAATGAAAGAAAAAAACACCCTTGTCGCACCATGGTCACATGAAGTTGTGCGCTTTCAGATGCTTGATTTCGAGACCTCAAATTCTAAAGCTGTTTCTCACAATGTTTTATACTATCAACCTCTCCCCATTACTAGTTACCAATTATGCTAATAATTATTTTGAGAAATTTACTACTAATAGTGTCCACTCTCTTTAATGTCCTCTTATATTCGTTAATTTAACGTTCCTATTATAGAGTGGTCTTTGGCCAGTTTAATGCATTAATTGTGATCAGTTTGTTACAAGTGTGTATATTATGTACATGTACTTGCATACAGGTGCATTGACCTCAGATGAATTTCAAAGTATGATTGAAACATATGAAAGGTGCAAATAATTTCTAAGTTTGTGGAAGACCATAAAAAGTCATAAAATATCAGATAGGCCCTTATTAAGATAAATTCCTCATGCACATCAACCGTTAGAGCCTAGTCACTTGATTTACCTCAGAAAGATTAATACTGTACACACACTATACATGTTTACAAAGGTTAGAACTGTTTCCCTAGAGTTAAAATACTTTGCTCTACCCCCCCCCCCCCCCCCCACACACAAAGCTGCCAACTCCCCCTGATCCTGATGAAAAAAATATATGACAATGTTTCCGATAATGGAAACTTCTTGCCTATTTTACTGAACAGGTGTTATAAAAACATTCCCCAGTAGACATGTGAAGTACCACTCTTGAAATGCACCCTCACTGGGGTCAAAGGTGGCAAATGATTGGAACATACCTGTTCTTTATGCGTAAAAATGTGCGCGTGAACTCTGCATCCGTGTGACATTTCTCGTTAGGCACGGGGGTCTATTGTGCAAAAATCTCCCCCGATTGTTGTACAAAATGTTACCAGCTCTGAATTCAAAATAGTATCAGCTTCCTAGGTTTGTCCTGAAAAACACTTCCCAAATGTAAACCATACCAACCTGCTACCCATTCCCCTTTTATGGTTACCCCGTTCTACTGTTTATATTACACACTTCGTAAAACTTTGTACAAATTACAAAAGCCAAGAAAATATCATCTGTATTTTACACTGTTTGACTAAGAGTGTGTTCTACAATTGCTTGACCGTTAGAACACCAGGTTTACTGTCAAAGACTTTAGTTTATGTACATAAAAAAACTATCATCTGTAAAATGTTACCAATCCAAGTCTAGTCAATCCAATCTTATTATTGAATCTTTTTTCAGAGGAACTTTTTTTAAAGCAAGAATTTTAGATATGTTATACTCAACGTAACCACAGCAAACCATAAAATGATCAATCAAAACTTAAGTTATTTCGTGAGATTTTGTTTTGAACTCGGAAAGTTCATGAGAATTGTGCAAATTATATCTTCAAAAAATAGTTAATGGCCTGAGTCTTTCTCAAAGGCTACATCATATCTTAGACAGACGGCAATCAAGAAAGTTTAAAATACAATCAAGCCAGCTTTCTGAATCAAATCTAAACCCAGATTAAAAGTTATACATGTAGATATACATTTAAAATTGCAAAGTTTGAAGTGGTTTAGGATTACAGTAACGGATATTAAAGTAACACAAAGAAGACACTAATTGAACGATGTTGGATTTGTTGTTTATAAGCGGATCACGTATTTGAGATTTAAAACATTGAATCAACAATGACATACAACAGTAGCAAAATAATCAGATACGATTATAAAAGGCAGAACTGCAAGAGAAGTTAAGAGGTTGAGAGAGCGAGGAAGTTTAGAGGTTGAGAGAACGAGGTCGACAAGAGCGTAAGATCTTGCGAGCTGCTTCTGTCATGAAGATCTGGTCCTCCGATTTACCACAAACAATCTTCTCCCACTCTTTATCAAGCTGGAAAATACAAATAAAAAACAGTCATTTAAAAAAAAAGAAATTCTAGTGAATAAGGAACGATACAAATATTGCATAACTCAGGGTTTTCAATTAAAATTTTATCATCACATGAAATTGTTTTCCAATACACAGCATTAACAGTACTGGTGCATTAAACTGATGTCTCCACTAATGAGGTCAATGACCCTAACCCAAACCCAATGACCGTGGCACTAATGTAAAGCACATTGAGACGTTATTGAGAAATGCACTTTATAAGAACTAGTTATTATTAGTATTATTGAAACTTTGAACTTACCATCGGAGGTTTAAACGGAGTTTCATGCAGCGAGTGTTTACTTCTATTCTTGGATATTTTACTCGTCATCTTGACTGGGGATGTAGCCGGTAAAAGGAAGGCATTGTTGAATGCTGTTCCAGACGTTGACGTCATTGAGCTCATTGGTGGAGACATCAACAGGGAATCTGAGAGTAAACTGTGACTTTGCTAAAGGAAGACAGATCAATGAAAACAAAATTCATGAAATCATCGCCAAAGTAAAGATTAAGAAGACTGAAAATAATGATTTAATTATTGCTTTGAAAACAATTATCTCAAAAGTATCCATGAAAATATTTGTAAACAATAAACCTGACACTGACATTTAAATCATAATTAATGCCATAATCTCTTAATACTAATAATAATAGTAAAATATAGTTTATAGTAAATTGAAGTAAACAGCAAAAGGTAGCCAAAATACAAGTCGTCACAAGAAACACATCAGTAAAATATTAAAGTAAAAATACTCAAAGCCTAAATATACAAGTACTTAAAATAAATTGTTAGATACAAAATACTACAGTAAAACATGTAAAATAAATGATGGGTGGGGTGGGGGGGGGGGGGGGAGAGGTTACACCGTGGTCATTACAGTAAAAAGATAGCAATTTTAAATAATGATCAACATTTGGCAAAATACCAGGCAAAATAGCACAAAAAACACAACATAATGAGGAAACCAAATGATCCTCAGTATCTGGCCTTTAAAAAATATGCAGTACAAAATAGATAAATAGAAGGCACAAAACAAAGCTTAAAGAACAAAAGCAGAGGAAAGCAGAGATTAGCATAAAATCTCCATCAGTACAATGACCTTGTTGAAAGGGCAAGGGCACCAAGGCATTTTTCTCAGTGGTAAAGGACATCCCAAGAGGGAATTGGAAATTTCTACCAGAGCATTTCAAAAGGGCACCAAGACGGCAATCGCCTTCGATGCCTTCGTGAAGTTTCAGGTCTGTTAAGGAGATGTTTGCATTGCATTCTTACCTCATCATCTGCAAAGTGACTTGAGCTTAGGTCCGTTTCTGAAGCCATTTCTTCCGTCAGTGATTTACGAACACGCTTATTAGGAGAATCAGTCTAAGATAACAAATTGATGAATCATTAGTTAGCAAAAAAATTTATTATTTTATTTCACACGTAAAATATACACAGTGAAATGCATTTTGGTTTTGCATGTCTAAAAACATGTTTTTACTCAAATACACACAACAAAATACACACTAAAAATTACCATTATATACAAAATACATAGAAACGACAAATCAAAAACAAAAATCAGTCAGGACAAATCAAATTTGACACTTAAAAAGTGTTACAATTCTAATCGCAAGCAACGATTATCATTTGAAAAACACCTTTGAGGTAAAATATCCTACAGCACTATAACCACCAACAACAGGATAAACAGGAATAAGAGAGAAATGTTTGGTGTTAGACGAGGTAGGAATACTCCGACTCAAAATTTTCGCCGAGTAAGATTTTTCTGTGCTTAGCAATTTTGATCAGAGTTGACTTACCACGGAAACTCTAACGGAGACTCGTTTCATTGAGGACCAACTTACCACGGAAACTCTAACAGAGACTCGTTTCATTGAGGACCAACTTACCACGGAAACTCTAACGGAGACTCGTTTCATTGAGGACCAACTTCCAATATCTTGCTTAATGATCTCAGATATATCCTCAAGTTGACCCGGAGTACAGGGCTAAAAAAGATTGCAAAACAGAACAGCGGAATTTAATGGAAACAAAGAAAGACTCTGCTAGGGTTGAAACGTTATGCCATTAAAAGTTTTTTAGCATTTATAACATGTTACATGGTTGTTAAGCAGTTTGCAAAAGCTAGTTTTGTTTTCTCAAAAAAAAAAATATATATACTAAGAGTAATTATGAGCAACTGTAGGAAATGTTGAAAAGTGCCGTCAAAGTTTAAGCAGCACGCTACAAAATTAATATGGGAAGATTCGGATTGCATTTCTTCAAAGAATAATAATTTTACATTTAGAATTTAAAGTTTAACCAACTCAAAGTGTAGGATGAGAAAAATCAGGTAACACTCAATCTGTTTCCGACTTTAAATCAAGTAAGATTGCTTGTTTGTTACATACCATGAATTTACTGGTTCCACTTCTCTTCTCTAAAGCTGCCAGAGCATTTTTGAGCGGTGTGGGCGTTCTTGGCGTGGACTCTAACAGAGATCGTTTGGCATTATTAGGGGTTCGGAAATATCTGAAAAATAGAATATAAATCTTGAATGAAACATTTACAAAACCTTCAATAAAAATGGGTATTACTGAAGGCAGATCTCTTGATGAATTACACTAAGTTCATTTACAAATACATTACAAATACAATAAAACTTAACATAAAACACACCAATATAAGATACATTAAAAAAGGGGTAAACGGTACAATAGAGAAAGAGTAAGCCTAAATAGGAAGTTAAAAAGTGAACCATGGACAGATAAAAAAAGGCACATACTGAAAAAAAGTACACTATACATAAGTAATAATAACACAGCATTTGTTTAAGGCGCACAACACATTATACATGTAAACACATTTAGTTATCACACAAGCTGGAGTGGAATACATATAAATATAATAAGCACCTACCTACTGACTGGTGTACCAGTAGCGTACATATTGGGCGTGGTTTCATGTTGACCTTTGATGACCGGTGTGGAGGTCAACATCTGCTGGCATACATCAACTTGATCAGCTCCATCAATATTCAAGAACTGCATGACAAATTCAAATCAATTTCAATTCATTATAAGAAAAGACAGAATCAAACGAACAACAATAAGGTAGTACAAGACTTGAAGACTTATATAGTAAGATACGTACCCTTGATGGTGAGAATGGTAAGCTCTTGATGGGTGTGCCATTGGGTGTGGTCATAACACTACTCTCAAGAATACGCCTAGAGCGCTGAGATAGAAGTTAAGGATATAACAAAATCATACATTTATACAATGAATTCATTAGGGGAGTAGTCTAGGTTAACAGAAGACAATTTTTACTCTGAATTATAAGACCTACTCCTTTTACACAAAGTACATGTGTACCATGTAATGTTTTACAAGATGCTGTGGTGCAATATGCAGCCACCCAATCAAACCAGATAAACCGAGGCAAATCTCTTCTCTTTTTGATAAGTGCACTGGGTTCTTTTACAAGCATTACACAACACGGGGGACCATCAGCTTTACGTCCCATTCGAAGGACGAAGCATAATGTTAAGGAATAAGACACAGGTGTCATGACTGGGACTCGACCCAACCATCTGCTGATCATAAATACCAGAACTCGAGTCTGGTGCTCTTAACCGCTAGGCCACGACATGCCACAATATCTTGAGTAAAAAGGATACAAGTCTAGGTCTACTCTTGCGCAAGATGGTAGGAGGCGTGCTGAACTTGGAGGTAACTGGTGACGTGATTGGAATCAGAGTCCCATAACTTCCTCTCGATAACTCGGATATAGCATGGCTGTCAAAATGGTAACCTGTGGGACAATAACAATAAACAAACAATATTGAGAAGGGGTGTGGGTAATTATTCAAAGATAAATCTCATTTCTGATGGTTCTGAGAAGAACCCGAGTTTAGATATAACAGGGTCTAAGAGTTTTTACTAATCTTCGAATGTTGCTTTAGAAAAAAACAGTATCACTCAAATAAAACCTAGTAATCAGACTGTCTAACAGTTTAAAAACAAATTAGGGTAGTGTTTCATTAATTGCAGAAAGGATCATTTCTTCTTTTCTTTCAACATTTTAGCAAACGAGTATGGTCACTTGCAAAATGTTGAAAGTGAAATAAGTAGGTTTAAAATCTTGATTTACCTGTGCTGGCCTTGTGAACAGTTGGTGTAGCGTCATTTTCATCATTATTCAGCATCAAATCAAAATCAGTGTTAAGCTCCAAGAGACGAGTAGGATCCGTAAAATCAGGAATACCCCTAGAAAGGAAAGACAAAAAACAAGTTTGAATTCACAAGTAAATCATTATTTTGTTCAGTCATTCATAAGAATAATGGTTTATTTTTTTAAAACAAATTTCCCATGGCGGCCAAGAATCGAAATACAGGAAGATTTACAGAGAACACACAATTTAAAAAGAAGAAAATTGCTTTAGGAGTGCAAATATTTACAAGATTAGTAAGTCTGAGAGTAAGAAGGAAAACACTGTAAGATTATTTAGGCAATTAGTTAAGATTAATTATTCAAGATTAAATGATAGCAAATGAATTCTACCTTAGTGGGGTCAAGACCTCTTCATCGCGAACCATCCAGTACATCAAGTTGTCTTCTGTATTCCTATTGGATGTCGGACGCTGTGGGGACATCCAAAGGTTACTTCCTGCATTCTGATTGGCTAAGGTGTTGCTATGGAGAGGTTGCAACACATGACTCAATCCATGAGATGATCCTTGGCTCTTCATCATACCTACAACAAACAGTTACCATGGTTACATAATACTGTATGGACATTTCATTTTGTTTTGCAAAGGGCACTTTCATTGGAAAATCTAGAAGTATATGGGAAGGAAACTTTTAAAGGGGCACCTAGGCCATGATGAGGGCAGCAAAGGCAATGGCCGTTCATGTAATTCCAGGTGAAAGATGATCAGGAATGATGATGATTAGAAATGATGGTAACAAATGAAGATGCAGTGAGAGAAGCTTTACCTGAATCCGTCATTGATGAACTAGCAGAGTCTGGGTACACTAAAGTAATCTGGAAGTTCAGAAACATAAATAAACAAATAAATTATCTTCATAATACAACGGTTGGGCACATTAACGTCATGGCACGCCTTAACATTGCAGTGGAGACACAATATAAACAGGTATGATATTTAGTTCCAGATAATTAGAAGGGTAAAGATAAATGATCAAAGAAGATCTTACCTGATTGTTCAACGGATGTTGCTTAACAGGTGTGTATGGATTCTGAGTTTCTACTTTCCTCTTCATTGTGGAGTTCCAGTGATTCTTGATAGCGTTATCCGTTCTGGTATCAACAAAATAATCTTATGTTAATAAATAATAATAATAACATTTAATATGCACACATATCCACCCCAATGGATGCTTAATGAGCCTTACTGCCTAATAAGGGAAATGTCTTCATTATCATCAAGCTTTACAGTAGACGAAAACAAAGGATTGATTGTGGGAACAGGAATGTTTTCGGGGCAGCCATGTCGAATGAGCTATCCCCAGCCTTCCTTCTAGTTATGGGAACAGAAAGCCGAGTCTGATCAGCTGATGATCGAGGTCGTTGCCTTTATGCATCAGGAGTATTAGAGTTGTGGAAATGTACAACTACAACCACGGCTTGGGCTCCGGCTTCGCACGCTGCATTTGCAGCTCGGTCTTTAAGATACGATGGAGTCTGTTTGGTTTACCTTCCTGGAAGCTGCTTAGCGATCTCTGCCCAGCGGTTCCCAAGACGTTTATGAGCATCATAGATGATCCGATCCTCATCTTGTGTCCAGGCGCTCTTCTTAATGTCAGGATTAAGATGATTGTGCCACCTTCAAAGGTAAGAAACAAATTAGAGTTGTAGTGTTTTAATATTAATGAAACTAAAGATTCAGAGACTAAATTCTTTGGAATTTCTGTGTAGTTTCTTGGCGAGAAGAGACGACAAAGGTTCTCATAATAAGCTTCAGGATTCAATGTTGTTTTGAGAGAAAGTATGAGCAGGCACTGACTAAGATTCACAGAACCTCAGCTGTATAAGCTGTAATGGTCATCTTGGAAGGCTCTAACTTGCCTCATTGAGCTGCATATAATGACACACAATGGTGGAAGCCTGTCCATTCTAGTTATGTCACATACATGTGTACAACAAAAGAACACAGCCTGAAAGGACTAAGGTGTGGAATCCAGGATTAGGCAATTACCCCCAATGGGGTTGAGTCATTGTTATTGTTGATTGCTGGAATTCATGTACAGGCATGTATGCTTCTTTTTTGAAAGGGCAAGGGCACCAAGACATTTTCTCCTTGGTGAAGGGCACCCTATGAGGAAATTGTACATTTCTACTGGAGCATTTCAAGGGCAGCAAGGCCTCAGTGAAGTGTCACGCCTGCATGTCAAGTTATGTGGTTTAATCTCAATATTTCTTGACCTACCTTTCTCGACATTGCTTCCCACTACGGCCGATGAGAAATTTGGATATCAGTGACCAGCGTTTTGGTCCATACTGCTTGACGAGTTGAGTCACTTTATCATCCTCCTGTTATAAAATGTACAACAGTTGTTATCAAAATAAAAATGACACCCTCCAAATAATTGAATAATAATAATTTATAAAGCGCCATGTATCAAATAAATTGCTCGAAGGTGCTGTACATAAAAAAGAACACTAGATGCATTATTAAAACCTAAACAAATGCTTAAAAGATGAGACATTATTACAAATTAAACCAGGCAAAACTTCAAGAAGCTTACCTCCTTAGTCCACGGTCCTTTTACAAGGTCTGGATTTAGAGCTTTCTGCCAACGATGATAACACTGCATCTCAGAACGATCAGGAAAGAAACTTGCGATATATTTCCAGTCTTCAGACCCGTACTTGTCTATGGTTTGACGTAGAGTCTCATCCTGTGAAGCAAAATTCAAGAATGATTGACTTTTAGAGCAACTGATATACAAAAAATAGTTAATGACCTGATGTTTGGACCCTAACAGTCTTTCTTTCTAAAGGCTAAATGACAACACAACAAACAAGTAACATAAGCAGTGAAGTGGAAATACATTCAGAAAAAGCAAGGGGTAAACAATGAATAGGGAGACAAAAGTGAGTGGAGGGAAGGGGCTGGTTTGTGGTTTTTTTTTTTTTCATTTCAATACATTTATTTCAATGTTGCCATAAAGTTACATTTGTGTACATCATTAAAGTTAATATACATGGTAATGAATAAATAATGGCAAACCACAGATGAAGTAAAGACAATAACAATTTACACCGAAGTTGAGTAGATAATGACAAACAGGACAACATCTAGGCATAGGGTGAAGCAAAGCTTTTGTTCCCGTACCTACGGACAGACAAAAGACGAACAAAACAAACAAATACACCAACAGACTACCACAACACTGACTTACTTACAAAACATGTACATGTATGGGTACAAAGACAAACATCATCCGGAAAATATATCATAACTTTAACTAAGAATTAAGGACTGCTTTTAATTTTTTTGCAAATTTTGACAAAGTAAGTGCAGATTTAAGTGAATCACTGAGACTATTCCAATATGTAGTACCACGTTGGACAAGACTATTTCTAAATAAAGATGTTCTGTTGAAATGGACATAAAGATTTTTCTTACGAGTACTTCGAGTATCATACGAATGAATATTTGAAGTTAAGGTAAAGAAAGAGTTAAAACAAGAAGGTAATGCATTATGGTTGTATTTATACATAAATTTACCTAAGTTAAGGCGATAAAGATCATTTAATTTTAGAAGTTTAAATTGTTCAAAAAGTGGAGCTGAATGATCATGATAACCAGCATTAGAAATGATTCGAACAGCCCGCTTTTGTAAAGTAAATAGTTTGTTACACTGAGTTGAAGAACACCCCCAAATGAGAATGCAATAGTTTAAATACGGCAGAACAAAAGAATTATAGATGGTCAATAAGATATTACTAGGTAGGAAAAACTTTAAGCGATTCATTATACCTATATGTTTAGATATTTTAATTGATACATCTTTGATATGATTTTTCCAAGTTAAATGTTCATCAATATATATACCTAAGAATTTCGTGACTTTCAGTTGATTCAAGTTGATACCATTTAGAACTAAGGGAATAGATTGAGTGTATTTATATTGATTTGCACAAAATATAACATAGTTAGATTTTAGTACATTAATACATAACTTATTTGCTAAAAGCCAAGTACTTATTTTATAAAGTTCCAAGTTAAGGTTCTGAATTGCGGCATCTACATTATTATGACTGTACAATAAACTTGTGTCATCTGCAAATAAGCAAAATGAAATAATATCAGAGGAGTTACAGATGTCATTGATGTAAATAATAAAAAGCAAGGGACCTAACACGGAACCTTGTGGAACACCACAAAAAATAGGTTGATCAATAGAATTGACGGCATTATATGAAACAAATTGTTTTCTATTTGATAAGTAACTCTTGAACAAGTCCAAGGCTATTCCACGGATACCGTAATGTTCTAATTTACGAAGCAAAATTTCATGATTAACTGTGTCGAAAGCCTTGGACAAATCCAAAAATATACCAATAGAGATGTTCTTGTCATCAATAGCTTGTGATAATTTATTAACTACATAAGAAATTGCTAGGTCAGTTGAGCGATTTTCTCTAAATCCAAATTGGGATTCAGACAAAATATTGTTTTTGTTTATAAAAGAGTTTAATCTAGAATAAATTAACTTTTCAAAAGTTTTCGAGAATATAGATACTACTGTGATGGGTCTATAGTTTTCAATATCATGCTTCTTGCCCTTTTTATGTATTGGAGTAACTTTGCCTATTTTTAACCCGTCAGGAAAAATTCCTAACGCAAAAGACATATTGAACAGCTCGGCTAATGGCTTCGCTAATGAATACCTAGCCTGTTTAATAACAAAAGAACTTAAACCGTCACAGCCCGACGCCTTACCACGAGGAATTTTGTTAAGAATATCCACTACTTCCTCTTGCGTAATAGGCGTTAAGAAAAGAGAATGTGAACATCTGTCATTCAGAAAGGATTCAAACGCTGTATTACACAATGGGAGGTTACAAGCAAGCCTGGTGCCAATATTAACAAAGTAATCATTAAATGTATCAGCAATGTCTTTGTTATCATCTATTCTCATGTCATCCTGAATAAAATACGAGGGGTTTGGTTTTTGCTTATTCTTATTTAATAATGAATTAATTAGCTTCCATGTACCTTTCACATTGCCTTTTTCTTTATTAAATTTTGTATTTAAGTAAGTTTTCTTTGATATTCTGATTAAAGAATGTAACTTGTTTTTGTATACAGTATAACAAGATTTATTTTCTAATGTAGGGTTTTTAAGAAATTTTTTATACAAGTAATTTTTCCTTCTTATGGATTTATAAATACCATCTGATAGCCACGGAGACTTATATTTATCATAACGGCATTTGATTTCTTGCACGGGGAAATGTTTGTTATACAATTTTTGTACATGCTTCAGGAAAATATTGTATATTTCATGAATATCAGTTGGAGACTTTAAAAAACTCCAATCAGTCTCATTTAGATCATCATTAAAACTGTTTACGTTATTCGTGTTAAAATCACGACTGACATATTTACGTTCAACCTGATTTTTTTCTTTAAATTGATCAATAATAAGAAATACAGGTAAGTGGTCACTTATGTCAGTAACTAAAATACCAGCAGAATGGTTTAGAAAATCATTTGTTAGTATATTATCAATTAAGGTTGCACTATAACCTGTGATTCTAGTTGGTTTGCTTATGGTGGGATAAAACGATTGAGAAGAAAGAACATTAATAAAGTTTTGTACAGTATTATCAGTATCATACTGAAGTAGATTGATATTGAAATCACCCATAATATAACACTTTTTATTCTCAGCATTAATATGACCTAAGATTTCATTGAAGTGATCAGTGAAATTATCACATGAAGCACATGGTGGTTTGTATACAATCCCAATGATAACATTTGCTTTTTGTAAATTAACAAGCTCAATAAAACAAGATTCAATTTCAGAATCATTGACAGATAAATCGTTACGAATACTATATGCAAGATCTTGTTTTATATAAAGTGCCACCCCACCACCTCTTTTATTCTGTCTACAAAAACCTTCGACTATGTAGTTTTGAATTTGAATCAGTGGATCATGAATATCTTTTAGCCACGTTTCAGATATACCTATAACTGAGAAACGGTTTTCCAATAGGTTTACATAACTAACAATATTTGAAATATTTTTGGGTAAACTCCGAGCGTTAATATGTAATAATTTACTATCAGTGTTACTCTTGAAGTTATCAAGGAATTGATCTTGGTCATAATAATCATAGCCAATATCAGGGGCTTCAAAATTTAGATCTGGATCTATGCTAGTATTTGTTTGGTTCATTTAACATTTGAAGCAGCATAACATTTACAATTTAATGCAATATTTGAATATAATTGGAAACCATTGAATAAATGAAGGAGACGTAATTATGATACATTGTCTTTTACCCGAACACATAAACATACACAAACACAACATGGAACAATGAACACAATTGTATGACATTACATTCAATGTAATCGACTATGAAGTGTGAATTTATAGTGTGAAGGTAGGTCTACTTCATGCCTCACCCCCAAGACGAAATGATTTGAACGGGCCGTCGCGTAGTTTGTACCGTATAAGTGCTGGAACAGAATACGGGATGTACGCGAAATCCACCCGCTCATCCTGCTGAATGCGCCGCAGATGTGTTTCTCTCAATTCCTTCCTCTGCCCTCTCACTTTGGGAGTAACATCGTCAGTGATGAAGATGTTCCGGTTCTGATATTGATTCTTTTTGAGGAGTTTAGCTGCATTCTTGAGAATATGTGATTGATCGGTGGAGCGTAGGATTCTACAGTGAATAGGCCGTGGGCGCCGGGGGTCGGCAGCGGTCGATCCCGAGCCGGTGACTGGTGGTTGACCGGTGCGATGTGCACGGTCAATTTCGATGTCATCAGCACCATCGAGTTGCATGTGGTTAATCAGAAAGCCGGAGACAAACTCCTCACAGGTCCGGTGGTTAGCCTCTGCACCCTCAGGGACCCCCTGAATAACAATGTTATTGCGTCGACTTCGGTTTTGTAGGTCGTCAATCTTATCTTCCATGCTTCGAATTATGTGGAGATTATATTCGGTCTTTTGTTTGATGAGTGTCTTGGTACTTTCGAAGCTGTCCTGAACGAATGTCACTGATTTTGTCAGATCAATGATGTCAGTGGTATTCGAGGTAACTTGTTGTTTAACGTCCTCGAATTTCAATTCAAGGGAAGTGAGCCTCGAATTTACATCACGAATCGACTCCAGGATCTTATCTAGCTTGCCGTTGATTGTTAACAGCTCACCACTGCAGGGACCGGTACCGCCGCCATCTTGATCAGTGTCACTCGGGCCAGGTGACGGTGGTGATGGTAAGTCCTTTCTTGTGTTCTGTTTGCTGCGAGTTGCGACTGTTTTCTTGGTTCGTTGGTTGTCAGACATGGTCAGGAGCAGTTGATATTGCAGATTACTAGTGAAATTATGAGATTTTTACGGTATTTGGATGAATTTTGACGAATTTTGAGGGAGAGTGAAGTTCCACACGTCACACGTTCATGGCGATATTGTTCGATATATTGTTTGACCACAAGAAGATTCAAACACAAAGGACAGTATCAAGGTGGGAAGAGGGATAACAAGTAATTAATTAGTGAATGAGGCACGATAAAACAGGGATATATCTGATGTAGGGAAAAGGAGAAGGCACAAACAAAGGGTTATTAGTAATTTCCTTCTATGTTTGTTGTGTTGTCATTTTAGCCTTTAAGAAGGACTCTGCTACAGTTGAAACCTCGGCCATTTACAACTTGTTTGAATTTATAGTAGGTCCTTTTGGTTGGTGTGCAGTTTGCAACACTGCAACAGCTATTTCTTTTACTCAGATTGAAATAAAAACATAAATCCGCCTGTTTATTTTTTAAGTTTGTATAATTGAACTGACACACAAAAACCTGAACTCTAAAAATACAAACCTCATCTTTACTCCAACGCCCTCTATTGATGAGTTTTTTGCCATTTGGATCATTTTGGGAGAAGCTGTCGTATTCCTGGTCTGTTCCATCCTCATCACTGGAGTCACTATCGTAACTGCTGCTGCAAATTCACAATGAGGAAAACAAACAATTAAAACAATTACAATTTTAGTTAATTTAGGGTCAATGTATTATACAAATCATTCATTTATTTTACTTGATTTTTATAATTTAGAAACATTTCTTCAAGTTCAATACTTCCTTGGCAAATTGGGGACGAACTGTGTAAAATGAAAACGTAAAAATGGCCTATTTACTGCAGTGTCATGCATATTACATCTTCTTGGGTCATTAATAAAGGGCTGCACTCAACAAAGGAAGAATAACTATGTACAATGAGTAATGACAACACAATCAAATGTTAGGAAACATTCCTACATTTCTACTTACATATTATTATTACAATACAAAATTGCAAGCACAACAAGGTAATCATATATAAAAGTACATGATGATTGATGATTATGTAATTGTAAACATACATCATTCTAATCATAGAGCAAGGATAAATAACTCAAAATCGCAATTATATTAGATTAAAATTAAATTATACTTCTCAACCCTCAAGAGACAAGAGTCAACAAGTTCAACAATAACAAAGAAAATGAAATTGAAATGAAGAAAAAGAAGTAACCACGGAATAACTACTTATAAAATCAAGTTTTGTATGGACGCTGCTGTTGTCATTTTGTTGTCCATTTATTCAGGAGAGGCTTCACCAAAAATATTCGTTCTACAGCATTTTGGCCATTTACAATTTCAACATTTACAACAATGAACGTGGCAGCTGCCTCGCCCCAGCGTTAAGCATTCCATTTCCATTCATTATGATTTTGTTTGTTGTCGTAAAACGACAAGGGAAAACAACAAAAACATTACTATTATACAGCAACTTACCTGTAAAATTTTCCACCATTCATCTTGTAGAGTATTTCCTGCATCCAAATGTCACAAACAAAACAGATTTGGAGCTCTGTTTTACGGAAATAATGACAAAATTCTCACCGGCAACATACGATCTGGGCGTCCCAATTTAGGCCGCCATCTTATTAAATTGCGCGCGCCATGTAATGATATGCAAGACAACGCGACGCTTATTGGCTCTTGGTGACGTAATGCACGTTCAACCTCGTACAACATTGATTCGACACTCGCTCGGCCTCATGGCTCTTATACAAGGCGATTGTTAAACACTGAGCCAGAGCAAGGATAGGAGATTGTCCCTGGCAAAGGGGAGGGGGGGATGCGATGGGGGCAAGGGAGTGGGGGCGGGGCTTGGGCACGGGGGAGGGGGCATGAAGCTAAGCCAGGATTAATTGCGGCTACACCTAGCTACGGCTATAGATTTCTGCTATCATTATATTTAGTACGTACTAGGACTCATTCAAATAACTTTTAAACCAATTGCTAAGTGCAATTATAAAAATGTAACTTTTTTATTTCAGTATTTCTCATATAAAGTCAATCAACAATCTGTTCACACCAAAAGTACATAAAAACTGGTTGAAAATTAACAATCTAGAAATAAAAAAGTTTTATTGTTACATCAGAAATAAATCTGTTCTCACAAGTTTAAAGAGTATTAAATTAGGTCCCTCTTCTGATCACTCACAGGCCTGCTATTGTCTACAATGCCATTCAGTGTTTAAAACACACGTGACACTTCATTCATAAGTAAAACAGTCTTCTTTTTTGCTTGTATGAACCGTTCGTATTAAACAAATTCCTCAAAGTCACTAATAACATTTAAAAAATTAAAACAACACTTTTAACACATTACAGAATTGGCAAGACAAAAACTTGTCTAGAAGAGCACAGATTTACATAAAACTTACACGGTCTAATGATAATGGTATGGAAAACATCCCATGAAATATTTCTGTTAAGAGCATCGAAGTCACCATAGAATAGTGTGGGTTCGAATCCCGGTCGTGACACTTGTGTCCTTGAGCAAGATACTTTACTATAATTGCTTCTCTTCACCCAGGGGAATAAATGGGTACTTGCGAGGGTAGAGGTTGATATTTTCAGAGTGCCACAGCAGCTCGGGGCTGTATACTCCCTATTGGGAGCTGAGAAAGATTAAAAAGGAATGTTATTGGCCCAATGACCAGGGCACTAATGTAAAGCGCATTGATACGGTTATTGTAAAATGCGCTATAAGAATTTGTTATTATTAAATGTCATGAGAAATAAATAAAACTAATTTCCTGTTGGAAGTTTACTGCTCAGATAAGATAATAATAATAATAATACCATTTATATAGCGCCTTTAAGATAAGATAAGAACTTTATTATCCCACACTGGGGAAATTAAAAGCACCAGGGAAGTATTAAAAAATAGTGAGCATTTTATTTTTTGTGTGTCGATGTCATGCAAAATGTGTAATCAGTCTTTGACAACTACTAAAGGTGTCCAGTTCCTTTAAGCAGCTTCCCTTGACAAAGAGGGTTCTATTCTTGATCACTTCTTGTAGGATGAATTCGAGATGGGAGCTGAGACTACAACTTTGGTCATGATGTGTACTTCTTACATAAATCATCAGCAAGAGTTAAGACACTTTGTCTTTTCTTCTCATCACGTATTGTGTGGATCCAATAGTTCAAGCAGCTTTTCTGGGCATTAATGAGTGTTCTAGTCTTAATCACTTCCTGTAAGATGAATGTAAGGAACGGAGCCTTGAGATGTTCTTGGCCAAGCTCCCCGAGAGATTTCAGCATCCTAGTAATTCTCATGTAGTTATGGTAAGACCTGCATGAACAAATCATTCAAGAAACAAAACAAATAATTAAAGATGAAACTTGTGAGGAAACTTGAACAACTCTAAGTATTAAATCAAAACAATGGAGCAACTGTACTTATAATCACTCAACTCTATGCAAAGTTGTTATTGCTGAGCAAACTTGTTGAATTCTTTTTTGCTAGATTAGAAAGCACCTGTTCATTTGGCCAATAACATTCCTTTACTTTTTCTCAGCTCCGTTGGGGATATACTCCCTGGGCAACCGTAGCGCTCCAGTGGTTTTTTCAAACACAATACCAACCTCTACTCTCACAGGTACCAATTTTACCCCCGGGTGAAGAGAAGCAATTATAGTGAAGTATCTTAAACACGACCTGGACCCGAACCCCCACTCCGATGACTTAACCACCAAAACTTGAATTTGATCCTCTAAGCCACTCAGCCATGACACCCTAATGTACAAGAAACAACCTCTTTGAAAAACTGAAATGAAATACAAATACAAGTAATCTGTCAGAAATTAATATCTTAACCTACCTATTAAGATGTGTGAATCTTTCTTTCCAGTTGTCTCCTCGTACTATGACTCCAGTCTTCTCGTCTTCAAGACGCATGCCCCAGAAATCAAGCATCATTCGATATGACTTTATAAGTCTCCTGCTAGCGTTTTCACTCGCGATGATTTTCTAGTTAGTAGAAAATAAAACATCTTAGTAACTCATGTTATACACAGGTTTTTTCATCCCTAAATGAAATTTATTTTATCACTGGCTTAACCCTCTCCAAGATTCAGGAAATGGAACACGGAGAACCAGAAAGAAACTGAAGGAGCTAAGAATGTTCCTGATCAGGACAAGAAGGACTGATTGCAACTGTAGAACACAGTACATACATAACCCACCAAATAGATTAGACTCATTACAAAAGAATACCGATTTGGAGGCAACAAAGTCAATGCCTCCATGCCCCCTGGTCATTGCCTTGCTGCCCTTGAAATGCTGACGGTAGAAATTTATAATTTCCTCATAGGGTGCCCTTTACCAAAGAGAAAATGCCTTGGTACCATTGCCCTTTCATAAACGAAGCACACAGGCCTGCGGCCGATTTCACGAAACGCTAAGATTAATCCTAACTTGTGTTAGGACGAGTAACCCGTCCTAACTTAGCGGAACTGAACCCGTCCTAAGTCCTAAGATTAATCCTAAGTTAGGAAGAGTTTGATGAAATCGACGGCAGCTGTTATAAAGAAAGATGAAAACAAGAAATGCTTTCTAGCCAAGATGAATGCAGTGAGAGCCATTGGAACGATTAGATAGAAACTAAGGCTGTGTCAGAAGTGGCGGCTACAGCTACAGCTATGGATATGGCTAGATTGCTGTGTCATCATGCATTGAAGTACACGGTGCCTTGGATCGGACGAGTTGGTCTTTGAAAAGCATTTGTAACTGTTTTTTATAAAATGCACATGGGTAGAAAGATGTTGTAAAAGTAGAATACAATGATCCACACAAACATGCCTCGAAATTGCACGGTTTTCCTTTTACCTCATTGACTAACATGGGCGGCCATTTATGGGAGTCAAATTTTTGACCCCCATAAATGGCCGACCGTGTAAGTTCGCGCTGTAAAAGGAAAACCACGCAATTTCGAGACAAACTTGTGTGGATAATTGTATTCTACTTTTAAAACATCTATCCAACCATATGCATTTTATAAAAAAACGGTTACAAACGCTCAGTTATCGACCAACTCGTCCGATTCAAGGCAACGTGTTCCTTCAACAACCACCTTAGCAACAGTTGTAGCCATAGCTGTAACCACCAATTCGAATACAGCCTAAGTTGGTAAATACCTTTGCTTCATGTTGTTGAAGTTCTTGGGATTTCCAATTCATTCCTTGCTCTCTTATAGGAAATAACCTGCAAAAGGAAAATAAATGATCAATTAATTTCATTCAGGAGCAAGAATAAACAACATAGTGAGAGAGTGGTTCCAATACTCTGTTTGTTTTGAACCACCTTCTTGAGTTTTGTCTCAACACTTTTGGTAATTGTCTAAGACCAGTATTCTCAGTTCTCACTTGATGTATCCAAACATATTCATCAAAATCTATATTAGGACTTAGATCCTAAAGTTGCAAGAGAATAATGAAAGAAAAAAACCATGTTGCACAAATTTGTTATTTTGAGTAATTACCAATAGTGTCCAGTGCTTTTACAGGAATTGTGCCTTAAATTGATGGAATGTTATTATTGAAGCTACACTATTGCAGATCAAGCTACATTATCATTGAGAGATATATGCCAAGAACTTACCACTGTATGTACCCATGGTGTTCCTCCAATCGACTGTAGTCACCAAACCAATGTTTATGAATATCATCAATGAAGTCACCTACGATTAAAAACAAAACAGGATTTGGAATAAAAAATGGAATACTTGATCATAACGTAAACACTTGCATTAATCTTTCTCAATGAATGCATTTGATACTAGGTACTAGTAATGAAGTGTCTTGACGGACTGGTCTAGTGTGCTGCAAACAAGACCACTCGGCCCAAAAACTTTTTTCTCAGACTCAAGAACTACTTCTTGTAGTTTTGACAGATAAATTGTTACTTTTTAATAATGATTAAAAATAGTCAGCATAGAAGCAAGAATTATATACTTTACCTCTGGGTCTGGATTGGATCTCGTTTTTATAAAACCTCAGATTATCAATCAGACTTTTATCATCTTCTTTATCCTAAAATCAACAAAGATGTAGAAAAGAAAATCAAAAACAAATTTAAGGGCAAGGTTTGTAACAAAGGTAACTCAATGAAGGAAACTTTAGTTTGAACTAGAACATTTCAAGGGACAATAACTAATTGGTACTGAGGTAATTGCACAGGGACCAATTTGATAAAGCTGTTAAGTTGAAAATACTGCTCAGCAGTTTTGTCTGCTAAGCAAAAGTTGATTGGGGCACCAGTCACATCTATGTAAGTTTTTGTAGTTTTGTCTGGTAACCTAATTCTATTAAGCAATACTTTTCCCTGCTTAGCAAGTTTTTGTGCTTACAGGGTTTATGAATTTGAGCCCAGTTGAAGGGTAAGAAAAGTTAGACCAAGGGGGCAGTGACTTACAGGATACCCATTTCTGTATTCTTGAATATCACGATGGCATTGTAGTAATCTGGCTGGGCTGCTTGGGGGTGTCTTCTACAAAAAGAATAGAAAACAAATCTTTCTTTTACACTCAATCCACACAAGATAAGACCCAACATACTTCTAAACGTGATAACAAACCAGTGAAAGATTAAAAAGATCACATTATTAACCATCAGAGTCATGGGAAAAGAGTTAACAAAAAAAACATGTTATTGCCGTTTATTTCAAACATTGAATTATTGACTTGACAGCTAGTCAAAGCTCTTGTAACCATTTACTCACTTAATCCCATTCCAGGTACAAATATTGTAAAGGCCGAGTCACACTGCAGCGATTACAAAAACAATAACGATCACGACGCAAAGAGAACGCAATCTTTTCATTGAATGAGTGTGTGCGCATTCTGCGTGGAGCAATTTATCCAATAGAATGCATTCACTTTGCGATGTGATCGTTATCGCTATCTGTGGAGTGGGATGTTTTCCATAGTCCGAGCTGTACTGACAATCTTTGAGTCCAATTGATCATGTCAAGTGTGTAACTGCTGTGAACATTTGTTTTCTATCTATCTTCCAAGTAAGTACATCCCTCCAGAGGAATTGTCTTATTTGGGTGCAAATTGGTCACAAAAACAAAATGTTAAAATAAATGTGTGCAAACTGAAATCAAGGTGCAAGTCAAAAGATGTCTTTGTGGTAGTTGCAATAACATAACCCTCCTCCCGATAGCGAAGGAGGGTTACTATCGGAGGGTGAGTGGATTCAGGTAGTTGCAATAACGTAACTCTCCTCCCGATAGCGAAGGAGGGTTACTATTGGAGGGTGAGTGGATTCAGGTAGTTGCAATAACGTAACTCTCCTCCCGATAGCGAAGGAGGGTTACTATTGGAGGGTGAGTGGATTCAGGTAGTTGCAATAATGTAACCCTCCTCCCGATAGCGAAGGAGGGTTACTATTGGAGGGTGAGTGGATTCAGGTAGTTGCAATAACGTAACTCTCCTCCCGATAGCGAAGGAGGGTTACTATTGGAGGGTGAGTGGATTCAGGTAGTTGCAATAACGTAACTCTCCTCCCGATAGCGAAGGAGGGTTACTATTGGAGGGTGAGTGGATTTAGGTAGTTGCAATAATGTAACCCTCCTCCCGATAGCGAAGGAGGGTTACTATTGGAGGGTGAGTGGATTCAGGTAGTTGCAATAACGTAACTCTCCTCCCGATAGCGAAGGAGGGTTACTATTGGAGGGTGAGTGGATTCAGGTAGTTGCAATAATGTAACCCTCCTCCCGATAGCGAAGGAGGGTTACTATTGGAGGGTGAGTGGATTCAGGTAGTTGCAATAACGTAACTCTCCTCCCGATAGCGAAGGAGGGTTACTATTGGAGGGTGAGTGGATTCAGGTAGTTGCAATAATGTAACCCTCCTCCCGATAGCGAAGGAGGGTTACTATTGGAGGGTGAGTGGATTCAGGTAGTTGCAATAATGTAACCCTCCTCCCGATAGCGAAGGAGGGTTACTATCGGAGGGTGAGTGGATTCAGGTAGTTGCAATAACGTAACTCTCCTCCCGATAGCGAAGGAGGGTTACTATTGGAGGGTGAGTGGATTCAGGTAGTTGCAATAACGTAACTCTCCTCCCGATAGCGAAGGAGGGTTACTATTGGAGGGTGAGTGGATTCAGGTAGTTGCAATAATGTAACCCTCCTCCCGATAGCGAAGGAGGGTTACTATTGGAGGGTGAGTGGATTCAGGTAGTTGCAATAACGTAACTGTCCTCCCGATAGCGAAGGAGGGTTACTATTGGAGGGTGAGTGGATTCAGGTAGTTGCAATAACGTAACTCTCCTCCCGATAGCGAAGGAGGGTTACTATTGGAGGGTGAGTGGATTCAGGTAGTTGCAATAATGTAACCCTCCTCCCGATAGCGAAGGAGGGTTACTATTGGAGGGTGAGTGGATTCAGGTAGTTGCAATAACGTAACTCTCCTCCCGATAGCGAAGGAGGGTTACTATTGGAGGGTGAGTGGATTCAGGTAGTTGCAATAATGTAACCCTCCTCCCGATAGCGAAGGAGGGTTACTATTGGAGGGTGAGTGGATTCAGGTAGTTGCAATAACGTAACTCTCCTCCCGATAGCGAAGGAGGGTTACTATTGGAGGGTGAGTGGATTCAGGTAGTTGCAATAATGTAACCCTCCTCCCGATAGCGAAGGAGGGTTACTATTGGAGGGTGAGTGGATTCAGGTAGTTGCAATAACGTAACTCTCCTCCCGATAGCGAAGGAGGGTTACTATTGGAGGGTGAGTGGATTCAGGTAGTTGCAATAACGTAACCCTCCTCCCGATAGCGAAGGAGGGTTACTATTGGAGGGTGAGTGGATTCAGGTAGTTGCAATAATGTAACCCTCCTCCCGATAGCGAAGGAGGGTTACTATTGGAGGGTGAGTGGATTCAGGTAGTTGCAATAATGTAACCCTCCTCCCGATAGCGAAGGAGGGTTACTATTGGAGGGTGACTGGATTCAGGTAGTTGCAATAATGTAACCCTCCTCCCGATAGCGAAGGAGGGTTACTATTGGAGGGTGAGTGGATTCAGGTAGTTGCAATAATGTAACCCTCCTCCCGATAGCGAAGGAGGGTTACTATTGGAGGGTGAGTGGATTCAGGTAGTTGCAATAATGTAACCCTCCTCCCGATAGCGAAGGAGGGTTACTATTGGAGGGTGAGTGGATTCAGGTAGTTGCAATAATGTAACCCTCCTCCCGATAGCGAAGGAGGGTTACTATTGGAGGGTGAGTGGATTCAGGTAGTTGCAATAATGTAACCCTCCTCCCGATAGCGAAGGAGGGTTACTATTGGAGGGTGAGTGGATTCAGGTAGTTGCAATAATGTAACCCTCCTCCCGATAGCGAAGGAGGGTTACTATTGGAGGGTGAGTGGATTCAGGTAGTTGCAATAATGTAACCCTCCTCCCGATAGCGAAGGAGGGTTACTATTGGAGGGTGAGTGGATTCAGGTAGTTGCAATAATGTAACCCTCCTCCCGATAGCGAAGGAGGGTTACTATTGGAGGGTGAGTGGATTCAGGTAGTTGCAATAATGTAACCCTCCTCCCGATAGCGAAGGAGGGTTACTATTGGAGGGTGAGTGGATTCAGGTAGTTGCAATAATGTAACCCTCCTCCCGATAGCGAAGGAGGGTTACTATTGGAGGGTGAGTGGATTCAGGTAGTTGCAATAATGTAACCCTCCTCCCGATAGCGAAGGAGGGTTACTATTGGAGGGTGAGTGGATTCAGGTAGTTGCAATAATGTAACCCTCCTCCCGATAGCGAAGGAGGGTTACTATTGGAGGGTGAGTGGATTCAGGTAGTTGCAATAATGTAACCCTCCTCCCGATAGCGAAGGAGGGTTACTATCGGAGGGTGAGTGGATTCAGGTAGTTGCAATAACGTAACTCTCCTCCCGATAGCGAAGGAGGGTTACTATTGGAGGGTGAGTGGATTCAGGTAGTTGCAATAACGTAACTCTCCTCCCGATAGCGAAGGAGGGTTACTATTGGAGGGTGAGTGGATTCAGGTAGTTGCAATAATGTAACCCTCCTCCCGATAGCGAAGGAGGGTTACTATTGGAGGGTGAGTGGATTCAGGTAGTTGCAATAACGTAACTCTCCTCCCGATAGCGAAGGAGGGTTACTATTGGAGGGTGAGTGGATTCAGGTAGTTGCAATAGCGTAACTCTCCTCCCGATAGCGAAGGAGGGTTACTATTGGAGGGTGAGTGGATTCAGGTAGTTGCAATAATGTAACCCTCCTCCCGATAGCGAAGGAGGGTTACTATTGGAGGGTGAGTGGATTCAGGTAGTTGCAATAACGTAACTCTCCTCCCGATAGCGAAGGAGGGTTACTATTGGAGGGTGAGTGGATTCAGGTAGTTGCAATAATGTAACCCTCCTCCCGATAGCGAAGGAGGGTTACTATTGGAGGGTGAGTGGATTCAGGTAGTTGCAATAACGTAACTCTCCTCCCGATAGCGAAGGAGGGTTACTATTGGAGGGTGAGTGGATTCAGGTAGTTGCAATAACGTAACCCTCCTCCCGATAGCGAAGGAGGGTTACTATTGGAGGGTGAGTGGATTCAGGTAGTTGCAATAACATAACCCTCCTCCCGATAGCGAAGGAGGGTTACTATCGGAGGGTGAGTGGATTCAGGTGGCTAAGGAAGATCTCCAGTGTCTTACCAATGCCCAATGGAATGTTGTACACACTCTTTGAAGTCTATTGTGGTTGCCAACTACTCCTAAAGCTATGAGGTTCGTTAGTGGAGACGATAGCGGAACGGACCTCATAGTTCTAGGAGTAGTTGCCGACCAGCAAGGAATAACCCAGTTTATACCTTTCCAACATGTCCAAAGAACGTTGTTAGTGTGGATTGTCCGAGGAATGTTTTCTTTTTTTCCTTTGACGGACTCTGTGATCTTTCTCTTTCTCCTTCAGCGTACACTCTCTTTGATGACATGATGTCACTGTCAGTTACATCTTTTACTTTCTGTCAAGTAAATTTAAAGAACAGTGCATGTCAACTTCTCATCCCAAATGTAGTTTTCTCTCTTCGTTTGTATGAATTAATTACTACATGTCTATAGACTTTTTAGAGGCTAGGTATAGTAATAGATACATCAATTTAAAGCGGGATGAATTTGGCACCACATACCAACAAAAATAGAATTTACAATTTGAGTTGGTGTGTAAAAAAGGTAAAACTATTGCTAATAAATGCATTGCCCATTATGTAGGCATTTGTGTATGTTTTGTACATCCCCGAAGAGTGAGATCTCATGAGAGCATCCCTAGAGGAGGAAAATAGTATGTCCTTACTCCATGATGATCATGATGATGCCTTAAAGGCCACACTCACACAGACAGAGTGTGAGGGGGGCAGAAGTTGCCAACAACAACTTAACAAGGCTAGGCACATGCATGTGATCATGTGGTAAGGCGGGGCTGCAGCATCATCATCATGGGCATGAGCATGTGTCAGTGTCTTTAAAAAATACTGAGGTTAAATATTTATAAACTCGAGTGAATCCTACCTCCTCTTGACGAGCTCGCTGGTTTGGTTCTTCACAATGATTAATTTTTCGTTTTCTCTTTCTACCGGTTTGTTGTTCAGATGCATCTGATTCCATTTGGCAGAAAAAGAATGATGATACGGAACTGTTGTGTGTATTTAGCAGTGTTATTCCGTCCCAACTTCAGAATATTTTCTCCAACTGTAGTTGGAACTGGTCACAACTTGAGTGTTCCAGGTGGGACGGCCCAACTGTAGCTGGGATCCAGAGATCTATAATCAACTAGTCTTGGTAGAAATACCTTCTCGTGGTGATTCGTCATAATTTTCCAACGTGGAGGGCGCTATCATCCAAAACCGCTCTCACGACACGCACTGCTCAACGAACGTGAGAGCGGTTCTTGGATGGTAGCGCCCTCTACGTTTGAAAATCAAAACAAGAAGGCCTTCTTTCAAGACTAGTTTGTGACAGATCTCTGGATCCCAACTACAGTTTGGCCGTCCCAACTAAAACACCCAAGCTGGGATCAGTCCCAACTATAATTGGGACGATTATAAGGTTGGGCCAGAACGTCAAAGTAAAAGTTTCAGTCAAATACCGCAATCGACCGTCACGCAATGACCGCCATTGAGTTTGTGTGTTTGTTTGTTTGTTTGTTTGTTTGTTTGTTTAGTTATGAGTCACCATGAAATCTTTTCTCCATGATGTACAATCATTCTTTGTCTTCACTAATTACCTAATTTGTTTATTCTATTTTCTTGGTGGATTGTCTTTTTTGGGGATTAGATGGGGAAGTTCAGAGCTAAGGAACTGACTGGCTGAACTGATGGATGGAGGACATTACTCTGGGGGGGGGGGGTGGAGACTAACTGATGAGGGGCAAGATCGAGACTAGGGAATACGGGATGGATGTCAATAACGCAATTTTGGAAAGGCCATTGACTTATAGTATCAATCAATGTATAAGCCAAAGATTGGAACTAAAGAGCAATATAATTAATGAAGGAAATCACTGAAATATTATTGCAGGGATTTCACGCGGCAATGGACACCCCCACCTTACCAGTGGATGTGTCTCGTATCGACAGGTGCGTGATCGGGAATTCCCCTAATTAACAATTAGCCACCACTTTTTCACTTGCAACTTTCGGGTCGCTTCCATCGTGAGGTAACGCTACAGGAGATCGAGATGATAAAATCATGGAAACGAGGTCGGTGTTGTTGTTTGGGTTTTCCCAGCTCATAGCAACATATTTTCACTGTTATAATGTAGGTGTGTCGTTGCAGTTTGCGTGTGCTCTGGATATCCGTGTGTTGATTTTATTAGAATTTACATGTAAATATAATTAGTGCACAACACATCAGTTTACATTGTCAACAGAAAGCCATTTTACCGTATTTTGAAACTAATAAAAACTCAATATGTGAGAACAATATGGTAATAATTGGTGACGTTTGTTGCTACTGCGTTTGCTGTTTTCTCTGGAACCAAATCAAAACAATCTTGAGCTTCTTCATACCACCAATCATGAAGATTTATAGATGCCTCATAACTCCAATCTTGACGATCTATGGGTTCTCCAAAACATTGATCCTGAAGATTTATAGATTCTTCAAGAATTTACTAACAGGAGACAGAGATGAAGCGGATGGGAGATTCCATTATAATGAAGAGCAAGAAGGAGCTTTCAACATGGTCCAGCCAGACAGGGCCAAGCAAGACACTCTCACATACTGTCGAGGATACCCGGTATGACGTCACATAATTATTGTGTAACTCATCCCATGATTATGTTTAACCTTTCGGGACGTGAACCACAGACATGTCTGTGACGTCAACAGATTAAGACAACTCTTAGAAATAATTCATTGTTTTAATTAGGTTTTTAAGTGAGCATCGAGGTGGTGTTTTAATCTGGGTGATGACTTCAGCCGAACCACGACGCGCGGGTAAGGGCGGGGTCAACATAATTATTATTATTTTTTTTCTGCCAGTTTCACAACTTGGTTATTAATTTATTTGTGTATTATGTTGCTTTATTTAATTTTCTTCAGGGAAAGATAGATAATTCGGAACTTTGTGACAACTGGCTGTTCTACAGCAACAAGGAAAATGGGCGCTATGGTGAGTTGATAGAGACATTATAAAATTGAATCCAAAATGGGTGCTAATTTTTTTCAAATAAACGCTAAAACCTGTGTGGACAGAAATTCTTACCACGAAACTCTTCATCACCCTTGCTGTTGCCTCTAACCATATAAAACACACAGTAAACATTTTAAGACAAGGCTCCAACGACCACCATCTTGCATTTGCCTCTCTTTTAAGAAGATGCTCTTTGTATTTTCCCTTGACTTGACTGTCAGGCGTAATATGTCTTTTATTACTAATAAGACGCTTGTCAATCTTGTAATAAATTTTGGGTTGATTTATTTCCATCGTGAGGTATGTCCATCGATGAAGTTCAAGAATGGTTTGGAAACTACTGGTTGCTTGAGAGTCGCCATGACTACATACAGAGGTATGTTGTTATAGAAACAACGCGCTCAATACAAATGACATTCAATTATAGTAACATTAAGTGTATTGTAACTTTTGATCATTGCAATTTAAATAATGCATGAATGAATATTTATCAAATAATTGTGTCAAAACCATTATTCAATGAATGGTGAAAGGGCCACAATCTTTACGAAATGACAGTATAAGGGACTCAATTAAAGAAACATCAACCAACTGACAGATATCTGTCACTATATATATTTGTGTAATGTCCTAAGAGGGATTGTTAAATGTTTAAAGGCTCTACTGAGGTTGAATTATTTTAATATTTTCAATTATTGCAAGTTAGCTGGGAATTCATTTTGAGAAATCAGATTGGAACTAATCACTGTTTTGAAGATAATTATATTTAGATGACAAGGTCATGATAACCGGATTGTTGTTGTTTGTAGGGTGTTTCCTATCCGAGAAAAATCGATATTTAACCACCGGGCTCAAGAGCTTCAACTTCACGAGGCAAAGGTAAGTACTAAATAGTGTTTAGAAGATATTCATTAAAAATTTCATTATATCTGATTTGATTACTTGACTTACACTTCGTATATCTTTGATGTGTATGTTATTGATGAACTTTTGTATTTCCTACTTTTGTTCGTCCATTTCTTGTTAAAATGTTTGTTTTGCTTTACCTTTCTTCTTAATTAGAAGATTCGTGAGGATCATGCTGCTAGGCAACGAGTCTTGAAGTCATATCGAATGATGCTTGATTTCTGGGGCATGCATCTTGAAGACGAGAAGACTGGAGAGATTGGACGAGGAGACAACTGGCAAGAAAGGTTTGAACATCTCAACAGGTAGGATGAGATCTTTGACAAGTATTCTCATATCTTTTTTAGAAAATGTTGATAGGTGTTTATCTTCAGGCTTTGTTTTTGAAGTTGATGTTTTCATCTCTCTTTGTCTGACAATGTTCCATAACAGAGAAGCAGTTCCATAAGTCATGGTCTTTACTTAGTCCTTGTTCCTTTGTTGCCTCTCAGTTGTTGATTAAGTTTGTTTACACTGATAACAATTGAGTGATATAACAAACAATTTTTTGATTACCTTTTTTGCATTTCAAATAATATTTATTTTTCTCCGTCGCTAGGTCTTCACACAACTACCAGAGAATTACTCGTATGCTGAAGTCTTTAGGGGAACTTGGTTTTGAGCATCTTAAGTCCCCTTTCTTGAAATTCATCCTGTATGAAGTCTTCTTATCTAAGACATTGATCAATGCCTCCGGAAGCTGTCTCGATTATTGGATCCACTTACTCAGAGATGAAACAGAAAGTAGAAATATAAGAAAAACTGCTCTGGAGTACAGTGGGGCGAGTGGTGGGACAGAGATGTAAGAATGTTTGCTCTTAATCATCTTCGTTATAATTCAACAATTAAAATTTTTAAATGTTGATGTTTGTTTTGCCGGGAACCTCTGACAAACAGTGTTTCACTCAGAGGTCTCCCCAGGGCAAATAAGAAATAAATAGAAAATAATGAACTAATCATTCTTCTAATTTTAGAAGAGTCTTGTTTTTCTTCTATTAACTAGGGCCACAAAGCTATATTTTCACAATGGCTAAAACGTGCCTAAATATTTTCATTAGAAGCAACTGTTTGTAATTATAACTTGAATTAACTTGTGAGTAAAAAATAATGTTAGAAAAATTGCTCATGCTTCTAATTTAGAAGACTTTATTGTTATTTTCTTTAAATTAACTATAACCTCAAAGCTATATTTTCTCGATAGTTAAGATTAAGAATTAAAGGTGCCTAATACTTCATTATGAGCAATCGTTAATAATTTTAACTTTAATTAACTTGTAAGTAAAATGTTTGAGAAATCAGACTTAATTGTTTAACAGTTTTATTTCTCATGCTTCTAATTTAAGAAGACTTTATTGTTTTTCTTTGTTATTAACTGTAACCGCAAAGCTATATTTCCCCCAGCAACTGTTTGTAATCAAAACTTGAATTAACTTGTGAGTAAAAAAAAAATGTTTGAAAATTGGTTGTAATAATAATTGTCCAAGCTTCTAATTTAGAAGACTTTATTATTTTTCTGTTTATGAACTATAATTTCATAGCTATATTTTCCAAATGGTTAATCTTAGGAATTAAAACGTGCCTGAATCTTTCCATTTTAATTATAACTTGTAAATAAAAAAATTAATTGTAATCTTAAAAAATCAAGTACCCCATAGAACAGAAAGATAGATTTGAAAGATAGATTTGAATAATAAAGACGTAAGACATTAAATAGGATTTAAACATTCCACACATTCTGTTTATCTTTTAAAACTTGTACATACCATGCACATTTTATTGTTTTCTTGTCTTTAAAAAATAATAATATTCATACTTTTACTTCGAACAATCGTTTAACTTGCTCTACGGTACTGGACCCAATTTCATAGAGCTGCTTAAGCAGAAAGTATTGTGTAACAATGTTTTGCTAAGCAATAAGCAAAAAGGAGAAGGATACCAGTCATAAATTGTACACGTAAAACATGGTATTTTGGCTGGTAAACATATTCTAGTAAGCATAATTATTTTGTGCTTAGCTACTTTTTGTGCCTAGGCAGCTCTATGAAATTGGGCCCCGATAATTTGGTCAAATAAATGTGTATTGGTTAGCCCAAGTATTGTCATTAAACGGTTACGGTCTCAGCTAGTTTTAAAGCAGTCTTTAGCTCTTATGATTGTCACTCCTTTAGTTTACATAAGTTTTCATGGATTGTCTTATATACTTCTCTATAAGTTTACTGTTTAATATACGCGGAGCCTTTAGCTAACGTAAATAAATTATGTAACCAAGCAGTGTTCCATACTATAAAGTGACAGTAAACCTAATATAACATGCTTGGGTATTTTTATTTATTTATTTATTTATTTATTTATTTATTTATTTATTTATTTATTTATTTATTTATTTATTTATTTATTTATTTATTTATTTATTTATTTATTTATTTATTTATTTATTTATTTATTTATTTATTTATTTATTTATTTATTTATTTATTTATTTATTTATTTATTTATTTATTTATTTATTTATTTATTTGTTTATTTGTTTATTTGTTTATTTATTTATTTATTTATTTATTTATTTATTTATTTATTTATTTATTTATTTATTTATTTATTTATTTATTTATTTATTTATTTATTATTATTATTTTTTTTTGGGGGGGGGCGAACTTTTGGGTGACTTGTTTTGATCACATTTTGTTCAAACTTCTGCTGCAACAAACATGTAGTTGTTGACATTAATTTCACTTATTTCGCTGTAAAAATATTTATAAAATAACTAATTAAACAACTCAACTAATATTGTGTGATAACCTTATTTGATTGTGGCTTTGTTTCTCTTATACAAAAGCAACACCATCTCTAGAGTCCTATCTATTATGATTCCATCAAAATCTAAAAGATACTTGGAATGAATTAAAAACTTTATGATGAACCAAAACTATTTTTCATGAGGCCGCCATTTATCAACAGATGCGAGTTATAATATTGGTAAATAGAGTTTGATGGATTTCAGTAAAATAATGCCAATTGAGTTAACAATAAACTAAAACCGTATCAGAATTAGTGGCTTTTGATGTGGCTTGATCGTCATTGTATCCATAGCAACATCTGCAGCCATAGCCACAGACACACATTCAGATAGTCCAAGATGATCATCTTGAGTGACGTCATACAGTAAGGCGCCCTCATTGTCCAGCTTGTTACTGTTTACCCACCGGGAATTCCTCTGGTATATAGACTTGACAGTCTTTCTTCAGTTGATGAGAGTCCAACATATAGTTAACACACATGCATCTAGCTAGACTTGACAGTCCTTTGATTCAGCTGGTTGCACAAGAGCAGTGTTTATCAACATCCCTCACTCACTTAAACCATGGAGCAAAAGAGGTTGAACAGTTCAAATTCTTGTGGAGGCATCTAGCAGTGACGTCTTTGGCTGTTGGCACACCGTCCAACAAGTTGGTTTCTTCAACCTAACAAGCAGTCTGTTGTTGACCCAGAAGAATGTTGGCCTCAAAACATCCACATGTAAATGTCACTTGAGCGGTTGAACTTGTAACATCATAGTTCTCTGGTTAAACAGCTCTTCTTCAGCTGGATGGAGGTGAATGTCCAAAAACTGGCGGTTATAGCCTCAAGATGTCATCTCCAAGGTCATCGTCTCCTCAATCTGTGGTAGAAAAAAATCAACCATTTTGACAGATTAATTTGGATAAATTATTTTATTAAAAGTTGGTCTGGATGAGGAATGGTGAAGTCAAAAAGTTCTTACAAAGAAAATTCTCCTCGAGCACCTCCAATCATCAGTTCTTCAATGGACACGCCCACCCACTTCACCACACCCATTCCAGCTTTTGGGTTGGGCATGTTTTAGACATTTTTTTCAAACAACAAATTGATCTCCTATTTTAAGACGTTTTCCAATAGTTGGCTACTGCAAACCAGATGATGGGAATGAATGTATTCTTTCACAGCAACGATTTCAAACCCCCTTAAAGTGAATTCTGAAACAACTCATTTGCATAGCATGCAACATTTATTTCTTAAAGAACAAAAAGTTAGAATAAGTTTTGTCAAACTTACCAAGTGGTCTGTTGTTGACTCTTTGCACCTGCCCAAAGCGTTGGTTTGCCTCATCATCCACGTCACAGTGAAAAGTTGAACTTGTAGCAGAGTGTCATCTGGCTTGAAATCGTCATTCAGTCTTCATCTGGTTTCATAAGGCATATTAGCTCCAAGATGGCCTCTCAATCTAGGGTAGAAAAGGCATCCATTTCAGATTCAAAGGTTGATTTTAATTAACTCTTTATACAAACAGGTATCAGTTGTTCTGGGGGATGGTTTATATGAATGCTCAGCAGGTGCAAGAAGACTCTTCTCCTTCTCCAATCAGTTCTTCAACTCATGCACACAAAACATGACACAACATCCCATTTTTTGCTGAAGGTTTTGTGTGTTTTAAAAGCTTTTTTTCTGACAAAGTTTGCTTTTTTGAGGTCGCATGTCCTTGGAAACTAAAGAATGGGAATTTTGAATGATTTTTTTCTTTCAAAATAATTGACATTTTTTAAAACCTAAAAGATTGTTAATTTTTGAAACAATAACTCCTTTGCCCAATTTGTGAGATGGACCATCTCTCCAAAAAAAAGTTGTCGATTTTTTTCAAAAGTTGTCGATTTTTAAATATTTTTTTTGACAACTTTTGACAACTTTTCTTTGAAGAGCTGTCTGTTTTTGACTCTTTGCACCTGTACCGTCAGACAATGTTCATCCAGAGAGGTCCATAGTCACCACTCCATGTATCCTCCAATGATGCTCACACATGTCCATTAGTCCATTCCATGTACCCTTCAAATAGATCCCGGTAGTCAACACTGCACAAGAAACAACTCAAAACTGAGAGAACTTTACTATTTTTTAGGCACATTCAAAAAACATCTTTAAAAACAATTTAATTAAATTAATGTTTAAAAAAAGGATTCCAATTTGTTTTGATTTTACAAACAAAAATGTTTAAGTGGGTTTCAAGTTGTTTTACCTCGGCGGGTGGCTGGTCACATGATTGCTGCTGAGTTGGATTTTAACATTACTTTAGTGATTTGACTGCTAAAACGTTTTGAAATATCTTGAATAAAAAAATTATGTTGGGGTTGCATGTTTCCTTTTTCCTCCCATGTAGATTTTTAATGATCTTCCACATATTTGTTTGATTAAGTTATCCTATCTCGATGGGTAGTTTCCTCAACAGTTGTGTAACTTATAATTAGATACATTACCACATCCTTTGCACGCCTCCATTCTCTGCTGGTATAGGTGTCCTTTCAGCCCAGTGAAGATGTCAGCACACAAGTTACTTCATTTTCTAAGAAACATGGCCAGCCATCTGTAAGAAAATATTATGTAGAAAGTTAATTGGTGTCACCTCATTATAGCCAAAGTCAGGTTCACCACATACATTACCGGAGACAGAACATGTCTTGACGATGTCCCAGAGCTACCATCTAGGCCCAATTTCATAGAGCTGCTAAGCACACAAATTTTCTTTGCTTTGCATGAAATTTCTTCCTTGATAAAAACAGGATTACCAACAAGTTTCCATTTGTTGCATATTACTTATTTGTATCTGGTACTCAACTGTTTTTTATTTTGCTTTTTCTGAAAACCACGTGGAAATTTGTTTTTATCAAGGAAGAAATTTAACGCTATGCAAATTGTTGTGCTTAGCAGCTCTATGAAATTGGGCCCAGATCTGTGCATAATGGCTGGCCAGCAGCTAGGTTGAATACCAGTCTGTAGGTTACACACCTGCGAAAAAAGAAACAAAACAAAAAACCAAGGTTAAAGCCTGTCGAGGGAAGCTTTGAAAGTTGGCTGGGGGAGGGGGGGGGGGGGGGGTAAAGGTTAGTTTATACTTCACCTATACTTAACCTCTGCTGCAAACAGTCGAACTCATCTTGCATCCAGTCACTCATCAAGGACATCGAAGGGAGAGACTTCATCTTATAACTCCAGGGCCCAATTTCATAGAGCTGCTAAGCACAAATATTTGCTTAGCATGACATTTCTTTCTTGGTTTTTTTTCCAAATGTTGCATATATTGCTTGTTACTGTTTTTCAGCCGTTGTTTGCTTATCCGAAAGTCACGTGGAAATTTGGTGGGTAATCCTTGTTTTATCAAGGAAGAAATTTCATGCTAAGCAAATTTCTGTGCTTATCAGCTCGATGAAATTGGGCATCCTGCGTTTAGCGACGACAGCGTAGTTCTTAGTCTTGGCTCAAAGACTAAGTACTAACACCTGTCACACTTTATACTTTACCTATCTCCAGTGAACCTGCTAAAAGAATAGAGAGTTAGTCTTACCTCTAGGCCAAAACTAATACTCTAAGCCTGGACTGTCTTACCATTCATACATACCTGGGCATCACATGGTGTCTTTTCCTCTGGATTTATCTGCTCACTCGTCCTCCTTTCTTCTCTCGTGACGTCTTCACTTCCCCCCCCCCTTTTTCGCAGCGCTCAGAAATACGTGATTTAGGGAAGTTATTAGCAATGAGCTCTATTTAGTTTACTGACTTAACTAATTGAAAAGTTTCGACATTCATGAAGTGATATCATGGTGATGTAAGGAGTAAATAAATATTAATTTAGCTGGTATAAATTATATATTTATTTAGTACTCCTAACTTCAACATTAGCCATCAAATGAATGTTAATGGGACTGACATATTTGACTAGTTTTATTTTTTGGAGGGGGTTATCATTATTATAAAAAAATAAACAAAATTATCAGATTTTCATTTCTATGATTCAAGTTATAGTTGGATTTGTGTTCTTTGTTTCTAAGCATTACACTATTTTAAAGTGTAAAGTTATGACAATAATAGATAAACATGACAACTGAAGACTTGAATAATCAACCCTGGCAGAAATTTCCAGTAAGACTAGTCTCCTAACTAATAAGCATCATTGGCTTCGACCAATATGCAACTCAAGAAATACCAAGGAACTATGAAGTCACATTGAAAGCTAAGCAAGGACAACATCAACAAGATCGCCGAGCATCATTGGAAGGGAGGGGGCGGTACGAGGGGTGGGACTCTGCAAGAGAACGGGTTAGATCTTCTCTTACCATTTGCAGTCTTCGTCTTGTCTTTATCTTGAATTAGATCAACTTGCATTATCCGACCTCCACTATTGCGCCCAACTAACATTATTACCCTTTTAGCTCATTTTTTTTTTTTTTTTGACAAGCAGTAGTTTTCAGAGTCAACACAACTCATGAAAAAAAAAAAAAAACACAAGTTGTATTTTCATTGTTCTCATCTATTTCCACATTGCATTCTTTTCCAACAAGAGAATGGAATAAACGGTTTATTGAATTGAGTTGAACATCCGTATAATAATTGCGTTAAGAAATTGTGTAAACTGACTAAATTGCGTTCACTGCCATTCAGGAGGTGGACACAAGTTTTAAGATCAATTAAGCCAAACAGTAATCAAAATGGTGAATCGCACATGCTAAATTAAAAAGTGGAGGTCAGATATTCTGCACAGTTGTTTTTACCTTGATCCTTTGGCGAACTCCAATAATACGTCCACATAACCACATATCCATAGACTCCTGCAACTGTCTTTAAAGTTCAACGGTGAATTTTGTGTTGAATACTGCAGTTTTCAGTCCGAGTGGCTGCTCTCCATTGACAAAACAACGCACATGTTCATAGATTTGCAATGTTGGCCTTCTTTAAGACGTTGGCAAAGCCCTTGGTATAGAATAAGCACAATTCTAAACCAGCAACAGTTATTGTCAACAATTGTACATTTTCCCGAATGTACACGATGGGCCATATATTAGGCCTAAAGTTCGTCAGGAAAAAGCGACGTCCAAACCCCTTGAGAGCAAAGAGATGCGGCCATTGCTGCCTTCCACTCCACTGTGCTATACAGTCAGTACCATTCTGAATGCTGGAATGCCATGCGATTCACCACAATGAGTATTTCGAAAGGACCGCTTAACTCCGAATTTGCATAATCACCGAAGATTTTGTTTGAGGTGAAATGCAGTTGCCACCTGTTTTCACGTTCAGCCTCTTTTATTTGAACAATAGGTATTTTTTTGTTGGTGAGCAGTTTGCATGCAACAGCTAGACCTTAATTATTTCCCTATGAATCCAAGAAAAAAAGGTTAAGAAATCAAATGTTTTTTTTACGGAACTAATTGGGGAAAGAATCACCAGGGAGTGGGGACAGATCTCCCTGTGACAACTGCATAAAAATATTATATTATGTCATAAGTTGTCATGATGTTGAGGAGGCTTGATAAATTAATTTGGCTATGAAGTTCGGCAAGGGGGGGGGGGGCTGCTTTATTAAATTGTCAGCAATAAGGAAAACAAACACATTTTCTGGGATTAGCTTTTTCCCAGGGTAATTAGTTTTTTTTTTTTAATATTCGCCCCCCCCCCCATAATTTTAACTATGAATCCATTGTTATAAAGGCCGTATTAGATTTTGAAGCGCTGATAGCGTTTTAAACAAATGGGCGGTATTCACTGGTAAATATTTAATGCTGGTAAATAAATAAAATGACTTGAGCTTTTCACCTGATTTTAGCTTCATTAGGGAGCCACTTTGTGCTAAACGTTTTAAAATAATTGTTCGCTTCATGTAAATCTTTAGTGTAACATCACTTATCATTGTGCACTACTTTGCTTGACTCAGGTTAAAACGTTTATTCTACGTCCGATTCCTGCAAGTTATTTGCCCACCATGACTTCAACTACGTACCGAAAATGCTACTTCTCCAATACTGCTTCTTGACACCAAAAATAATCACAGCTGATGCTGGACTTGCCAAGGTACATCCAGGTTGCTGAAATATCTTGCTAAGATGCATCCAGGATACTGGAAACGTCTTGCAAAGAAGCATCTAAACTGCTGGAAACATCTTGCTTAGATGCATCCAGGTTGCTGGAAACATCATCCAGCCCCGGGAGCCATGAATCACAAAGTGGCTCTCTAAACAAACTAAAAACAGATGAACAAAATCAGATACCGCCCTAAAGAACTTCCGAACAGTAATTCTTACCACACCCATTCAAAAAAGAAGGAGAAAAGAATTTTTCAAGTTATAAGATTACCCTCTATCAATATGGATACGCGACCTTGGAACATCAGTATAAACACCTGACAATAAAACTCGTGAAGTCCTTGAGGATCCTTCCGAATGTACATTTGACCATTTCATTTAGTTCACATTGAGATTTGCAGTCAAATCATACGTACATGGATACGTAAGGCAACATTTGACAGTTACACAATGTTAACCCTGTCGTCCTTATTGGGGCTCTCAAATCTGTTCAGTAAAGAATAGTTTTAGGGTATACAAAGAATTACAATTAGCTCGAAAAACGCAGTTTTCTCCTATTTATTTGGTTAGCACCCCTATGAATCGATGGATTAATCATAAATAGCGCCCTCTGCTGTCATACCTCTACAATTGTGTAACCTTTGGACCATTAGCCCCATGTTTTAGTATCCTCAATTGAAACAATCACCCCTTATTATTATTAAGAAACCTTGGGCTCCCCAGCGAGAAAACAATAAATTTTCACGTGGAACATAAGAATAAAAGAACTCAAACAAATAACACAATGTACACATTTTCTTTTGTCAGACATGCTGTTGTTATTTTGAGAAAGAACATTGCATACAAAAATATATGATCTCAAAATAGAGTATTTTTTTCAATTTCATAAAGAAAAATAAATCTGTTAATAAATACACAGTCCAACTGCTTTAAATATAAAAAATGGTTGACAAGGACCCTCTCCAAAAATATAATATTTAGAAAGAAAGAAATCATATAGGTGAAAAAAGGAGATAAAAGAAAGGACAGCTCTTCTATGTCTACTTTATGTTCAATTGTTTTTAAAATTAGAGTTCCACAAAAAACCCAAAGCAAAATGACAGAGACAAAATGTAGAAATTTCAAAGAAAGATGATTATTGTTCTTCACATTGTATGCAGCATTCTTATAGATCCCACCTAAAACTACTTGTCTCACTTTACTTCCCTATACACATTGTATTCATTCTTTGACTACACACAAAAATAAAGTTAAGTGAAAAATAATTGTATAATTTTAACAGTTTGTTGTCTTCCACACACGTTTTTAAATACTACGTTTCCTACGACTGGTTAAAGTGGTTTATATTAAATAACAAAAGTCACTAATTGATGTAATAATTGCATAGAAGATAACTTATGGTTTCACCTTTCACTGAAGTGTAATAAGGGTGACTGCTCCTGACAACTCAATGTTCCAAATGCCCCCTCATGATTGTAAGGTTTAGTGTAAGAATTAGGAAAATACACAAGGGGTGTCAGAACATCCAAGACATGGAATGCAAAAGGTTTAGCTGGTAATCAGCATAGCCGCTAGTACTAGCTGAAGGAAAATGTAGTTCAAATTAACAATGACTTGTGTACCTACTATTGGGGTTTTTTACCCTTCCAATAGCTACGGTTACATTTGTGCCCGATGGTGGTAATCACCCCCCCCCACCCCACCCACCTCTACTGTGTCTTTATGGTGTGCTTGTAGTCTCAGGGTTTTAGGGGGTACTCCTGTACAAGAGGAAGAATGCTGTCGCGGGGAGGGGGGGGGTACCCTCTGCTCATCAGGCATGGTATAAACTGCAAGTGTTATGTGTCGATAGTCCGGTCTTGTCTGGTACCTGCCTCATGCGTCATCCGATCATCACCTTGAAGTGGTAGATAGCCTGGTTGTGGATGCCACTCAGACAGTCTGTCAAGGATGCTGTGGTGGGGTGGGAGAAGGATATCAAATTATTACATAACATTCTAAAAAGATCGCCCACTGTCAGTTTTTGTTGTTGCTATGCAAGTCATCTGACACACAAGGTCTGACGGCCACTTCAAGGTGTGGGCTACAATCAACTATTTTTTCCAGGGGCCGTTGCCACCTACTCCTGGAGCTGAAACAGGGTGACCGCCTTCACAGTCCATACACATGTAGGCTTGGGTATCATCCATCAGAAGCCTGGATGGTAGAGCAGCAACCACTACCTCCCCAACTTTAACGAAGCAATCATGGTTAAGCGTCTCGCTTAAGGACACAAGTGTCTTAACCGGGTTTCGAACCCACACTCTGCTGATCAAGCAACAGAGCTTGAATCCGGTGCTCTTAACTGCTCCGCCATGACACAAGATAATTTTAAAGAATGTTTCCTGTGAATTAATTTTTGAAGGCGATGCTACGAAAAACATACAAAAACTTTCTTATGTGGTACAAAAAGTCTACCTGAATATTGTGTTAGGTTTAGGTAGGGCTGGACAAGGAAATAATGCAGTCATACTCTGTGTTTGACCTTTTGATACAAAATAAATATCTTTTTAAAAATCCTTCTAGCTTTCTACAAGAAAAAATATTGTCAAACTATGTCAACATTTTATTAAACAGGATTAAGGTTTTTAAACTGTTTTCCTTACCTCATCAGAACTAATGGTATAACCAGAATCCCGATGGCTATGTAGAAAATGATGTACAGTTGGTGAATCTCAGCCATATGTTGGAATATACCATTCATCAAAAAGGGGGAAGAGAAGCGAGCAATGCTGATCACAACTGCTATGCTTCCAAACAATGTACCTATGGGAAGAGGGGAAGAAATAAAAAGTTAGTAAGGTATGCTTAAAGAGACTCTTGTTCTAAAGGCAGTTATAGTGGTTTCAAGACGGGTCTCACACCTTCAGGTCCATCGGGTCTCGACTACACACTGCCAAAATGTGTCAATGAGTTTATAAGAACCAACGCCCAGTTCATTCATCTGTGACTGTGTAGTACTGCTGGCCTAATACTAGGAGGCAACAAAGGCGATTGCCTCCATGCCCCCTGGTGCATTGGTGCCCTTGAAATGCTCCAGTAGAAATGTACGATTTCCTCATAGGGTGCCCTTTACCAAGTGAAAATGCATTGATGCCTTTGCCCTTTCAAAAAACGAAGCATACAGGCCTGGTACTGAATCCCAAACTTTGATACATCTCCTGTACTGCCCTCTGTTGATAGAGCCCTGTTGGTAGAGCCCTTCATTTGACATAACTTTAACAGTTACTCTTACCTTGTTCTGCTGAAGTAACATTCTTTGACATCACTGACTGTAATATCGCTGAAGGTAGAATACGTAACAAACCCAGGACTGGTGCTGTACAACAGAAAAAACAAAACATCAAAAGTTAACAAAAAATAATCTTCAAAGTTAAGTTGAATTAAAAACTTGGTAGCTACTAGGTACGGTAGCGCTCACCTATGTCAACCTTGGTTCGAATCCCACCTCAGACCGGAGCCTTGCATTGGGATTGAGTTTTCAGTTCCTAACAGATTGTGCCAGTTTTTCCCTATTGGGGTTTTCCTCTCACATACAAAACTGAACATTTCTTCTTGTTTCATAAACATCCTGTTATTAGCTCTAACTGTGCTGTTGGATGTATTACTAAATAAAATAAACAAATTGATGTTTCACAGTGCCCCAAGATCTAAACAGAGCATACAAAGTCAATCCCTTTCCACACTGGTTAACCAGAGACGTGTCTTTGTGTCTTTTGGTCACATCATTTTAAATTTTGACTCCCTTTTTATCTGTCATTTAGTAATTTAAATGAATTGTTAATTTAAAAGTTTTGACACCATATTTTTAAACACCCTTTCACTTTTCACAACCCTTTCACAAATTCTGGCTAAAACCTTGCTTACCAATATAAAGAAGGGACGAATTAGTAGTGGCAAGAGCAGATGACAGTAACAAACCAATACCAGAAGAGAGTCCAATACGAACGAACCAGGAATCAGACGTCCATGGTGATAGAAGCTTGACGACAATAACTGAAGCTGTTAGAATACAAACGAGCAAGTAAAAACAATTCAGTTCAATTGATTTAGGGTTGAAACAAAGCAAACTTTACTAGAGCGGGATTTGAACCAAGCCTCTAGCCAAAGGTTACAAAGGTCATGGGTTCGATTCCCACCCAAGTGAATGTTGTTTTTCCACAGAACTTTGGCAATTACTCAGTAGGTCTTTACAGTTTACTGCTTAAAGGCAGTGGACACTATTGGTTATCACTCAAAATAATTATTAGCATAAAACCTTTCTTGGTGACCAGTAATGGGGAGAGGTTGATGGTATAAAACATGGTGAGAAATGGCTCCCTCTGAAGTGCCATAGTTTTCGAGAGAGAAGTAATTTTCCACGAATTTGATTTCAAGACCTCAAGTTTAGAACTTGAGGTCTGGAAATCAATTATCTAAACGCACCAACTTCGTGTGCCAAGGGTATTTTGTTTTCATTATTATCTCGGAAGTTCGATGACCGATTGAGCTGAAATTTTCACAGGTTTGTTATTTTATGCATATGTTGAGGTACAACAAGTGAGAAGACTGGTCTTTGACAATTACCAATAGTGTCCACTGCCTTTAATACACATCGGTGTTAGGGTAAAACAAACAACCTTGGACTGCTATGGCTCTCTGTTTAACATCGGTCTAATATATAGAATGACAACTATGATAAGACCAATGTTAGAAGAGAGCCATAACTTCCAACGAGGTTGACTATTGAGTACCTACCTATTGCAGGAGTAATGTAACCCACTACTCTGTACATCCTGACATCGTTGTGGGTCCAGCAAAATGGTATCCTCTGCCCGTAAGAAACAATGACCGACAACAACTCTTCAATCACAATGACGTATAAAAAGAGACAAACTAGAAGGAGTAGTAATTTCAACCGGCGCCCATTTCCATTTTGTTTGAAGAGGTAAAAGACACTTAAGAATATTTCCTTTAAGATGTTGCTTTGGATCGGCCGAGTTTGACAGGATTCAAGAAGGAGCCATGGAAGGATGATGTAGATGAAGGAGAGGAACGCTGGGATGCACAGAAGGAGGAAAGCTAAGACGTAATCTTGGGTCTCCTTGAGGAAGACATCAATTGATATGAAGGCAATACCGAATCCAAGATATCTCATCAGATCCAGGAGTACAAACCGTATACTCCTGGTGTTCTGTACATGGATTGTAACATCAGCAATATAAGAGAAACTAATACTTAAGAGGAGTGCCTTGCCTCCACAAACTCCAAGAACACCTTGAGGGACCAGAAGAAGTGCTAGAGGTAACTTGAGATACGCAACCAAGAAGGTCATTAACGAGGCTGTGATGTACCCAACTGAGCTGATGATTAGCATCGGTTTGCGACCGATGAAATCACTCAGTGTCGTAAGGATTAAAGCAGAAGCTATTGGGATAAGTGTTGCCTCATACCACAAGTACGTCATCAATTTATCTGTTGTAGCTTCAATCTTGATTTGTGTTGGATCTTTCCCATTATCATTTGAGCATAGAGTACTCTCATTTAATGGTGCTGTGTAGTTATAGATCTCCGTCAGTCTGTGCTCTATATATCTGCCCTTCAGTGTCTTCAATCCACCTTGTACAAGGAACAGAAGAAACAGCACAGGCTCTATTGTGACTGGCCGTTTGCTTAAGGAAGGCATAGTTGATCTAGCAAACATTGTGGTAGACTGGTGTTTCAGAGGGAAAACAACTCCATTTTGTCACATGATCGCCTGAAAAAGAGGAGATGATGAAAGATTTAGTTTGACAAATTGATTAGACTTGTGAAGGCAATGTAAAAAATCAACTTGGAATAATACTCAGGATTCGAACCCATGACCTGTGCCTACCAGGCCTCAACCTTTAGCTTCAGAGGGGCAAGGCCACTTGGCCTCAAAGGCTCCAAAAAAGAAAGGGGCACCAAGGCCAACTGAAAGGGCACCAAGGCCATTTTCAAACTTGTATTTGTTGATGACTACTTATGTATACTTAACTCTACTCCTAGAACTTACTTAGTAAAATCATGGAGGTAGAAATGGTAAAAGTAACAAGTTAGAAGACTATGACTATGAAGTTCATTCCACTATTGTCACCTCATAAGGAATCAACTTCTCGGGGTGACCTTTGCCATGCTATTGCTAGACTCCTAGAGATTATTAACTCCTCCCCCCCAGATCAACCAGCTAGCTCGGTGGCTAGAGATAGAGGCAATTCGTCTCCCATCATTTTTATCATTACTTTTTTCAGCACTCACTCAGCACAGACACAGTGTAAACTAACTGAAGTGTAAACAAAACTTCTAAAGTGCACTAGAACTTTGTAATTGTAGAAAATCCTCTCCCGATGTGAGATACCAATTCTTGTATAGTTCTGCTTGAACATGGAAGCAGAGCTCTACTAGTGTTGGACTTTGCTCAGTCAGGTCTGCAGGAGTGCAGATAGGCCTACTTAACTAAGTAGATACAATTACAGGTAATGATGTACTCCGTATAAATACAGTACCGTGTGTAGAATGGGATGGAAGAAGGAAGGTGGTTCCATTTTTCCACTTTTTTACTTACGAACAATGTCAAGTCTGAACCTTATTTTGCTAGTTTCTACAATTTATCTTGCAGATTGTGTCTAGGCAGATCACATTCTACGCTACTTCTTTGATTCTTACCTCATTTTCCAGTCATTTAGGTCCGTTCCTGATGGTCCACTTTTAAACTTTTTCGCCACTTTCTACTTGTTGTAGTAATTTTTAAATAGCGCCCTCCATCGGCAAGAAAATAAGTTTTTCCGGTGAAAAAATAGACTGGTCACCAGTCTTTATCCGCAAAGATAAAGACAGGCACATGTATAGGTTTTACAGATGATTTCATTGGATAAAGGTGCAGTGACGTAAGCTTTTCGTATTTTTGGTTTGTCTATGATTATTTTCTTATATTATTTACTCTTTGTAATTTGTCTATGTTAATGTTAACCCTTAGTAATTTGACAGCATTTTAACCTTTGGCTGTGATGATGTTTTAATCAACCATAGATCACTTATTCATATTAAATCAAATCAAATCGTTCGGGGGGGGGGGATCTATTGAAATGAGAATTATTTCAAACAAGTTGATGAATGATATAAACAAACAATTTATTTAAACACCAACCGTAAATATCACCTTCCATTATAAAATAGTTAAGAATATACAAGTTATTTACATTTTTGATATAAAGGTTAAATACTGATCTAGAAAGGTATTTAAATTTCAGTATCCTAAAGGTAATACCATTCCTTTAAACATAAAAATACAAGATTCAAGATGAGCAGAGAATACTGTTCGAAACGATGAGATCAAACAGGCTCTTTTAAAATCACTGGACAATAATTATTGGTAATGTGTCAAAGGCTAGTCTTCACAGTTGGTGTATCTCAACATAATGCATAAAATAACAAATTAATTGTGAAAATTTGAGCTCAGTCGGTCGTCGAAGTTGCGAGATATTAATGAAAGAAAAAACACCCTTGTCGCACCATGGTCACACAAAGTTGTTTGCTTTCAGGTGCTTGATTTCGGGACCTCAAATCTAAATCTGAGGTCTTGAAATCAAATTTGTGGAAAATTACTTCTTTCTCGAAAACTACGAGGGAGCTGTTTCTCACAATGTTTTATACTATCTACCTCTCCCCATTACCCGTAATCAAGAAAGGTTTTATGCTGATAATTATTTTTAGTAATTACCAAAAGCGTCCACTGCCTTTATAGCCAACAGCCCATCAAAAGCGAATCATTTCAGCAAGATAATTGATTTAATCTATAAGTTATTCTTACAATATTTTAATTAAAGAGGTCAATTTAAAATTGTTCTATATTTCAAAAGGCATATGACGCACTCCTTAATAACTTGTGTTTTAATGTTCTTTAAAATATCAACATACCTCACCAGCTGAGTTTTTTTTATTTTGACAGCTATTGCTTCAATGTTAACAACAAAAATGTCACCATTGTAGTACAAACAATACAACAGCACAACAATATTATGAAAGACAAATTACAAAACAAAATTACAAAAATTATTACAAAGCAGAGCCGATTGGTACAAAAATACAACATACGAAGCAAAGTAAATCGAAGTACAAAAATACAAGCAACATTTACAAGAAATAAACAAACAAAACAGGAGCTTTAGCCAGACGGAAATCATGTCAAATTAAATTTCATGTTTTGTTTGAGAGAATTGGAACAGCTCAAAGATTGCTGAATATAAAGAGTGTTTTTGTTTGAGCAACATATTCAGCTGTCAAAAGTTATTATCGTTGTAAGTTGTTTCTTTGTTTCACGTGTGAGTGACAACAAATTCTTACATTTCCCCAGTGGCAGAAGTAAAGAAATAAAAAGAAGTAATAATACTACTATAAATGTAGCACTAGTTATCCTGTGTACAAAAAATACATTTGTCTTTTTTGTTGTCACATTTTCAAAGGACATGCAAATGTTTCATTGGTTTGTTTGAAAAAGGTTTTCCGATTACATAACATGGTTTGTACATTCTTTATTCTTTATTATAGTAGTGTTAATCTTCTGAGTATTTTTTGAAAATGGGTAATGATTAGTCCTAGTAATGATGTTTGTAAAGTGTAAATGGACTAATACAAAAAAACTATACCCTCCTCCACTCCATCATTAAAAACAACACATCTATTTTCAACAGTTTTGCTTTCGAGTTAAACAAACATTACAGAAATACTTGTGGATAACCATTGGGCAATAACGGGCAGTTTGAGCTAAATGCAGTTCGCGTGTTTGACCTCGTTAGAGCCTCATAAAACATGGCAATTTCTACAGCGAACACGGATGCACGCAACTTAAACGATTGAAGTGTCAAATTAGATCTTAGGCTACTCATTAATATAATATCAACAAAGACGGACGAATTATTTGACTGCCGTCAGAATATTTCAGTAATGACTGATGTCAAACCATTATTCAAAACATACATGTTAGTAATACCCATGGTTTATATTATTGGTGGTGGGTGCGATTCCATGCAACTGCATCAAACTTATACCATTACCATATCGATTATTGGTGATATCACCGGGACGTGAACTTAGGTCACCCACACGGAATGTACCAGTTTCATTCTGATAAGCGCCGCCATTTTGGTTACCATGGCGACTAGATCCAGTATAGAAACCTTTTGGGGTGTCATTACTATGGTAACCCTCTCTTCCATCAACAACCATAGCTCGTTCGTTGCCATAGTAATCATCGACTTGTTCTTGACCTCTGACCGTTGCCCTCGGGATGACGTAATTTGTCCCCTTTCCTCTGGTGCTGGAACTCCCATTCTGACCGTACATCACTTCCTGTGGGCGTTCTTGTTGTTGATGCCCCTGGTATATAGGATTCCTATTGAAGAATTCCTCATCGTATGGACCACGGTTACCACGCTGTTGTGTTTGGGCACGAGTCTGACGTCGTTCGGGGCTTGCATCCTTTGTTATTAAAAGAGAAAACAATAAAAGTTACTACAAATGTTAACTCTATTCTGTATCTGTCAAATATTGCAACAACGCCCCACTGGGTATTATTTTTCAGGCATCACAATGGCAGGCTGACTTAACTGTGCCCCCTCCTCCTCAAGAAAGTGGACATGTTTATATTATTAATCTTGAACTTAAAGGTCTCAAATGCTATAGATTTCCCAGTGTTGACATGGGATAAACTTCATTCCACAAAAGATGGCACTGGTGCCGAAAAATGGCAATGTAAGACAAAGAAGATGGCACTGGTGCCGAAAAATGGCAATGTTAGACAAAGAAGATGGCACTGGTGCCGAAAATGGCAATGTTAGACAAAGAAGATGGCACTGGTGCCGAAAAATTTGCAATGTTAGACAAAGAAGATGGCACTGGTGCCGAAAAATGGCAATGTTAGACAAAGAAGATGGCACTGGTGCCGAAAAATTGCATGTAATTCCAAGAAGATGACACTCGTGCCGAAAAATGGCAATGTGAGACAAGAAGATGGCACTAGTGCCGAAAAATGGCAATGTACGAAAAGAAGATGGCACTGGTGCCGAAAAATGGCAATGGTAGACAAAGAAGATGGCACTGGTGCCGAAAAATGGCAATGTTAGACAAAGAAGATGGCACAGGTGCCGAAAAATGGCAATGTTAGATAAAGAAGATGGCACTGGTGCCGAAGAATGGCAATGTTAGACAAAGAAGATGGTACTGGTGCCGAAAAATGGCAATGTTAGATAAAGAAGATGGCACTGGTGTCGAAAAATGGCAGTGTTAGACAAAGAAGATGGCACTGGTGCCGAAAAATGGCAAGGTACGACAAATAAGATGGCACAGGTGCCGAAAAATGGCAATGTTAGACAAAGAAGATGGCACTGGTGCCGAAAAATGGCAATGTTAGACAAAGAAGATGGCACTGGTGCCGAAAAATGACAATATTTTAATACGGTGGTTGTTGCATATACCGTTTAAGTATTGCTTTTACTTGCCATATTTTGTTTTAATTTCCACTACAATTTAAGAATTCTGTGTTATGTTTAGTACAATTTTTAGTCTTTTTAATGAGCAAAGTCTGGGAGGGCCCATCTTTTTATGATATTTTGTTTACTTTCGTCTTTTCCTGGACGGCCTCTGCTTGTAAAAAATATTGTATTGTCCAAAGAATAAAGATAAATACATAAGTAAACAAAACCAACACTTTTCCGGGGGTAACTTACCGGATAATCATCGGATCCAGAGCATCCAATAACGCAGGTCCAAATAATAATGAAGAGAAGAATAAATACAGCCAGTAGCGCTTCAAGACCCGTCAAGATCGTTCCCAGAGATGGTGTGGTTTTCGTCCCCGTATCCACTAATGCATTATATAAAACAACCTCTTCGTATGTATTGTACCCCATTAGGGCAGCACATGCCAAACAGCATAGTAATACGACGGTATTCAACAACACCATCAAGTATTTCTGAGGAAAAAAATACACGTAAAGCATCAGCAAATTGCGGACACCTTTCAACTCATTCATCCATTTACTCATTTCAGTTTTATTAAAAAACACCAAACAACAGTCCGAAGACTAATTGTTAAAGTTAATTGAGATATTTAGTTCAATTCAATTCAATGGATATTTATTTTAGATACTGCACTTTATGCGAAGAACTCACCACACGATTATGTCTTCGTGTCTTACAAATATAAAATGTTACTCAGTATACCATGGAGAGAAAAAAAACTGTCGTAGCCTCTATCATATAAATATGATGTGCAAAGTCGCCACAATAATCGTATTACAACATAATAATACAACCTCTTAAGAACTTTGAAGATGGGTTTCATTTGTGTGTATAGGGATTACACCAAGACATCAAGCTTCTTAAATAATCACCTCCATAGTTTTAATTAAGATGTTGTTGTTACTTACCAGAGGTTTGTTCCAGCAACAGCTAAGAAAAAGCTGAAGCAGTCCACTGAAGAAAGCCTGGTAATTAAACAAAATGTAATTAGGGTTACTCTTATGGAAACTAGGTTGAATCTCTAGTTTATTGCTCTATGGTTGAATCCAAACGTCACTTGCACTTGTTAGATTGTAAGCAGATTAAGAATTAATCAGATTGTTCAGCCAGAAACTATTTGATGTAATATCAGAGAAGTGCAAAGAATGACAATTGCTATCAATGATAAATAACATTACGACAAACTTCTGTTTATGTGTATTTCATTTTTAAACAATCTAAAGGGAGAGACTTCCGTACTGTTTCACAATTTATTTTACCAAAAAAGAATATTTTATTTGATAAAATCAGATTTTGGAAAAGTTTCCGTATCCTGCTACCACTTTTTCAAGCATTACGGAATAACATAGTTTTATTATTAAGGTTGATTTTATTTGAATAAAGAAAGGTTGGCACTATTCAAATTTACACAAAATTTAAAAGTTAAGAAAAATGTAATTAAAAAATAAACAGGTTAAATCTATAAACACACACACAAAATAGTTTTTAAAAATATATATATTATTATTTAAATAAAGTATAAAAATAGTATCTAACATACTCAAATGAGATTTTCCTTTTTTTCTACAAATGCGTGAAAAAGGGTGATGGCAAGATCTGGTACGTTTTCCATTAATTTATTTCAAAACAAATGACATTTTCAAGATGGAGCTCCAGATTCACATATTGCTCCTAGGTCGGTAACTGCTACAAACATTCACAATGTTTTAGACAATTTCGCAAGGAATGTAGAACATATACAAAAATGCTGTCCGCTCACACGAAGCTCATTTTGTAAAAATTAAGAAATTTCACCAGGAATGTTTCTTTCTTTACGTCGTGTGAAAAAGGTTCTATAACCCTGGTTTGTATATACACAAAGTAACACAAATTACTTACTATTCCTCCAGTCCAGACAGCAACATAATAGTTGAATTCTATGAGTTTTCCAGTTAGGCATTCGTAGTAACAAGCGACCCAAGTCCCGACTAAACCACCACCCATCAGCATACACAACAAGGCAAGGGGGATCAAACAGATCAAGGAAGGCTGGTTCTTAGTTCCGGAAACACACATCTTGCACTTCGGAGTCCGGGAAGTTTATTAAAAACAAAGTCAACTTCTATAAAGTATAATATCCGTAATGGTGACTATTGGCAGGTTTTCTTGCAAGATGTATCCAAAACTTTTGGGTTGTCTTAACTAGTCCAATAAAAGTTTAGTTCCTTATGCAGCCATTTTCCTGATGTGTCTACAAGCCAATACAGTAGTAGATCTGTTGTAGTTTGGGAGGCGCCTTTGTAGTATCATACTAAATATCATTTGACTTCAAAGAATTGGTCATATGGACACGAATGAATAAGTGTGAAAGAAACAACTTGTTGGATTGTGTCGTGTCGACGGCTATTTTATGTTTAGATATCAAGAGTCAATAAGTAAGTATTTGAAACTTTGGTTCGGGGAGATAAGTATTACAAACTCTCTGTCACGGTTCGTTAATTGACAATTCCAACCACCGGTTCGTCTGAGAACCACCATGCTTACAAGAAATACATACAATTGGCTCTCCGCAAACCTCTCGTGATTTGAACTTTGAAGAAGCATATACATGTACATACATTTATGCTCTCAACTTCTTAATACAAATTATTTGTATACATGCAACAGTCGTAGCTTCCAGGACAAAAGTGCCCGAACTTTTACGCGTGACTACCCCTAAAGTTGTTTAACAACAAAGTGGGCATGGTTCTGTGCACTGCCGGCGTTACTTTTATCATGCAAATTAGGTACACCTCTCAATTCTTAAACACCATTCAAGGGGTTTGGGTCGGTATAGGGTCAAATGGAAAGGTTTTCACCTGCCAGGCGATATGGCTGCGTTATTTACATTTAGAACAACACCCAAACAGTTATGCGTATGTTGTGTGACTAGAGCAGACTATAGTTTGGTTCTCCACTCAAGTTGTTGATATATTATTATTGACACAAAGTGACTCACTTTCATGGAGACGATCAAGCCGTTTTATTGATTTGTTTTTCTCTATTTATTAGATGGGAGTGGTGGAGTATGGGGTGGGGAGTAAGCACAAAATGTGATCTATGAGAGATGTGTTATTTTAATTTAATATCAGAGTTTAATTATGTGCAAATTTACATTGAAGAACTTTCACCCAAATTGAGAAAGAAATATGAAATTTTTTATACAAAATATAACTAATTTTATGTTAGTAAAATCACGGTATCTATACTTTGCTTTAACGAGTAGTTTGAGTATAACAAGGAGGAAAACGGTATATTTATAAAAAAATATTTTCATGCCCATTATGCACAGTGAACAATCATTAATTATTTAATTAATTGGGGTTGAACAAAGACAACCCCAACTCTTTAAAAGTTCCCAGTCAGTTTCCCTTCTGGTATTTTATTTAAAGATTAATTTATTAACACCGATCGTTCATCTATGTTTCCACTGGCACTATGCTTATGTGTTTTTGAGCATCAACCTTTTATTAAAATACATTGGTTCTCATTGATTGTTCATACATTGTTTTTAAGTTTATGGAATAAAAGTTAATCTAATATTATTTCCAATAAATAAAATAAAATAGCAAAGAAAAAGTAATCAACAACCCCAACATTAAGCCTCTCACAAAAGTAACACAGGCAAGAAACATGTTCTTGAAGCGGAAGGGGCAAGTGCACCTCCTCGTGCTGGGAAAGTTTCTACTTAAAGAGAAAAAAACATTTCTTATAAAAATATTGTGTTTGTCATTTAATTAAATCGCAGTTTAGTTCGCATTACAGTCCACTGACTCGCCTTGTCCTTTCATCTGGATTACAATAGCGCCACCATTGCCGGTCAGCAGCAGTGACGGATGCGAACCGTGGACCAGCCGTTGGGTATCTAGGTGTATCACGTCTCGAATCCCACGACCCGTATTTAGGCAAGTTGAATGATACACGATTAGATTGTGGGTAGTTTGAGTGGCGTCGATCATAGCTGGTGGCTTGTTGTAGAGGATGGATTGTTGCAGAGGTGCTGAGACGAGATGGGCGTGGTAGGGAAGCCGTCTGGAAAGCTCGAACGAAGGCTGGTGGCTCGTCATCTTCGATGTGTATATCACCATCTGCATCTATGTAAATCTTCTCATCTTGAAGAACCTGTTTGTAAATTCAATTCAGTAGGATTTAAAACGTTGAATGAAAGTATACATAATTTTATAGTTAAGTGAGGTTTGTGGTAACACCATGTCACAATCTCTCTTTTGAGTAGTGTTGGTTCTGAAAACTAACGGTTCTTTTGAGATCTAATACAACTCATAAGAGAGATTTCACATGGTGGACCACAAACCTCTCCTAAATTCAATTCACTGTACCACTAAAACAGCAAAAAAAAACCCAACAAACAAACGAACAGCAAACAAAACAAGCAATCAAAGAAGTGAACAACAAACACCCAACGCACACAAACAAGTAACTTACAAGCAAACACAACTAATATTATTAAACACCAAAATAAACAAACAAACAAACAAAACAAAACAAAGTAAAACCATATAAAAAGTTGACAATAAAATATTGACCTTTGACCGATGACGCCTGAATGCACACATACACGCCCACGTGACACTTCCAATAAACACAATGAAACTGAAGAACGCCATTGCTGCAAAAAGGGCCACGCCCAGTATGCCATAATCAAATACATCTAGAGGGCGCCCTTCTGATTCATATAACTGGAACTCTTTGAATGATGCGTAGACTGAGAGAGTGAGGGCAGCAGAGCTACATAGAGCCGTGATTAATATCAGAACGAACAACAATGTCTCCTGTAAAATATTGGGAAAAAGGTACAATTTATGTGGTTTTTGTTAAGGTCTTAATTCACACTCTAATTATCATTTGAAACGATCTCGTTGGGGGAAATGAACGAAGGAAAGTCACATGGGGCTCTTTGAAAAGTTTCAAGCAAACATCGATTTACTGTCAATATAGGCCTACAGTAACAGTTTTAAAGAAATATAAAATGGAGGAACCCTGGTTAAGAATCATACATGCAGAAATGAGTTTATATCTTACAATTCATTGTGGAAATAAGAGGAAAATGATGGTACTTACATTTTTTCTTTTCCAGTACAGGCAAGAAAACACCAGTCCAAAAGAGCCAACAATAACACACTAAGAAACAAGAAAAGGGTTGACTTTAGTGGAGGTTAGAACCACAGGTATTCGAATATTTAAATCTTAAATGTTTCAATTATTATAAGAGGTATATTTGAAGACAGATTTCGAGTGGAACATTTACGTAACCTCTTTGAAATGTGAACTAAATGTCATGTGTGGTTCTGTGAGGGTTGGGTTCGAGTAATAATGGTGTGGTGAGTGCTAGGGAGTGGTTATGGTGTTAGGGTGTGGTTCTGATGTTAGGGCGTGACTCTGTTGGTAGGGTGTGGTTCAAGTGGTAGTGTGTTGCTTTGGTGATAGGGTGTGGTTCTGTTGGTATGGTGCGGTTCTGTTGGTAGGATGTGGTTCTGGTTGTAGGGTTTGGTTCTAACGGTAGGGTGTGATTCTAACGGTAGGGTGTGATTCTGATGTTAGGGTGTGGTTCTGTTGTTAGGGTGTGGCTGCATTCTCACCATGATTCCTGTCCATAGAGGAGCCGCAGCATCATTCTCTATACTCATTCTACTAAGACATCTCTCAAAGCAAGCTACCCATAAGCTTATTAAGAGGAGTCCGAAGATGAGGTTGCATAGACTCATGTAGTTTGTACAGTTCCTATAACAACTCCATCTCCTTGGTGATTCTCGAAGTGCATCTTCCATCATCATGTTGCTTCTTAGTCCTCTTTTAAACTCTTCCTTTTGATGATTATGTTTGTGGTTTCGTTTCCAACTGTCGTCAATAGTTGTTATCTTCAAGTAAAACAAAGCACGCAATCTCATTATTTAGTAATTGAAATATAAAAGGAATTTATTTTGTCTCTTAGATTTCATTCATTCCAACTCTTTAATTTTTTAACAAGAAAACATCTTGTACAACGTAATTGTGGTTAAGGCGGTGAGGAACACTTTATACTTTTGTTTTCCTTTGTTTTTTTACATTAATTTTGAAATGGTTAATTAACATCAAGATCTTTCCAGATCGAAGACATACTTTAAGGTGGCTGTTATTTTGATGATACATCTGTTTCAATGATCAACATTATCTACTGCTAAAGTCGGATCAGTCTCTAATTGAAGCTAAAAACTAAAAACTCACCAGCTTAATTCCACACAGATTGCAGCCGTTGATTGGGTTACCTCTTATGCTCCACAAACCTATGGCAATGTCCTCAAGAAATGATTAGAAGACGATGCTTCAAATGGGACTCAAACCAAAAACTTGAAACTGTAGAAAAGTGTCCACTTACTTCGGATACGAACAGGTAACGTTGCATCAATTTAGGATATGAATAATATCGAAGTAGTTACTTCAAATTATACTTAGTGATTTGGTATCGTTCATGAGTAGTTAGGCTTTTAGGTTCTGCAGGTTACAAACAAATCACCACAATAGAACTATTTCACAAGTTTATTGAGGTTAAATAAAACTTTGAACAACCGTTTATAAAACATGGCGCACGCGTTGTCTAGAACCATTATGACTGTGACCAAACTCCGCTTAGTATCAACAATCCTATATAGCGCCAATGACCTTTAAATTATCACAAAGATGGTTAGCAATACACACACAAGAGTGCATCGGGCTGTAACCTTGAAGCTTGTTTGGATTTATTTGGGGTTTTGTATACTTTAAGCCATCCTCATCATTTCTTTTGTCATAAATTATAACCAATCCCAACTTTATGTGACGCACCACTGCATGCTGTGTACACTGGGTGCAGTTGTGTAGTGGTGGTGATCGTGGGAAACTGATGACGTCATCACAGTGTCAATGTTAGATAACGTTGTATAACGCAAAATGACAAAGCGGACTACACAGAAATTGAGAACAAATCTTCTGCTAAGCAATGAAGCTTTATAAATAAATGCTAAGCAAACGAAAACCAGGATATAATCAATCAACCAATGCACAATATTTACATTGATTGTTCGCTGGTTGCTCTTGGTATGAATAACAAGTTTATTCTGTGCTGAATTTATCTTTAGGAATTTGGATCAGAACCTTTTTTGAACAATAATATATTGTTTTTTTGTCAGTGTTCATCTGATTCTCTCATACAAAATTGCGGCTATCATCCCAGGTGGTATTCTAGTTTAGAATGAAAAACAAATAACCCAGGGCCTGACGTTTCGACCCTTGAAGACTCTTTCTGTCTTCGAGGAAGGCTCGGCTAGGTTCGAAACATTTAACCAGTATTTTTTTATGTATTGGTAAGCACAGTTTGCAACAGCCAATTCCGTTTTCTAGAATGAGTAAAAAAACAACATTAAAAAAACATGGCGTTACAATACATCTGTTCCTATATAGGCGTCATATAGACCTTTCTTTTGCAACGTCACAGCCCGAATTTTTGCCAACCCAGATTGGAAAACTATGGAAAGCCGTAAGTGCAAATTAAGAAAAGATCGCTATTTTTGGTAACAATGTAACCAAATTTGTTGATTTTGTTAAAAACAAAACAAATAATTATGAGAGGTATTTTATTTAATTGAATGTTTGCAGAAAATGCTGAATTTGGTTAAAACATTTGTTTTTAAGATTTAGTGTTTTTACTAACATTCGGCCGACCATGCCAACCAAGGCGGTTTGTTTATCAACAAAAGAAAGGTCTATTGAGGTCTACTCGATCGAGCGCACAGCACTTACTCATGCAAAATTAATACAACCCGCAAAACCATGAGACTCTTTCAAAAAAAGAGAGCTTTATTTGGGTTGAGGATCATGGTAAATATTATATTATTAACGCTTGATGTACTAATTATGTTTTTAGATTATATTATGATAAAGCTTACAGACTGCTTTTCAAGAATGTTGTACATTACTGATGGATTACAGTGACGTAAACAAGTTACAGGTTTACAGGTTTGAAAAACAACATATTGTTTGTCTTTTTTCAATTGTTATTAAAATGGTATCAATTTTGCTGCAAACGAACATAACATTTCAACGAAAAAGTCACAATATACTTGAAATTTGTGTGATTTTCTCTATTAACTGAGGGAACCCAATTCGGCTTGGTATTTAACTTATTTTGTTTGAGTTATTCATTTCGCATAATGAATAATCAATCATGTGTTATACGGACAGCGCCCTCAACTGTGGCATCTAATTTGAGGCTGCATTATTTCAATATACAGTGTAGTCCTAAAAACAATTTGCATTCGGTTCATCATACTTGTTAACTGCTGCTTTATTAAGGCTGCAGTTATTTTAAACACTACAAACTTTTTTTAATGACCTGTCTATTTTTTAGATTTGTGTACATTCTGAAATAACATTTGAATACAACAGAAAAGATACAAAATGTTGACAATAAAATGGTATTTTAAGTATATTGTGCTTTTTTGTTCGAAGGACTCGGTAAAGAACTGAGAATACAGTGCTTACACACATCGGTGTAAGGGTAAAACCAAAATTAATTTCAAGTTATTTGGTTTTCAATGAATAAGGATGTTATGTATTTCCCTTCCCGATGTGCTATGAATGTCAATGTATTTTTAATACCAAGCAGTCATCCAATGCTAGTCATTACTCTTCAGTTAGTATTTATTTCCACTGCAAGTTCAGAGACAGTTCAGTCATGTTTGTCTCTCCAGCTATTAGATAAATCTGGATCTTGAATGTCAAGTAGTCCGGGGATCAGACAACGCGCAGCGGGAGCCTCAGGGGCAATGTAGTGGGGGACTGCGGAGCTAGACAACGGCTCTTATGTTATTACAGTAATACCACTTGCTCCGGGAAAACTTCTCCAAATTGAAGTGACTTTTTAAGCATTTTATTTATGTTGTTTGTCCACTCTTGGGAATATTTGGCCAGTGTTTGTTCCACAACAAGGAATCAACTACAATTTAAAGACATAACTTCGATAAAGTACATGTTTTTATTTTATCATTTTTTATGGGGCCTTTTATTCAACTTCTCACCACGATAAAGCATAATATAAAAAAGCGACAGTGGCAATAAATTTAGTTTATTATTTTTCTTAACCTATATAAAATATAAAATAATTAAATCATAGGAACACTTGAAGGACTTTTTTTAACAATGCAACGAGGGTTCACTCTGCACTTTAAGAGTAAGGCTAGTCTGCTTTAAAGCTTGATGGCAGATTTTGTTATGATTGCTTATACCCGAGCCGTCACGTATACCATGTTTGAACATTCTGACCTTTTCCCAAACTAGGTAGCTCATTAGATGCTGTATGTTTAGCTGCCAAGCGACAAATTGACATGAACTTATTGGTGAACCTAGAATCCAAACCAAGCTTGGATTTACAGAATCACTGCTTCAACAAGTGCACACCAACCCCAGCATCAAAGAAATACATCCCAGCATAAAGAATATGATATTGGAAAATGAAGCATAACCGAATTGACCTGTTTTTATCACCCCTAGTGGGGACCAATGAAGTCTATTCAAGACCCTTTACTAAGCCTCTTGAATCTCCAGCTAGGCACGGCCCATTGCAGGGTGCGTAGAAACCCAATTACATGACCTCTTATACCCCCATTCACCAACTGACCCCAGTTTGTTTTTCTTTCGCTAGGCAAACAATTTAAAGCCTACAAATTAGACCCTAGGTATACATAAGTCAGCTTTGCACTCTTTCAGTATTTTCTTTACCCTTTGGGTAGGGCTCTGGTATAAAGCAGTACATATGAAGTAAAGGGATTCTTCTATACATATATCATTCCAGATAGTACATAATTATCTTTTAAATTAAACGCTACGAAAACTGGTTATAGTTATCGCACAAGTGTTCCAAATTCTGTCCTCACTACATTGCAAGAGGCTACTTTTAATTAGATAATAACAAGTTGAATTGCAGTTCCCATTTTGACGAATGAAAGTGCCATATCTTAGAGGTTCCGTAATTTGTTTTAATAACTTGGAATTAATGTACTAAGGATCATACATTAAAAAGGCATAATAATGCATCTGTGAAGCTGATTTTAAGTAATTCAAAATTGGTTCCATTATTACGTTTAAATATTTTCTTGAATTAAATATTATTTGTTTGTAACCTTTTTGGTTAACCCATGCAAGACAGGAATGACAAGCTCCCATGCTGCACATCTCCTTCATGTAAAGATAACCTTGATTTATCATTCCTCCCAGATCATTGTGACCTCATCATCCAACAAGCTGTACAAATATTCATGCCATGAGTCTCATCTTATGGATCTAATTGAGATACAATATTAATATTAGAATATCCACCATCATAACTATAAGACCTTGTACCTATAATAGTACCACGGCAGTGAATGTTCGTATATCTCTGTCCTTACTCTTTGGTTAACTCTGTCCTTACTCTTTGGTTAAAGACACTGGGCATGTTTGGTAATTGTCAAAGACGAGTATTCTCACTTGGTGTATATCCCAACATAACCATCAAATAACAAGTCTTTGAACATTTGGGCGCAGTAGTCATCGGAGTTGCAAGAAAATAATGAAAGAAAAACACCCCTGCACACTATAGCTGCTTTCAGATGATCAATGTAGGCTTCGGGCCTGAAGTCTTTCTCAGATTCAATTGTTAGTGAGAAATACCTCTTTCTCGGGACGTTACTTCAGGGGGAGCCGTTTCTCACAATGTTTTCACATACTATCAACAGCTCTTCGTTGCTCGCTACCAAGTCAGTTTTTAGGCTAATAAATATTTTGAGTAACTACCAGACATGTCAAGTGTCTTTAATTGTAGATGTTCTAGTACGATGTAGGAAGATATCCGACCCAGTTATCAAACCAGTCGAATCAGCGCCATCTGTTCGTTTCATAATATCCAATTAATTTAATTCAATATCTGTACGTGTATTTCTCTCTATATTTTTACGGGTAGTTTACTACTGCAGGAAAACAATTAATATTGTGTAGGAAAATGCAATACTACTCATGTTCTGTTGTTATTATTAGATTATAAATTTATCTTTCTGGAAAAAGAATTATTGGAGCATAACTCGGCAATGTAAATTTAATATTGAAGGGGATCCAGATTCCATTAAAACAATTTTGCAACAGAAGAGAGAAACGAGTCATATCATTATCAGTTGAGGGTATTTGACCAGGGTTCGATTTAACCAAACATTCAGCAGATGCATCAAAAGATGAGTTGCCGCTTTTATAATACTTTAGTGATTTAGGTTTTGAGATTACATTTCGCTTAGAAATTAAGATGACTAATACTGGGCTCTTTGTGATATCTATCCAAGACAATTTGCTTCAAGATTATTTTTAAAGCGTTTTGATTGGAAACAAATTTATAAATGGTTTAATTGGTGTTTTAATGCTGGGCATTTTTGAAAATAGTGTTTTCTCTGAAAGGTTTTCCCAGGGTAAATAATAAATAAAATAAAATAAATTATAAAACATGGATGTCAAACAATGTTGAGCTGAATATTCAACAGATGAAAGCATGTAAACTCTAAAAGAAACTTGGATTATAAAATATAAATATTTGTGTATTTCTTTTTGCAGATATACGGGTAGAGCCTTTGGCGATTACAGTGCCCTATAAACACCGAGGTAATGAACTCCTCCACCAGGTCAGTTGACCTCGCTGTCCGCCGTGTATAACGGCACATAGACGGCATGCATTGGTGCTCAGTTCATGCCATCCACATCACCTTACGTTCCTTGTTATTTACACACGACCTTCATAGGACATCGATGAATAGAACAGCCAACTGGTACTCGTGTCTATTCACTACGAGGCAGTGCGCATCACTAACTGTGGCTCTCTCTACATTGCGCCCCAAGGTCTCATATCAAATGAAATACCAGATGTAGTTGATATTACTCTGCTGGTGTAAGTGAACTTCGCTTTGGATTCAAGACAGCTGAAGCTACTTGTACAGTTTCTTCGTCTTGTGAACTCAGATATACTTGTTGTACTTCTAGACTTGTCATAGTGTGGAGTAAGGCAGGTAAGTGAGAGTTTAAACTTTGCATGGTATCAACAGGGAACTATTATACGTTGGAACTCCATAACGGGGATGGGCACTTTGAGCTTTTCGATAGTTTAGTTTGTTTGCAATTATTTCTTTTACAACCAAATGCAAGACGTCTGTTAATAGATAACGCGCTGAGATATACTTTGATTGATTGCTATAGATATGCTTCAGAATATGTTTCATTGCTAAAATCACTCACTTTGCCTTAAAAAGAAAACTAAAACTGAAGAACTCATAATAATTATGATACAAAGAACCATATTTTCACCCAAATGCACATGAAACGGTTGTATAATAAACAAGGAGAACAGTCATTCCAATTTAAAGCAATTTCTGTTTGTCGATGGGTTTTTTAAAACTGAAAATGAATCTGGTTCCCACACACCACCATTGGTTCCCCATTGTTCTTCACCCAAACTTAGAAACAGAGAGTGATGGAGGAGTAAGCTCTATACACATTTTGTTTTAAAGGCAGTGGACACTATTGGTAATTACTCAAAATAATTATTAGCATAAAACCTTTCTTGGCAACGAGTAATGGGGAGATGTTGATGGTATAAAACATTATGAGAAACGGCTCCCTTTGAAGTGCCATAGTTTTTGAGAAAGAGGTAATTTTCCACGAATTTGATTTCGAGACCTCAGATTTAGAACTTGAGGTCTCGAAATCGACCATCTAAACGCACACAACTTCGTGTGACAAGGGTGTGTTTTCTTTCATTATTATCTCGCAACTTCGATGACCGATTGAGCTCAAATTTTCACAGGTTTGTTATTTTATGCATATGTGGAGATACACCAACTGTGAAGGCTAGTCTTTGACAATTACCAATAGTGTCCACTGCCTTTAATAATAAAATAAAACTAGATTAATTCCACACATTACTGGAATTTATTTTTTAAAGGATGCTCGGCAGTATTCGAAGGAAGCTTTAGCTTTGATTTAATGAGTTGCCATTTTAGTTTTGACCAATCATTTGTGTTACTGTATCACGAAATCTGAAGAACAAGTTTAAAGACACTGGCCACTATTGGTAATTGTCAAAGACCAGTCTTCACAGTTGGTGTATCTCAACATTATGCATAAAATAACAAACCTGTGAAAATTCGAGCTCAATCTGTCGTCGCAGTTGCGAGATGATAATGAAAGAAAAAACACCCTTGTCACACGAAGTTGTGTGCTTTCTGATGCTCGATTTCTAGACCTCAAATTCTAAACTTGAGGTCTCGAAATCAAATTTGTGGAAAATTACTTCTTTCTCGAATACTACGTCACTTCAGAGGGCGCTGTTTCTCACAATGTTTTATACTATCAACCTCTCCCCATTACTCGTAATCAAGAAAGGTTTTATGACGATAATTATTTTGAGTAATTACCAATAGTGTCCACTGCCTTTAAATGTCCTGGATGTTGTCGAACCCAGCAGGAACCCCATCGTCTCTTCTTCCCAGTTATTTTTTACATCAAGCGTTATTGGTTTGTCAAACCGTCATGTTCTCGTTGCTTTTTTTGTTGACACATTTTTAATATTCCATTCCTTTGTGTTCCTCTTACTTCAATAACAAATAACAAAATCATGTCAAGCATACCAAAATTGACGACCGTTTTATTCAATCAATTTTGAGGTCGTAACTATGGCAACCTGGCAATGAATGAACCCTCTTCATCATTATGGACTCCAAGCTCAGTAAACGATGTCAAGGTCAAGTTCTTATAATAGCAGAAACTGGTGTCACATGGAAACTAACTCCCCGTGGCGTCGTGTAATGATTCAAAACATAGTTTCGTTCTCATTGAATTCAACACGATGGGGGATTACCGTCAGAAATATAGGTCATAGAATGACATGAAACATTTTGTGGACTAAGTAAACATTATGTTGATACCAACTTTAGTCATAGAATGTTGCTTTCCGATATCATACAGATATCAAGAAATACTGATCTTGCTTTTGTTATTTTCTTTATAACGTACATTTTTTTGCAAAGTACACTTTTACTTTCCTTCGAATATTATAATCATTTTAATAAACAATACGATCTTTCATATACCAACTAAGTCAAAAGGAAGATTGCTGCTTTCCGAAATTGACATTTCCATCCGTATTCATTGTAAAATGAAAGGTTTGCTCTTTCTTTATCAACGTAAAAGCTCTGCATTTCAAACTCTGTCTTTTGTTTTCGAATTCCGAAACAAGGAGCATTGTTGATGCCAACTAGGTACGAATAATAGTGCTTGCCATCCAGTATAAAACAGTTAGAACGGAATGTAGATCTGTATTGATTTAGGTAATGCCATAATGTTCCTTTCTTAGGAACAATCTTAAGAACAACCAAAAGTTTTGATTGCCAAACTTTTGATTTCGAGTTCATCAATGAAAACATAATCATCGGTACAACTTAAGGGCCTCTTATAAAACCATTCATTTTAATAACGCATAATCATATTCATTCATAACAATGGTTAATTAAAATTGTTGTTTCATCATCTACCAGCAAGTTGTACATCCAGTCTGTGCAGTTGATATAGTGTAATTATTGGAGTTATATTATGTATCTTCGACATTAGTAGGATTTTTAAATTTTTTATACGAACACCAAAATGTATGTATACAAGATTATTATGTATAACTTGAGGGCGTTATTTCCATTTCAATTTATTTAAAGGCATACTATTGATGTGAATAATCTAACACCCTATATCGGTCTCTTTTACACTTTTATTGCAAAACAGCTAATCTCTGTACATGCTTTTCTCAAAATTACAATTTCGAGATGTAAAGAGGCGTTTACTTCCCCATGCCATATAGTCCTATGTATATTGATACACTGTTGTAATCGTATCTCCATTGTTCGTTCCAACAATAGCCTTTGTTTGGTTTGGGTCTGCTCCTTAGTAGTGCTATTGTTAGTTGGCGGTCTTCTGTATGTTCATATACAGGCTTATGATATGGGACATTATTACCATTGTAGGTTGACATTTTTTGAAAAAATGGGATAACAGAAATCGTACAACAGTAATAAGGTTGGATTGAAATACGCGAGAAAGAAGACAGTCAGAGCATACTGATCGAAACGTCGAGTTGTTGGCCATCAGTTCTTTTCAGAACCAACACACCTCCATGCGTATACACCCAAGGAGATAATTCACATGGTGTTTCCACCAAACCTCTCTGTAATTGTTTTATCTGTTTTACAAGTTTTGAAAAAACCCAAATACATTTTTGATGTCATCAAGGACCAAGCCGAAACGATTTCGATGCTTGAGTCTACACTAAGGCACTCAACTCAATGCCACTTTTATATGACACTGTCTTTTATGGTCCCGATGCTATTTATAAGACTAGTTGGTTAACTGATATAGGTTAACTATTTATTGCCGATGGCACAAGCTTCACTCCAGGGTGGATTTCAAAGTATAAATTGTCAACTTTAAAAACACATTATCAAAAGGGGATTTAAATCGAGTATTGAAGTAGTTAGTTCACTACCGCGACAACATAACTCAGAAACGATCAATATTAATAGTTATAGTCAAGAAGTATACAAACTAATAATAAAACAAGCATTTTTTATAAATTCGAAGTTTAATTTGTCAACGTCCAACCGACAGAATAATTGGTTTCATACAATCGACAGAACAGTCTTTCAATTTTCTGTTATATTCATGCTTCATTTAATTCTAATTTACCTGATTGCAAACAGTGTGCGTGCACTATGCTATCTCACAGACGTTATTCCAGCCGGTTTACTTCATGTATTGCTAATTTACCTTTTATGGTATAAAGAGCGCATGATACGCAAGCTCTTAGACGTTATTCCAGCCGTTTGATCTTTCCATTAATTAGTGCCCATCTTCATGTCATGCTGTGCATTAATATCAAACCCGGTTGGACATCGTGTTGTCCTCGCTCCTTGCAGCTGCTTTAAGTTCATGTGAAAATATCACTCAGACATTAAAGGCTCTGGACACTACTTTGGCAATTAATACTTAGAATATTATATGTTCATTTAGCCTTCGAGAAAGACTCTGCTAGGGTCGAAACGTCAGGCCATTAACTATGTTTTGCATTTATACTCTCGGTCCATTTGGTTGGTAAATTGTTAGCATAAAACTTATTGGTAACAAGCAATGGATAGCTGTTGATAGCATATAACATTGTGAGAAACGGCTCCCTCTGAAGTAATGTAGGTATTTTTAGAAAGATATAATGTCTAGCGCAAAATAATAAAATAATTCAGCTAGTTGAAGCCTTTTATTATGCATCTGAGGAATAGAAAGCAATGTAACAAGATTGCAAATTCGATGACCAAATTGAGCCTAATTTTCACGGGTTTGGACATTTAGACACCAAGTGTGAATACTGGCCTTTGACACCATTGGATTATACCAAACGTGTTCAGTACCTTTAACTATGAATCATTTTCACCATTGATGCCTTGATTGCGTTGATGGAATTCGAGATATTTGTTGGTATGGTGGAAAGGGAATAATTACTAATCAATGCTGAATGCGCCAAGTAAGTATTTGGAAGCTTGCGCATTACTGTTACTTTATGTTATTAATAATTAATAAACAGACAAATAAAACCCGACAATCACATTATGCCAAGTTTAAAGGTAAAGTGTAACTTGGGTTTTTGGAACCGTTCGAGTGTTTTTAATACAATGTGAAGTTTTATTTGAAAAGGTGGTCGGGTTTGTGAGAAGCGTTGCTGTGGTAACCATGAATATAAAACTGTATTTCACTCAATTCTCCCTGCTCTTCTTTAAAGGTGCACCAAAGTCAAGATGGCGTATGTCTACTCTAACGCCCTCAACGCCAGCATAGCGCTGATTGTCTTTGGTTTGATCCAGATAACGATGTTCATTAGTTGCTTCTTTGGATGCTTTGCTCCTTACCCAGTAGACTTCGCGTCTCCAGCTTGGAGTGGTGGATTTGTGAGTTACATTTAAGTTACATACCCCCCCCGCCCCCCCCCCCCAAAAAAAAAAAAAAAAACCACACACACACGTGCTAAAAAATGCATTTTTGTGAAGCATTCTTTTTGTTCCTTCCTGCGTCCCGGTGTCCTAGGGAATTTTGTCAACTGGAGATTGATCCGGGGGGAGCACAAAGTTTCGGGGGGGGGGGGGGGTGGGGGCGGCAGACAGAATCTCGGGGGGGGGGGACACACCATAATCTCCTTTAGCACCTGCACCTAACAGTTGCCCAAAGACTTTGTAATAAAATTGCTTAAGTTTTTTGTAAACTAACGCCTTTTTTTATTTTTTTCACTCATACAGGCAATATTTACAGGCCTTTTTGGTATTTGTATGATTTGCACGTACAGAGAAATCAAATTGGTAAGTCAGAAAGTACCTCCTTAATATATATTTTAACTGATTGAAAAAATATAAACAAACAATCCGATAGACTGTTCTTACACATTTTTTCTCTAAAGTAACTTTTATCAGTTCTTTTTGCAAATGCCTACTCATTATTTTACAATCTCTGGGCCATACAAAACTTCAAACATCACTTTCTGAAAGAAGTTTACTATCAAAGTTTACTGTCAAGTCTTCCCCTTCTTAATTATTTATCCAAATACAACTTATTTGTTTCCCCCAAAGGCCAAATTTTTCTTCTTTCTGAGCCTGGTCTCCATGGTAATTAGCCTGGGTTGTATCGCTATAACTGCTGCTCATACGATGGTCATTGAGTATAAGTTGGCTGACCAAGATGCCAGGGAAGGTTATGAACCAGGAAAACGTGGTCCATTTATTGCCACTGGATTGGCTATTAATGGTGCCGTCATCGTCTTTGGACTGATTCTGATGATCTGCGCATGCTACGCAAGTTGGCTCAACTGCTGCTGCGAGAGCAGACCATCAAAGGTAACAGCGCCCTCTATTGACCAATTAAGTTTAGAAGTACTAAAGTTTGCATTTGGGAAAACAATGGTTTACCCTCTCTCTGGGATTGAACAAAATGACAGGCATATTATATTACTCTGATATGATTCAAATTTGAACCCACAACTACAGTAATATTCAATGAAAGTAATTTGTTCTCCAAATTGTCACATAGATCGATAAAGTTGTCAAAAGAAATGTATAAAATATTGACAACTATAATGGTTCTGGGCATTATATTATTTCAAGGGGACTTTCCCCAAATTGAAAAGTGTTGTTCAATCTTTGATATTTAATGTTTAGTCATTTTGTCAATTAGTGGCAGTTAGTCCACTTGAGACACTGGCAAATTAAGCTAGGTTTTCCATGAATTATACGCATAGTACAACAAAAACCAAACAACGACAACAGCAACAAAGTTTTCGCTTAGACTAACTTTGTAAATTCATTCAATTGCAGGGCTACACGATGACATTAGAAACTGTCCACGTAGAGAACGCTCACAAGGTTGCACCAACTGAGAAGTCACCTTAGGATCAACAGCGCACGCTCAATGACCTTTCACCCATGTTACTTCTGCCCACTGAGGTCTGAGCAAGTCTCCCAGTGGAATAGCCAATGAGAGGCCTTGAATGACTTTACTTCTACCGGGCCTGGTCCCTTTTGCCTTCTTTGTTTTTTTACCTATTTGACCTGAACTATATGTTCTTGATGTGATATCAGGGTATAAGGGAAGGTAGTCACCAAAAATCACAAAGCACCGCAAGGAGAAAGATTGGCAACAAAAGCCTATCTGTTGTTAGAGCGTGTGAAGTACAATATGGGGGCCATTTTGGTAAGCAAATGTTTCAATTGAGCATTGATTGCATTACTCACCATCTACATTAAACAAAATTTGCATCAACAGTTTGCGTACTAAATATGGCTTCCTGTGCATACTTCACATGTCAGCCCCATATAGCCACCATCTTGCGCCGCTGCTTAACAATCTTTAGTAGCGACCCAACCTCAGACTTTTAAAAACTGTTATTACTCATGCATACTCTAAGCTATTGAGAAACTTATGAAAGATGTACAATACTTGGATGTACTGATTTATACTGAATAGAGATCGTACCCAACCCATGAATGAGTAGCACGCTGGCCTAGCTAGCAATCACTGATCACTAGACCAGCATGCACCTCATTAATCGCGTAATGCGCGAAGATGTTGATGGACCTCGTTGGTGATTGGTGTCACCCAGTTTCTTTCAGTTGGAGCTCATTCACTCGATCAAGCATACAATATATGCAATTGTATTTTCACAGGAGTGACTTGAAATGCATAATAGTTTTTTGAGTACACTTTGAATAGTTTTTACCCATTCCCCAAGTTGATAGGTTTTATAATTATTATAATTACATTTAAAAAACACAATTGCTGCTTCATATTTCATTTTTTTATTCAGTTATGGTTTATTGTTTTAAAAATATATTTATAAGATGAAGACAGTTAAATCGCAAGCTTATAGTACAAGTTTTAGTTTGGTTTTTAACAGGTAACTAAAATTGGATGAATTTAGGTTCACAATAATATTGAGTTGTTTTCAGTTTTGTAAAAGTCATTGCTTGTAAACTGCTTTTTAATTTGTGTTCTAGTGGATAAAGTAGACATAGACATTTGAAAAATGTACATATTTTTTACATCGTTATTTGTTTACACGAGCTTCTAAGAAATTTCACTTTGCTTTTAAGTTCATTATTGAGATACAACTGTATCTGGAAATGACAGCCACTGACCTTTAGAGATTCAATGTCACATTGAACCTCTAAAGGTCAGTTGAGGTCATTTCCATGTCAAGCTGTGTCAGAATTAGCGGCTACAGATCCGGCTAAGGCTATGGCTTCAGCTATGGCTAGATTTCCACTGTTTTGTTATGCAATACAAATCAAACTGCCAACAATACATTGATGTTCATAGTTTCTATTACTGTTATTAGCTATGGTACTATTCATAAAGATGTATACAAAAAGTAATAATTCAAAGGTATAAACTAGCATTAAACTGCCATCTATGTACAAATTTCCGCTGAGTGATAGCAATCTCTTTTTAGGCCTAGAATTTCATTTTTGAACATGTTGAAAGGGAAAGGCCAATTACATTTGGCAAAGGGCACTTCCATTGGAAAATCTAAAAGTCTATAGGTAACTTTAGAAGGGGCACCAAGGCCAAGACCAGTGGCCAAGGGGCGATTTCACAAAGAGTTGGGACTAGTCTTGTCCTAGAAGATATACAAATTGCATGGATAGTCCTAAGTTAGGACGAGTAACTGGTCCTAACTGAAGATAAGATTAATCCGTAACTCTTTGTGAAATCCACCCCCCCCCCAGACCTGTCTTTGAATAAAGCTCCTCCAACCAACGTTTATTTCCCATAATGGGGACAGAATCTCCAGAGGATTTCCCTATAACAATGCCGCCAAACAATGTTTACCTCCTGAGAGAATAATATGTGTGGTCGATAGCATCTCCCTGTTGTTTCAGACGGCAGGTGTAGTCCTTCTAGTTCCGCTAGCTGCCCCGCAGTTGCAGGTCCAGATCCGTTAGCTGGCCCGCTGTTCTAAGCTCGTCTCTGCACAGTACATTTTGTCCTGCACCATGCAAGCACACAACACCTAATACACCATTGGCGGTCAAAGAAAAAGAAGATTTGGTAAACATGATCAATAATCTTAGTATAAGCATAGAGATAGAAGTAAGTCTACTTGACAGTTTAAAATAAAATTAATCTATTATCCCAAAAAATGATCAGCAGAACCATCTTTGCCCAAGTAATTGACATGTAAACAAACAAATAATTGTATACAAATACAACTACAATCCTATTAATTATCAAGTACAAATAAATGAAATGCGTGAACAAACTAGTACAGGCCTATACAATACAATAATAAGTTTTTATAGCACTTTTCAAATCCAAAGCAAGATCTCAAAGCACTTCAACAGTGTGGTCACTGGGAAATTCAGTAACTCATTCCTTAAACTATATATGAGTATAGGCCTACACTACAGCCTTTAGGCTGTGCAACAAATCAAATATGGGCTTCTAAAAATGCTAAATCAATCATCAAGAATCATCTCTGCCCTCACAGGTGGCACCCATTTACTCTTAGGTTGAGAGAAGCAATTATAGTTGTGTCTTGTTCAGGGACACAAGTGTAGTGGCAAACAATTCTTATTTTACAAGAGGAAATAAACACAAAACAGTTAAGCGATAAATAACAAATTGAGAGATGAAATCATGAATATTTATAATATATTATTATAACTTGCATCAACAAAAAGATAAATAGAACAGGACAAATAAGAATTCAAGACGCTGGGTTATTCTTATAGCTCTGTCTTTGCTCAAACTCAGTAAAACTCAATACAAACAACAACAAATTGATTTTAAAACAAAAGATCTGATCAGACTCAGATCAGAGCAACCTGTCGGAAATAAACGACTTAGGCATCACCCATCAACCTTTTCAATGCACAAAAATAACCGTAATTTTTTACAAGATCATAACTTGACAATAAATACAAATATGATAACATTAAAACGCTTAAAATACAAATATGATCATAATTTAGTCAAATAATCTCGTGAATGGTCAGAAAAAGCCTTCAAACTTACAATATTTGTGGGGGAAACTACTTGTTTATCGTCAAATCTTCGCTTGGCCGACTGTCAAAATATTATCAACCTCGTGTACATTATATAGCCTCGAATTAATCTTGTTCGCCCCCACCACAAAACACAACGGCCCTTACACTGTGCACAAAGTAATGGGTACAGGAATATCGCCATATCCTGGGTCCACATCGCGAAAACGTAACGGTCTGTGTTCTCATATACTGTGCACAAGCAATGGGTACAGGAATATTACCATATCCCGGGTTCACCAAGTCCCGTATACTGTGCATACAATGCAATGTGTAGTGGACCTGTGTTATGGCGATATTCCTACACCCATTGCTTTGTGCACAATATGGGCCTTGGTGGACCCGGGATATGGCAATATTCCTGCACCCATTGCTTTGTGCACAATATGGGTCTTGGTGGACCCGGGATATAGCAATATTCCTGTACCCATTGCTTTGTGCACAATATGGGCCTTGGTGGACCCGGGATATGGCGATATTCCTACACCCATTGCTTTGTGCACAATATGGGTCTTGGTGGACCCGGGATATGGCAATATTCCTACACCCATTGCTTTGTGCACAATATGGGCCTTGGTGGACCCGGGATATAGCAATATTCCTGTACCCATTGCTTGTGCACAGTATATGACAAGACAGCCCGTTACATTTACGTGCTGTGGATCCGGGATATGGTTATATTCCTGTACCCATTGCTTGTGCACAGTATATGAGAAGACAGACCGTTACATTTTAGTGCTATGGACCCGGGATATGGCAATATTCCTGCACCCATTGCTTGTGCACAATATATGAGAAGACAGACCGTTACATTTCCGTGCTGTGGACCTGGGATATGGCAATATTCCTGTACCCATTGCTTGTGCACAGTATATGAGAAGACAGACCGTTACATTTTCGTGCTATGGACCCGGGATATGGCAATATTCCTGCACCCATTGCTTGTGCACAGTGTATGAGAAGACAGACCGTTACATTTACGTGCTGTGGACCTGGGATATGGCAATATTCCTGTACCCATTGCTTTGTGCACCGTATACGGGCCTTGGTGGACCCGGGATATGATAATAACAGAGGCGCCTGGCTATATATGGCTCTCTGGTAGGCATTATTGTTGTCCATAATAATGAGTATACTTTGTATAGTAAAATTCCCAACTGAAGGAAAACCATATCCAAAGTGTATACTTAATTTGGACGCTGTATTTACTCCCCTTTTTAGAAGTTTGACATCTGCGGCCCCCCCCCCCCTACACCCACCCCCATTAATCCCTTGCCACAATAAATGTTCAATAAAAAGCCCAAATTTGATAAAAATTATTGAATTATCTCTTGCCATTTTTGTTTAAATAATAGACTTTCCCACCCTTTGCAATTTGTTTAATTATTTTGTAGCTCAAGTTCTATAAAAAAGGCTGGACTTTTTACTTCCCCTTGCCATTATTTCCCTTTTTAATTAAAGGCCAAAGAGTATCCCCTAGCTGTCTTTTTATTTATTTTAGGCCCACATTTGATTTTATTTTTGTAAGGACACGGGAGTCAAGGTAATAAAGATGGAATATCGGTCTATAATTAGTTTTCAGCTCACTTTATTTAAAGTTCTGATGACAATATAGAAATTGTGGTTTATTATTCGACAATTAAAGAAAATTCACTGAGTTAAGTCAAATGGACTCCAGACCAGTCTGGGCCCAATTTCATAAAGCCTGTAAGCATAAAACTTGCTTAGCACAGAAAAATCACGCTTAGCAGAAACTGATTACCAGCCAACTTTTCATCAATGATACATTGTTGCAAACTGGTGCCCCACTATATTTTAAGTTTTAGCAAAGAAATTTGCTAAGCAGTATTTTCTGCTTAACAGCTTTATGAAATTGGACCTTTGACTCGAGTCCTCCAACACTGCCAACAGGATCGAGTATAAATCAAGTTGTGAATAATTATTGCTACAAATAAAATGTCAATATTACACAAAGGATTTTGTTCTCCTTTAAGAACAAAGGAATATTTTTTAGGAACTCAAACTTAATAATGCAAAATTAAATAAACAACACAAAATCACAACTGGTATTCCTTTCTGACCAAATTGTAACAGGGAAACTTTGACACAAAATCGTCACATCAGTGCACAAATATTGCATCTCCATTTTGCAAAAACATCTAGCACAAAAAAAGCTCTTTATGAAAGCATTCCTCAATAATTGTTTTGTGTGTACTCCTGGGCTATTTTAAGCGAGACACAAAGTTTTGAAATTTTCAAACGTGCATGTAACATATGTCCTATTTGAAGAAGATATGCGTTTTTTAAACTGACTCAAAGAAAATCATGTTCTATCAGGATAAGTTACTATAAATAAATACATTAATCAGGAGAGTGCAAGTTTAAATCTTGCTCCAGCCAATGTTACTTTTTTCAACCCTGAACTAAATGGCCAATTTCTCTTGTTGTTTATTACTTAAAAAAATACATACAATAGATTATGTACTCTAGTGTAGGAAACCAAGTGAAACTCTTGGATTTAAATCCCTCACCATGACAAAGTAGAGTGATACACAATTTAAAATGTACTTGTAGAAAAATTCATGACTTTTAGGAAAATCTATAGACCTTACTGGCCTTATTTTTCTTAACACAAAGCTGCTAGTCTTCATATTCAAAATTTCAACTTTTATATACAAAAATGTCCACACTAAAACAAACAAGAAATTTCTGAGAAAGTTTGTTCACACTTTAAACTGTTGACTTTGGGGACCACCCAGCTAGGGAATAGCTACCCCTGTTAGAGGGTTGGGTCAAGGCGAGATAACCCCATAATTAACACACATAGTATTTGTTTGGTTTTGCCCAGGATACACCTTAACACTGTGTACTCTGTACTTTCCAAAGGTCAGTGAAAAAAATAACATGCATGTTATTCCGGTGGGATTTGAGCCCACAACCTTTTCAATTCTAAAGCAGAGTCTTACCAACTAGAGTGTTCGATTTCCCCCGGGATATAGTATGAGGGATATTACTCGAACATGGGCTGTGGAGCTAAATTTACCATAAATTTCCTTTGGTTTCATTTCCTTGGAATTGACCTGGTATTGTGCATAGGGCTTCGGTGAATAGCAGAAGAAGTAATGTTCTTTGAAGGGCTACTATAGACGTCACTTCAATCTAAGAGGTTGTTGGTGTTTCGATGGGAGCAGTAAGCCTTGGGGTCTTTACAACGCCACTCTCTGTAGGCATTTGAGAGACTCGCTTTACTCCCATTTGTTGAGAAGGTGATTCTTGATGAGGTAAGGCGACCGGTGAGATAAGCTGGGGTGTGTTTGCAGATGGGACAGCCATTAGAGTCTGAGATGATTGAAGGTAACTACCATCACCAGCATGGGTAACACTTGTCATCATTGCGGACTGTTGAAAAGAACTCTTCATACCTGTTGAGATGGTTCGACCATCTCCTCCACTCTTGGCTAACTGAACAGGCAACCGATGATTACCGAGGCTATTGTTGGCGGGTAATGCTCCGAGGGGTTTCTTTACCAGTTGGACTGGAATACTCTGTTGGAGGAGAGTGAATGGGGTAGACTGTTGTAGGTTTGTGATATGTGGAGCTTGCTGTTGTAGGTTTGTAACCAACTGTGAAGCTTGTTGTGACAGTGTAATGTTAGTTGGATTTAGATGTTGGACTGATGTTGGCTTTACTGTAGACTGTTGTAGGTTTGTGACTATCTGTGGAGCTTGCTGTTGTAGGTTTGTAACCAACTGTGGAGCTCGTTGTGACAGTGTAATGTTAGTTGGATTCAGATGTTGGAGTGATGTTGGCTTTACTGTAGACTGTTGTAGCTTTGTGACTATCTGTGGAGCTTGCTGTTGTAGGTTAGTGACCAACTGCGGAGCTTGCTGTGACAGTGTAATGTTAGTTGGATTCAAATGTGTGATTGAGGCCGGCTGTGCATTTGCCTGAGCTGATGACATTGTTATTTTCCCAGACGTTAGCTGCTCTAGAATCACTTGTTGAAGCTGCTGTTGCTGTTGAATATTGTTGCTGGGACCCATCAGACTACTCGAGGTACCTGGATTTGTTGTAGCAACCATGTTACCTTGCTGAACTGGCAAACAAAGTAACTGCTGGCTTCCAGGAGCTTGGGTCAATATCTGCAATCCTTTGGATGCTAGTTTGACTGATTCCGAACCCCCAAATGGTAAACTGCCAGTTTGATTTTGTTCTGGGGTGGCTATAAACTTTGTGGCAGTGGATAGCTGGCTCGGGTGGACTAGTCGGACTAGTTTTGTAGGGCTCCCAATGACTACCTTGGGATTTCCGTCACCTTTTACAATCTGAAGCTGTGGCTTCTGGATTACAACTGGGCTAGCTTGTCTCTGAATGGTACTCGCTGTTGCTTGAGGAAACAGTGTGGATATCTGGCCTCGGGTCCCTTGTAGATTGTCTAAGCTGCTTTGTTTGAGCACGACTGTTGATTGATTGTGATTCAAAACAGCGTTTCCGCCGAGGATTGGGACGACTGTTCGTTCAACAGGCTGGGTACTATTCGCCCGCACTTGCAGAGTTTGTTTTGGTTGAGCAAGATGCAAAACTGTTTGAGGGTTAGGCTGAGTTGGGCTTAGTAGAAGTTGGACTCCCTGAACAGTCTGCTGAGTAGTAACTACTGTAGAGGTAGGGGCTACTTGTAAAGGATGACTCGCGACCTGTTGAATTAATTGAGTGTTTTGGTTCGTTAGAATCATTGGCACTGCACTTCCGGAATTAGGAACATTGATACCAGATTGGAGACCAACTAGTTTAGGTGTCTGGTTTGATCCAGTCTGCACTAGAATCTGTGCACCTTTGGCTGTCTGTACAAGGTGAAGTCTATTGCCTGGAGTTTGAGACAGAGTGTGGGTTCCTCCTGGCAGGGTTGCCATTGATGTCTGAGAAACAACTGGCAAGGCTGCAACTTTAACTGCTGAACTAGTGGTACAATTTGACTCTGTTAGATTGACTGACATCTTAGGGCGATTCACAGAAGCTGTGACTGTTGTATTGGTTGATAAACTAACGGGTTGAGAAACGGTTGGAAGTCCTGCAGTCCAAGTGTTAGTAGCAGTAACTATGACCATGTTGGATGCATGTGGAGAAGTATGTACCGTTGTTGGAGCAGGTGTTGTTGCTGGTATCCCTGCCGCTTGTAACAGCTGTGGTTGAACTGTTGAAACTAATACTCCCGACGAGCCAATGACAAAATGCTGCTGTTGTTGCTGCTGCTGCAGAAGACGCTGCTGCTCTTCTTTCTTTTTCAGGAGTAATTTCTGCTGCTGTTGTTGCCGGTGAAGCTCAAGCTGTCTTTGTTGCTGCTGTAGCAGTGCAATTAGTTCCTTCTGAGAGAGATTATTGACAGGTTCTTTGGTTGATGAACGTGCTTTTGTTGGAGTTTTTGGCTTAGGGTGTTGGATTGGTTTGCCAGGGTGCTGAGATGGGCGAACAGCGGTGCTTTGTGTAGCAGCTTTTCCTTGCACCATCCTTGATAAGTTTTGAGGTAAGGTATTCCTGATAGGAGCTTGAGGAGAGGTTTTTGGTGCTGTGACCTGAGCTTTAGGAAGGCTACGGATGCACGTTACTGTTTGTGCTGGAGTGTTGAGACTACCCTTAATTGCTGGAGTAGCTGATCCACCTGCCACTGCCTGCTGTTTCTGCTGCATTTCTTTAATCTGTTGCAGGACAAATTGCTGTTGTAGGTCTGGTTTGCCTTGAAGCTGCGACCACACACTAGCGTCTACCTTGATTGTATACACACCTTGTGGTACTGCCGCCTTGCTGCTTGAGACAGCAGAGGCTTGACTTAGAGCCGTTTGAATGGCTTTAGAAGTGGCGCTACCTTGGAGAACTTTCATGTCTTTGACGATACCTTTTGTTTGGTCATTTATGAGACTGTTCAATGGTATGACAGGAAGTTTAGACGTTGGAACTGGAACAACCATGGATTGTGTTATTGTTGAACCAGTGTTAATTGTTGAATGTTGAGCGGTGGATAGTTTCAGGCCAGGCATTACAGATGTCACATTGGTTCCTGTTAGATACTGTGATGGTTTAGGTAGCATTTTCAGTAGGAGCTCCTTATCTGTCTTACGGTTGGCCGGAGTCACACTCGAGCTGACAGATTCTTTGTTCTCCGATGAAGCTGGTGGTTTGGAAACACTTTCTTGAAGGTTTGTATAATCAGGTAGTAACTCGGAGAGGCCTGTTGCTAAATGTTCCCGTAGAATCTGCTTGGTGAGGGCCAGGACACCGCGTAGGCCTTCAAGAACTATCTCATCCATGACTTCCTTAGTCTTTGGTTTTGCACTTAGCTTAACAACCTCCTGCTGGGGCCTAGTTACTAGAGAGTATTTATTGTTATTTGGAGGGCTACTTTGGTCCTTGTTAGCATCTACTACTTCTTGCTCTGAAGGTTTCTCAAGTTCATCGGACTTTTCCCCAGAATCTGTTTCTTTTGAAGCGGAGACCATGTGAAACTCATGGTTCACACTTTCTTTGGCTTTGACGATCTTGGCTAGACTCGTCTTTAAATTCCTGAAAATGACATTCAGCACATAGATGGGATGAAGGCGAACCAACTCTTCAACTGTTTGGGCGACTGTTCCTTCGACACTCGGGGGTTTCGCAAAGGACCAAAACGGCTTGTTCAGAAATTTACGTAACGATTTACCATCCGCTGAGAAGTGCGAACTTGAAGGTGTGGACTTTGAGAATTTCTGGTTACGACCGGTTTCACCGCGTTTGACCATGGTTTGTAATCGTCTAGTCGCCTCCTTTAATCCATCCGTGGATAAATTCTTAATAAGCTCCATCAGGCTGGTGTTGATTTGATTCTTATGTGGTGGGGTTCTCTTATTACCATCCTGATTCCTAGAGCTCTTTTTACTGGATCTGTGCTTACGTCCCTTCTTTGCGGTTTCCTCGTTGACAGAGCCAGAAGGAGTTTCTTCATCATCATCATCTTGTTGAGACTCACCGACATGTTTCTTGCGAGGGCGCTTTCTAAGCTTCATACCATCGCCGTCCCATTCTTCATCTTCGTCGTTAGGATCGTCTTCCTCCTCGTCACTCTCGGAGTCAGAGCTTTCAGATTCTGATGAGGATTCCTCAGATGCCCAAATATCCTTAATATCCTGCAATTGGAAAAAAAGGAACAGATGAATATTTTAAAAAGCTGTTCAGCTAAAAATAATGCTCAGCAAATATCTTTGCTGAGCAAGAAACGAGTATAAGCCTTATGAAATGCTGGTAATTTGTTTTGGCTAAGCAGCTTTTTCCTGTGTTTAGCAAGTGTTGTGCTTAATAATTGGGCCCTGATGGTTCAAAGCATTAAACCCATTTGTTTGACTTTTTAGAGACTATTCATTTCTGTACAATCATCACTCATAGCCAACCAGACTACTTGGGAGTGAATTTTGAATGGTTCTTATGTGTTTAATAACTAACATTTAGCTGTACATCTTTGTACAGATAACTTTTAGATCATTCCTAATCTTTGATGATATTCAATCAAAACGACATTGAATTTGACCTTTTGACTGGCGCAAAACAAATAGTAGAGCCCCTCCCAGTATATCGAGTTCTAGAATGTGTCACTCCCTCAAAAAAAAATGATACTGGCCAAAGTTGCCAAAGTTTGTTTTTTTAATGCAAGTCGCCAGACACACGAGGCCTGAAGGCCACTTCAAGGTGTGGGCTACAATTATTTTATCCAGAGGCTGTTGCCACCTACTCCTAGGGCTGAAACAAGGTTACCCCTTTTACAGTCCATACGGATGTACATGTAGGCTTGGGTATCATCAGTCCGAAGCCTGGCCGGTACAGCAGAAAGCACTACCTCCCCAATTTGCTACATGTGAGTTTGTCTATTCACTTTCACATATTTTGGAAAAGTGAAAGGGATAGATTCACTGGAGCTCACTCTTTTGTCTTTGTCAAATATAGATTTTAATAATACTTCACGAGAATAGCGTAACAACATTAATCCACTAGTAATAGACCCTATTCACAACACACGGCGCACATAAATGCCATCTCCATTTCTGCCTTATTGGGAACTCCAATCCTTTTGTACACGCTATAACTCTCCAAATGGCTGACAGGGGCGTGATGTGCCCTGCGCATTGTGAATAGGGTCTAGTCTTAGCGCAATCTCTAGTTCTACCTGATCAGTAACTGGAATTAGCTGAGCAGCTTCAAACTCCTTCTTGAGTTTCTCTCGATTACGGATTGCAAACTTGGCTAGTTTAGATTCCCATGGTGTGAGCTCAAGCAGAAGGTTAGTCAGTTTCTCATGAAGCTCCTTCTCGCATCGTTTCCTTGGTGGTTGCCTCTTGTAAGACACAGCCTGAAGGAATAAAAAAAACATCACAGGAAATATAGATGAGAACATTGTAAAGACAAAACTTATGCTTTATAGCAAGTCTTAAAAGTATGGTGACTCAACACCCAAAGTGCTGAACTAAACTTACGAACCCTTGCACAGACACATATCCTAAGAATGAACTTCTACCTTCACATAACTTTTTATTCCAATCCTTTTTGCTAACACTGGCTCCCAAACTGACTCCCAAAATGGCAGACATAATAGACCCATGGAAGTCAGCTGCTTGTTGTGAAAGGGGCCATTGCATGACCTCATGTACTGGCCAATTCATACTCCACCAGAATTGCGAAAGCAAAGAAAATTTCAAGGCCTTTTCTTACTCCTTTTGACGTTTGCTTAAACACTTCTTTCAAGAAAATGTGCCAGTGATTTTGTAAAAATTCCTGAAACCAGAAAAACCCTAACCAGAAAAACCCTAAAGAATCAAATTTCAAAGAGCTCTGAACAGTAAACAAGTTTTTGTGTTTACTGTAGCGGAAAACTTGGCTAGGGTGTAAGCGTATTGTACAGGTAAGCAAGAAAATTAGGTAGCCATCTTGCGTGTTCACCATGAGTATGCATTGTGACGTCATGTATTTTCATGTAGTAACAACAGGGAAGGTTAGCATGCCTTTTTGTGTGCTTACAGTTAGCAGTGTCATGAAATGAAAATTGCACAGTAAAGACAAGATCAGCCGTTAAGCAGGTCTATAGACTTGGGCTCTGGTTAACAACTCCTTATTACCTTTCTCTTTCTGCCAGTTACTGTAAGAGCAGGGGAGGTTTCTTCTGGAGTCGACGGTGGGCCAAACTTAGTAATAAGCTCTCTCAGTGAATCCATACTGTCACACACGAGCTCAAACTCCCCAAGAATCGGTAACACTTCAATATGTGGTTTGATTGGAGATGGGGGCGGAACAGGTAATTCCTCCTCAGCGTTAATACCCTCGAGTGTGTCTAGTGGGTTCTTAACCGGTACCTCGGAGGTATCCATGGGTGTAACTTGAGGGTCAGCAGCAGGTTTGATGTCACTGGGTGCGTCCACAGATTGGTTGCAATTGTTAGTAGAAACATTCATAGGTTCACTCTCCATAGACACTAATTCTGATTCCGCCTCAGGATTAGTGGAAGGGTTATTGATTCTATTGCTTTCAGTTATTTGATCGACTGCTCCATTGTCCATTGCGGGGTTGTTCTTTTCAGTATCTCCAATAATTGCCTGATCAGTTGACGATTTGGTGACACTTTTAGGGATGTCGAGTTCCGACGTTGGTGGACTTGTCACTGCCACTTCACCATTACATATCGGTTGGATTTCTTCCGTCTTTGATGTTTGAGATTGATTCTCCTCATCCTGACCATCTAATGCCTTATCCTTACAATCCATGTCTTCATCATCATTGTTACTATCGTATCCATTATCCTCATTCTCAGAGACAATCGTTGACGGAGCTTTCTCTATTTCTTCCTCAGTATCCATTGTCTCTCCGACCGTTCTAGATGTTGTTGGTTGGTCCCCCTGACTGTCTGTATCGTCAGTTTCATCCTCCATTTCTGTAAACTCACTTGTGACGTCTTCAGAACCGGTGCTGGATATGACGCTTTCAGGATAGGCCCCAAAATGAACAGTTGGGGTCAACCTCTGTTTGAATAGAAGAAAAAAAGCAAATTTTAGATTGTTAACTGAGATGGTAATGAACGATGGCCATTTTCATAGCTCTTTAAAAAAACTCATTTGAGAGAGAAAGATCGTTTATTATCACGAGGCTAAGGACAGCCACTTCAAGGTTAGAGCTACATTTTGAACTGTCACCCAGGGCACATTCCCACCTAGTCATGGAGCTGAAATAGGGTTATCCCCTTCACAGTCCAGAAGGATGTAGGCTTGGGTATCATCCACTAGGAGCCACCTACTCCTGGGGCTGAAATAGGGTTATCCCCTTCACAGTCCAGAAGGATGTAGGCTTGGGTATCATCCACTAGGAGCCACCTACTCCTGGGGCTGAAATAGGGTTATCCCCTTCACAGTCCAGAAGGATGTAGGCTTGGGTATCATCCATACAGGAAGCTGGTCGATAGAGCAGATTGCACAAACTTCCCAGCGACAAATTTGGTCCTTTGGTGGCAATAATGCGTATTTTCCAAAACAAATCAACAAATGAAATAAGGGACTCCTCACAAGTTTTAAAACTTGGGGAGGGAAGGGGGGGTGGGGTGCTGGTGGCACTATAGAACCAAATTGTGGAAGTTTGGCTAAGCATGCTGCATTGAAATGAAGTTTTCTACATGGTGTTTATCTTTGGTTATAAAAGCCTTAATTTGCAATCTTAGCCAATCTAAATTATGAACAATGTAACAATGTGTACCTGTCTAAGCCTGCTTGGTCGTAACCGGGGCGTTTCCATAGTATTAGGTTTGGGTTTGGTAGCTATCTTCTTGGATTTAGGTGTTTTCCGCTGCTTTTTTGGCGTTGGTAGATTATCTTTTGCCCTGGCTTCCATCTCTGCTTCCTGTGTTATCAATAAAAAAAAAATCTTAATTAATAATCTGAAAAATAAAGTGAAAGCAACATGATAAAATAAAAATTTACAAAAGCCACCAACTATGGGACTATCCACAGTCAAGGCTCAAACTGCAGGGCTTATTCTACAGAATTTATTTTACAAATCAAAATGAAAGAGAGAAGATCTATTTCATTTGTGTTTACGTGTAAGTGAATTGAAGATAATTATCACATCCACAGTCAGTATTTTTCACCAAGGAGGGCTCAACGTTTCGGACAGTATACTCTGTCGGTTGTCATGAAACTACTGGATTCCAACTTGGCCTTGGGGTTATAAGGGAGAGTGCGCTGAGCTGTACAAGTTTATCGGTTCTTCTCAGAACCACCGTCACTCAAAAGAATCAAGAGTGCATTTTGGCGACCCCAACCAAAGCCCAACCAAGTCCACAAGTCACCGCGCTCAACCGAATACGCGATAATGCTCAACCGGTGAACAGTGTTTCTGGTTGGAGTTTGCCAAAACGCACTCCTATCTCGGTGGTGTCACCTCAAATTGTTCTTATGTTTATTGTCTTTCCCCATGCAAGTCTACAAGTTTTAAATAATTTAGAAGCATAGATTTCTCCAAATCAAAAGTAAATAGAAATAATTGATGTACCTTTTCTTTCTTAGTCTTCTTTAGTAGGTCAGGATATTTTTTCTGCCGATATATTCTCAAGTCTGCTCCACAGAATTGCGGGAAGTGAATATATGAGTTAGATTCTCCATCGATGCCTAGGATGATGGGTCGTTGCTCGTCTGCAGGTTGAGACAGGAGGCATCGTCTCACTACCATTTGAGTCTCCTGTGTCAATCAGAACAGAGAAAACAATTAATCTTGAATTGAGTTTGACTACCTCTAGCCACCAGGCTAACTAAATGGACTAGTGGTTAGACTTTTGCTCCAGCAATGCAAAGGTTAAGGTTTTGATTCCCACCTGAGTGATTTGCCTGTGGCTTTGTTCACAGAGCTCGGGGAAGTACCGAGTATACAGTGCTTAATAAACATCGGTGTAAGGGTAAAAACAAAAAGCATTTGAAATAAAATTGCACCACTTAAAATGAACCCTCTCCTGCCAGTTTCAAAGTTTTATTTAACTTGGTTATACAGTTGAGTTCTGACTGGCATCCCCTAATAAACATATTGACAAACAAGGAATGGAGAGTGCAATCATGATGGCTAGATGGCTCAGTTGGTAGAGCGCTGGCAAGCTAATCTGGAGGTTGCAGGTTTGAATCCCGCTCATGTCAACTTTGATTTGTTCAACTTGAAATTAATCGTTGTTAGATGTTTCAGTTAGTCCCAAGTCCAAAACCACACAGAACATCAACACCCAAAGTGTTGGATTCTGATTATAGCGATATACCTGGTCCCATATAAAGCATATTTACTTTTGATTTTTTATTTGGTTTTAATGCGCCTTGAACTCCCAGCAGAGTGGATATGTGTGCAAGTCTTTATAATCATTACCAGTGCAGTCCTCAAACCAACAAATCAAACAAAATATGAAGTTAGATTTTGACAAGTTTTGCCAGGTAAGTGTTAACATCAACAAAGTTTAAAGCAGAATCTACTTACAAATAGCTGATCACACAGTCCTTTAAGAATCCAAACTCTCTCATAATACGTCAATTCATGATACTGAACTCTGTCCAACGGGAAACTGGATCCAAGCACCTCAAAGAATCTCTCTGGTACTCCAATCTTTTCATAAACTCTTGTAGGGTCTTCAAGCTTCTCTAGAACGTGGTACCAGCCACGAACCCACTCTCTAAGACGAGCTTCCCATACTTTGTATGGCATGGGTGGTTTCTTGCCAAGTCTAGATGGAATCAAACAGATTTAATGGTTAGTGCGTGGCAGTACTGTTAAGAGCACAGAATTCAAACTCTGGTGTTTCTAATCAGCAGAGTGTGGGTTTGAGTCCCAGTCATGACACTCGTGTCATGACTGGGACTCAAACTCTGGTGTTTCTAATCAGCAGAGTGTGGGTTTGAGTCCCAGTCATGACACTCGTGTCCTTTAGTAAGACACTTTTTCGTCCTTCGGATGGGACGTAAAACCGTTGGTCCTGTAATGCACCTAAAAGAACCCAGTTCACTTATGGTAAAGAGAAGGGATTTGTCCTGGTGGTTAGTTGCTTTGATTGACAGCATCAAGCACAAAAGCCTATTATAAACCATTAATGCTACCAAGAAATAAGTCTCCTTTATTCTTTTTGTGTTTTTTTTTTGTATGCAAGTCGCCTGACACACAAGGTCTGAAGGCCACTACAAGGTGTGGGCTACAATTATTTTTTCCAGAGGCCGTTGCCACCTACTCCTAGGGCTGAAACAGGGTTACCCCTTTCAAAGTCCCTACGGATGTAGGCTTGGGTATCTTCAATTCGAAGCCTAGCCGGTAGAGCAGAAAACACTACCTCATACTTCAAAATGTAGCTCCACATACCTTGCAGGGAAAAAACTACTGAACGATTTAACACACCCCTAGGGGTGTGATAAAGCGCTGCATAACAACCCAGTATTTTAATTATTATTTGAGTTGCAAATAACAAAACTGAAGGCAGAGGGAATATAGGATTTGTTAATCTTACCTAGTTCTCTGATACGGTGTGCTAAGAAGCGTAGTGAAGATTCTTCTTAGTATCATACTCTCCATCGGTAAAGCAAAGGCACGTTCAAGCTCAAAGAAACTAATCTCATCTAACTCCAAAACGCTCTGACATAGACACAGAAAATGACCTATGGCTGGGATCTAGACCAAAGACAAAGACGGACACATTAAAAATAAGCATTTATTGTGTATGTTTATAGTAAATGAGTGCCCGAATGATAGGCTGTGCTGGATGGGTCACCCTCGTTAAATATCCTTTTAAATAAATAAAAGTATCAAAGTGTCCGATACTTTTTTAACTATAGCTGTTTTTGTGACTCAGCCTAAGCATTCCTAAAATATTCTCAACTTGTTTGGAGAATACAGCATAGGCAGCCAAGTGGAGCATATAAGTTACTTAAACCTTCACAAATTCTCTTTATTCTTGTTTCTGATATAATAGATGTTAATTTTTGCATCGAGGATAATTTTTGCGACTACAAAATATAGTTAGGCTTAGAGATACGGAGTCTGAAATGGTGGACCTTCCAAACATGATGAGGGATAAACACACCTCTGGCATGACGTTGTGCATGGAATCTTGGTTGCGACTGCTAAATGAAGAATGATGATGATACAAAGCTTTGAACATGTTGAACATTACTTAAGAAAATTGAGCTTTGAACAAACCTCCCAGAGTGACTTCATGTTAGTCCAGTTAGGTTCTCCAATCAATTGTTTATCCCATTCCAATAAATCGTTTCTCTCTTTGATGATTTCATCTCGTCTATCAACGATCTTCTGCCTCTTATCCTCGCGTTCCTTCAGTTCAAGCTCTCGACCGATGTGGAATGCTAATGGAGTTGCTGAAGCTTTCTCTATAGCTCGAACAGCTAGTCTGGTGCAGGAACGACGCAGACGACCTGTAAATAACAAACAAATTCATTAGAAAAATACAATTTAACCCAGAATTTTACTCCTTTTACTGAAAGTTAGAGACTTGTATTTAATTCCAATTTAATATTTCATTCATAAACACATGGGACAGTTCATCCAATCTGGTTTGGTTGTCAGGAGATTACGTTGCCATGTTTACAAATGTACAGAACTTATCCGGCCTTGAACTTCGCCTTGAAGGGGCGCTTCTATGGAAAATATAAAGTTGTATTGGAACCTTGCAGGGGGCACCGCAGCAAAAGCACAGGGCAGCAAAGCAAAGGGCACCACCGCAATAAGCCTTTTTGAGGTATGGCGGACACAATGCTTCAACACTGTACAGTTGTGGTAAATTTGTGCGTATTGACCATAGTAATAGAACGTATGTTATTCAGTGAAGTGCGCATTTTAGGCGACGTGGCGTTTACACGTTAACCTAATGACCACCAACATGGTGAGCGTGGCATCAGTCGCAGCGTGTGACGCGCGCGTATCACATCCGCCATACCTCAAAAAGGCTTATGGTGTGGGTGCCAATAGTTATTTGTATTTGAATTTGTATTTGTATTTGAAATGTAACATCATCAAACATGTCAAACATTTTAAACCAGAATTGTACACCAGATAAACTTGAGGTTAGAGAATTTGTTCCCAATTTCACAAGAACTCTATTCCAGAACTGAATTTGACCTTGCAGCATGTTTTTAATTGTTATACATACCAGATGATAGTTCTATAGTATTAGGGCAGCCATCACTGTATTTGCCTTGAGACGTCACATACAGGGTCGTCTTTTCCTGAAGGGGTCTGTTGAAATAAACAAGAGATTGTGTTATAACTTTGAAAGGGCATGGCTTTTTTCATTTTTTAAAAGGCACTTCCATTGGAAATTCTTAGCATCTATGAGAAACAAATTTCTATTTGATGTATTTTTTAACGTATTTGATGTTGGCGTGTGCAATTCCTTTTTCATGTAAAGCGCTGTGGTACCTTGTGTAAGAGCGCTTTCTAAATGTCTATTATTATTATTATGAATTGAATTGAATTGAATTGAAAGGGGCACCAAGGCCAATACCAGGGCAACATGGGATGTGATCTCCAACCACTCTGTATTTCCAGGCCTGATCTTAACACAAAATAAAATGTGCAAGATTAACATGCCGATGCTCTACCAACTGAGCTGTCTAGCTCCAAGTATTGTTTGATGCTTTTCTTGGTGTAGATAAATAGGAACAAACTATAAATAACAAGTAAACTTGCAGGTAAAACCATGTGTAAATCTCTTTTGAGAGTTGGCTCTGAGAAGAGCTGATGTAGTCTCTACACATGGTTGTTCCAACAAGCTTACTATTTATTTATTGTTTCTTCCTATAGCTAACCCTACCACCAACAGTCAGTTTCCATTGTGGTTTTTATAATTGGTATGTTTGTTATAAATACAGACATGTTCTTTGGAGTCCTTACCTAGACAGCAATGCTAGTTTCTGCTCAAAGACACACTCCAGGGTCTGAGCATATTTAGAGATCTGATGCTTCATTCCGTTGTAGCGATAACAGTTCTCAAGAATTTGTCGCATATCGGTCGCAAACTCTGTGATGCTGACGTACTCTTTATTATGAAACTTGGACTCAACTGTAAAGGAAGAATAATGAAAATTTTAAGATCAAGAAATCAACATCAAAGTGTTTGAAGCTAGGGTTGCCCTAGGTCGTTGCCTTAGTGGCTCTTGAAATAGTCTAATAAAAATTTACAAATTCTTTTAGTATTAAGGAGAAAACATCTTGGTGCCCTTGCCCTTTCAACGATTAGGCAAAAGGCCTACCGTAGAGGCCGCAAAAAGTTTGTACCAAAATGACCTTAGCGACCTTGATATTTGACCTATTTTCACTCAACCAAAAAGGTCAAAGTAAAGTTCATGTCCTGAACTGATATTTCTCAATCTTTCTCATGTTAACTTGAATCAATTTTGTGAAACTTATAAGTCTTTATCTGGACATTTTCACATGAAAGAACTGGGTCAAAAATTAACCCCAATCAATCAATGTGTAAGACTGAAAGTATGATGATAATATAGAAATGATGACTGCTCTTTGTACTGACACCCTGTTCCGACAGCTATGTCCCATAAACCCTCTCATGATTTACAAACTAGACTTCTAACGGCTTAGGGTTATACAAATTAGGAAAATACACCAGGAGTATAGGTGGATTTTTTTTTTGAAAGTTGAAACAAAGGGTTGTCTGAAAAACGGCGTGTAACCATAGAAATGAATCATCTCTAAATGAAAGGGTTAATCACTTGATCTTCTTTGCTTACTTTTCCTAAGCCACATGGGATGTTTAATCCTCTCCTCATAATCCCATAGGGATTTAGTATCCACTTGATCCAGGAACGGCCAGACGAAGGATTTGCACTTATCCCCAAATATCCCCGTCAAGATCCGATAAGCCAGCATCAGCTCATCAGATAAATCAGGGACAAAAACTAAAGCGTTTCCTCGTAATTTGGGCGTTGGCCTCTGACTTGCTGTTAAGTTTGAATCCAGGGAATTTGGCTCAACTTTTGAAGACGTTGGAATTTGAGGACTTGTTGACTCCAGGTCTATAACTTGAGGTGAATACTGGGTGTTTCCTTCGGACTTGGCCGAGCTTGGACTATTCTTAGGCCCCTGTGATGAGATTGACTGAACGTCAGCGTCCCTGCTCAGACTAGCGACCGATTTATCACTATCCGTTAAAACGTTGATCTTCCTGTCATGTGATATAACAGTTCTATCAACAACTTCTGTGTTCGATAGGCTTAAAGTTGATGTCATATCTGTACATGGCTCATTCTTTGGTATAACTTTGTTGCCAACTACATGCATACTTGAAGTTTCATCAGGTTTTCTGACATCTTGTGGAATGTTCAATAGTTTTGCTTCGGATTTAACTTGAGAACTCGAAGACTCCGAAGAATAAGGCATGTTTCTACTTGGAGGTTCTGTGCTAAGTTGCTGGGCGTGGTTGTTACCGACTGAATTATGGTCTTGACTTAACTCATTTGGAACTAGTTTATCGGAGCATGAGGTCTGTATTGCAGAAGATCCATTGTTGCAATTTTCAACCCCAGATATTGCCGTCTCATTCACAACGACACCTCCATGATCAGGAATGTGTGAGTGTTTGGACTCTTGTGGAGTCAGATTTTGTTCCATGTTTTCATCAACTTGAAGCAAATGATCAACATTATTGCTCTGATTGGCGAGTTTCTTTGCTGTGCTTTCCGTCTTGTCTAAGATCACTGATTCGGTGACAGCATCGTTGACAAGGTTACCATGGTTACCTGATTGCTTCAAAGCACCATTCACTAGAACAGAATTGTGATCTGAATTACAGCGATCCATTGTTCGTATACAGTGATGGTCTTAGCAATCATATATCTTGATAGAATTCATCATATCGAAGACGAGTTTCCTGGAATGGCCGATGATGAGCATTGGATGCAGTGGGTCATGATGCCATTCTAAGAACTGCATGAAAACAAAGAATAAAATTTAATAAATTTGACTGTCATTTTATATTAAAACAAAACAAGTTGTGAGAAAGAAAACTCTTTTCATGAAGACGATCAAAACTTACTGATCGAAACGTTGAGTTGTCAACCACTGGTAAGCTATCTTGCATCATGCAAAGTTTCAATCACACAAAAAAATCTTTGAAAGCACAGGCCTGACACTTCATGGAGGCAACGGAAGGCGATTGCCTCCATTGCCCCTTGCCTTGGTGCCCTTGAAATGTTCTAGTAGAAATTTACAATTTCCTCATAGGGTGCCCTTTGCCAAAAAGAAAATGCCTTGGTGCCCTTGCCCTTTCAAAAATGAAGCATACAGGCCTTAGTCATTTTGACAATTTGGTTCAAAATAATATGTGAATATTTCACTAAATGTGAGAAACTGTATGATGATGATAGACTGACATTGATGTGACAAACACAGCCTTCATCATACGCTCAGAAATTGAAGTGCATACTTTTATATGTTTTTATATTTTTTTTTAGGGATAAGCCCAAATAAGTTTTATTACTATTATTAATTTTAGGGATATTAAATATGATTTTGAAGTTTATGGGACACCGCCAATATAGGGCTAGATAGCTCAGTTGGTAGAGCGCCGGCACGTTCATCCGGAGGTCGTTGGTTCGAATCCCACTCTAGTCAATTCTTTGTTCAACCCCCAAAATCATTTACAAATTTACCCAGTCAGTTTCCCTTGTGGTTTATATTGATATCTGAAACAAAAAAAGTCGCATCCCCTTAAGGTGATCCCCTAGCTGCCGCTTCCCAGGTTGTATCGTAATTTGGGTGTGATCTCTGGCTACACGGCAGTTAACGGTTGTATGGCTTCTGACTGGCACCCCCGAACAAAGATATTGACAAAATAGGGACACCGCCAATATAGGGCTAGATAGCTCAGTTGGTAGAGCGCCGGCACGTTCATCCGGAGGTCGTTGGTTCGAATCCCACTCTAGTCAATTCTTTGTTCAACCCCCAAAATCATTTACAAATTTACCCAGTCAGTTTCCCTTGTGGTTTATATTGATATCTGAAACAAAAAAAGTCGCATCCCCTTAAGGTGATCCCCTAGCTGCCGCTTCCCAGGTTGTATCGTAATTTGGGTGTGATCTCTGGCTACACGGCAGTTAACGGTTGTATGGCTTCTGACTGGCACCCCCGAACAAAGATATTGACAAAATAGGGACACCGCCAATATAGGGCTAGATAGCTCAGTTGGTAGAGCGCCGGCACGTTCATCCGGAGGTCGTTGGTTCGAATCCCACTCTAGTCAATTCTTTGTTCAACCCCCAAAATCATTTACAAATTTACCCAGTCAGTTTCCCTTGTGGTTTATATTGAAGTTTAAATTCCCTACAAAAAATACCTCAACTCAACTCAATCAAGTAATATTTTATCCTTAATAAATTACATTTATTGCAATAATAACGTTGCAATCTTATTTAAACTAAAAAAAATTAAAATAAAGTGTAACAAAAATGAAGAAAAAAATACTCTTATTTCTGAGAATTCAACCTTAGAAGTTCTATCGCACTTCTGAATTTGAATTACGTCTTAAAAAAAGTATGCGCAACATAAAAACAATTGACCCAATAATGTGTTGAGTTGCGCCGTGTACCCCCAATAGAAAAGATCTGTGTACATTAGCCCAGACAAAGCAGAGCAGTACTTTTTACTGCTAATTTGTACTTGGCTACACGAATAGTCATATTTATTTAATTATTTGCTTGATTGAGCATCCCTCAGAAAGTTTTCAAGTCTCTCAAACTCAAGCCAGTCAGAAAGTTCAGAAAGTATCAGAAACATCTTGCCTGACATTGGTTGCATTATTTGGCTATCAATTTAATTTTATATGGGTTTATTTGACTTCCCCAGATTCTCCTATCCAAACTGAATTGTGACCAATCGTCAACTCTAGCGAGACTTTCCACATAATGTAGACCTTATGTTTACAATCATTTCTAACTAAACAGTCTTTCTAAACTTACACACTTTTCAATCGTATTCACTTGACAAAGACCCGTTTTTCCAGCTAACGACACGGGCGCATAAACTCCTGTCCCAAAATAACACTAGAACAACTCTTAAGCCACAATCTCAACAATCAGAATTGGGACATATCCTTACCTTTTCTTTTTCTAGGAACATTTCGAGGTTTGTGTCCCGATAATGAGGCAAAGTGTTGTAAATTTGTTCAGGATCTCGGCGAACTTTCATTCATTTTCCCCGACATGAAATCGACTGTATTACCCAAAATGCATCGCGAAGGGCACCCAGAATGCAACAGCAAGCGCTACGTCATAGCATAATTTGCATATTATCAGTTTTTTTCGCACTGACGTCTGAGGGCGCTATGCTACCAGAGCGGTGTGTGGAAAAAGTAACGGTTCCACCAAGGGGCTTTTTGTTACCGGCTTAAAGGGGCGTTACAAAAAAGACCAATGAAGAAACAAATAATAACTGAATTTACACCGGACCCGTTGTAAACGCAAAATGAACACTTTTGAACCGAATAAAACATGAACTGTGTTTCTTTCTCTCCACGTTTTTGTTCACATTTTCCAAAAACTATCAGCGGCCCCATTTTTGTTCCATTTGAAAAAATAGTGGAGGGAGTTTTACATGTGTACATCCAAAAACAAAGGGAAGAAATAACATGTGCAAACTTTTACTTGAAAAGGAAAATAACAAAGCTGTTAAAATCGCACCATGGTTTATTCAATATTTCAATCAAACTTCATAATTACATCTTATGATTACTTTATGTTTGAAACAAAGACTAAAAATGAGATACCTTTAATTATTGAAGGCATTACTTAATTTGTATATGAATTTTGCATAGATAGACACAATTAATCTCTATAGTAGGCACTTTGGTCTAATTAACTTTTACAACAGTAATTTGTATTTAACATAAATGAAGAAAAAAAAGAAGAGGCCAACATGAAAATAATAAATACACTTTGATTGAGCCATCACCAACATTACTTTGTGACCAATTACATCATGATTTCCTTTATAAAATAATTAAACAATTATTAAATGATAACAGAAAGTTTAAAAAGAGCCAAGGCATCAAAATGCTTTACATTTCTAAACTAGAGCAGAGTACAATAATCAAGAAACCTCAAAATACTTTTCAACAAACTTTCACTGCCATTCTTTCCTGTATTTTCTTTCTACATTCCAGACAAGATAATTAACCCTCGGAACAAAACCCAGAAAATTTATCATTAGTACAAGGGCTAACTTACATGCCTTTCATGCCATTTAAAAACACTTTTGTGGAAGTCAGATTGAAGTAGAAAGAATATTGTACCCCCAATTCATAGTTATATAGTTCACACGCAAGTTTAGAACAAGATTTTTGGTCTCTGCCCCATTATATACATCCCTCTGATCTGCAGTAAGAGTGGATAGTTTTGAAGTCTTGAAAGTAAATAATTGTTGACTTTTTAAAACAAATAATAATCGCATCTTTAACTATTATTTCTCTTATAATTAAAATTTCTAAATTCTAAAAATTATACTACGATAATCTGAATAAAGGATCTATATCAGAAATTTGTAAAAAAAAATTCCTTCAAAAACATATTGCTTGATCGGTTTGAGTTGATTCTGTGTGGAATATTTTAAGACTAAATTATAAACCTGTCTGTAACAATCTTTACCCCAAAACATTTATTGAGAAACTCTCTATTTAACACGATAATGTAATAATGGAAGACAGGTCCGGCTGTGGCTCTTGTAAAAGCCTCAATTTGAATGCTGTTGTTTCACCCAAAAGCCACAGCCAAGATTCAGAATTGGCTTTATTTGTGTGCAAAGTGTAACCTTTTTATCCCCAAAGGTGACTTAAGTCGCCTGAGCACAAGGACATTTGTGACAAAGCTGTAGTTTTAATCAATGCCACCCTCCATTCCATGCTTGCCACCAAAGGAAAGAGAAAGATCTGATCTTTTCAACGATAGTTAAAATAAAATACAGTTGTTAGGATGCAAGTACTTCAAATTGGAGTTGAAAGATCTGAAATACCAAACACCTACAGAGCGCCATATGGTTTGGTGCAAAAAAGTGTTTAAGTTTTACAGAAAACACTAGGAAACAAACTCCTTGAACTCCCCCTCAACCAATAAATGAAACATTTGAAAATGTTGTGACACATCTCCTTCTGAAAGACAACCTTTGAACCTTTAAGCCACTTCTAAGAGAATGCTTGATGCTGATTGGATAGTGAAGATAGCGATTGATAATTGCTTCTTGACGAGCTCCCATTTCTCAGGGTCAGGGTTGTTATCGATGTCAAACATAGAGTCCACGATTCCAGGGAATTTATCGCTGGCGTAGCTGTCTCGACTGCTTGGTGCAAATACAATGTGCCTGGGATGAAGAACAAGGTAAAATAAGTAGGATTTAAACTTTGCATGGTGGAAATACGATATAGTAACAGGCCTGTATGCTTCGTTTTTGAAAGGGCAAGGGCACCAAGGCATTTTCTCTTTGGGAAAAGGGCACCCTATGAAGAAATTGTAAATTTCTACTGGAGCATTTCAAGGGCACCAAGGCAATGGCAACAATCGCCTCCGTTGCCTCCATGAAGTGTCAGGCCTGTAGTAAGGTTTGCGGTAACATCATGTAATGACTATCTCTAAATGAGTTGGGGTTGTTTTGAAAAGAACCTTTGATTCCAACTCGACGTTTCGATCAGTAGATTGTCTTTCTCAAGAAGACGATCAGAGCATACTGATCAAAACGTTGAGTTGAACCACCCCAACTCATTTAGAGATAGTCATTACATGGTGTGGCCACAAACCTTTCCATAAGGAACATAAACTCAAAGTCAAATTCAATTTATATGTGACTTATTGGTAACTGTATGAGTTAATTACACTATGTTTCTGTCGTCATAGAATCAAAGTTAAGATATTTAATCCAGCAGGTTTCTTTAATACGACAAAAATGATTTTATAGTGTGATGGCAAACTTAGTCTCCAGTCTGTTTTTTTCCTCACCATTGAGACTTTTAACCCATTGCAAATTTGAAAAAGATTTGTTTTTATAAAACAAAATTATGTGAGATTCTTCAACATCACAAGACTCTGGACGGCCACTTCAAGGTGAGGGCTGTCATCACCAAGGGTACGTAAAGATGTAGGCATGGGTATCATCCACTATATTGCACTGTCTTGGAAATATTTCCCCTTGTGATTTAACCTAAAGAGTAAAGAGACAACTTACCTGACAAAAGGACGATCCGGCAGACCTTGGACGTCGATAAAAGCTCTCTCAAACATGTGCATTTGGTCGTTTAACATTCGTACCTGTAGAACACTAAATAAAAAACAAGAAAAAGAAACATGATTTGTGGTCCTTTGTAAAACGCTGGCACATTGTATCTTGTACATTGGTTGATCTACATGTCACTGGTGTTGGCTTTAAACTGTAAACTTTTCAGGCTATTTCAGCACAAATTTTCTGGTTTTTTTATGTAGACCAAAGAGAGCCACTTCTTCAAATCGGTGGCTTTTAGGGCTTTTTTTTTCACTAAGCACATACAAAAAAGTGTGAATTCCAAAAAGAGTCTAGACGAACATATGGATCCTATGATTATCTTGAAGTGCTACCACTAGGTTCCTTGGTTAATACTCAGTGGTGTAAGGGTAAAAACAATTTGTTATCATTTTCACTTGCAAAATCATCATCTATTAAATACGTACTCAGTCTTATCTGCTTCTTCAACTCTCAGTTGGAACGCATTGGCAGCTTCAGTCAACTTGTTTACAGCAGCCTGCATATCATCTGGAAAAAATATCATAAGTCATTCATGACAACTTTTTCCATTTACAACTTTTAATGAGGTGAGAGCAGACCTACCGGGTAAATTTCCATTTTTCATCAAGTTTTTAGGCTGTATCTGCTTTGGCAGCTATGGTTACAGTGACAAATGTTGTTAAGGGAGTTGCTAAGACCATCCAACACTCCAACCAAGATGATGTGGAAATCTAGCCGTAGTTATAAATGGTAAGTATGCTGCCCCCTAATGTACCTAACGATCTCCCATTGAAACGCTTTAGGCCTATCACTGCTTGAAACATCAACGTCAAAACTTTGCACTTGTGAAGCAAGACAAAACATCCAGCACACAGTTGTTTCCTTTCAGTTGCAGTATAGAACAAAAAAGTCCATTGGTTAATCATCGCTTGAAGGTGCTGTGTCGTCATGATCAAAGCAGGCCTTTGGCTGTACATGTACACTCTCACCCAGTTACAGCATGCATCACCCACCCTCTGTATTATATCTATGGAGAGAACCTGCGCTACAGGTCTGCTTTAATCATAGACACAGCCCTTTTATGAACTCTCACCCAGTTACAGCATGCATCACCCACCCTCTGTATTTTATCTATGGAGAGAACCTGCGCTACAGGTCTGCTTTAATCATAGAAACAGCCCCTTTATGAACTCTCACCCAGTTACAGCATGCATCACCCACCCTCTGTATTATATCTATGGAGAGAACCTGCGCTACAGGTCTGCTTTAATCATAGACACAGCCCCTTTAACAAGTTTCTAGATCTTAAAAATACTCACCGAATGAGATTTCTTCTTGAAAATTTCAAAATGCCAAACTAAGCGTGCACTGAAAGAGCTCTGGGGTTGATTTCACAAAGAGTTAGGACTAGCCCTAACTTAGAACTAGTCCTAGGAGATTTTAAAAAACTAAGGCTAGTCCTAAGTTTGGACAAGTAACTCGTCCCAACTCAAGATAAGACAAGTCTTAACTCTTTGTGAAATTCACGCCAGGAGTTTCTAGATCTTAAATGCTCTCACCGAAAGAGATTCCTTCTCGAATGAGTCTCTGTCCGTAACTTCCTTCTCGAAGATTCTCGTAATATTCCTTGACGTATTCCGCGTAGACCGCTACATCCATAGGCAGTATGATAGACTCCGCTAAGTTACGTGCAATCTCCGCAACAAGCTGAGTCATTGCTCGATGATATTTGAAACCAGGATCGTAGTATCGGTCGACTAACTTGAAGGTCTCGTAGACGGAGTGGTACATGGGGTAGCCAGAAATTGGGATTCCATTCTACAAATAATAAAAAAACGTTTAATAAGTAACTTGAAAAATAAATTTAGTTTACCCATATACGCCTATATGTGGGTTAACACTGTATACTCAGTACTTACCCGAGTTCTGTGAAAAAGAAATCACAGGCATATTACTCGGGTGGGATTCGAACCCACGACCTTTGCAATTCCAGAGCAGTGTCACACCAACTAGACTACCGAGATTGCCCGGTGGCTAGAGGCAGTGGCTAAGTTGCAAAATGTTGCCAAAGTGAAATAATAACCTTTACGAAAGTAGTAGACCT